>NW_027287205.1:30208349-30575849 GCF_022747635.1 Hetaerina americana | reverse complement strand
CCCCAAGCCTATCGCTCGTATGATGTCACAGGCTCCACGTGAGTGGTATAACAATGCGTCGAACCTTTTCTTATTAGTTTTTATTAGAATGAAGTTTACGCACTTCCATGTTGAGGGTTCCGTGCAAATTTTGCCTGAATACGAAATTTGAATAAATTGCTGCTTAGGAATAAAAGATTTAGAGTGGAGTTATTATTATTTCCGCTTGAATATATAAGAATAAGTCACCCAGCAAGTCTGGGTGCTTAAAAGTTTATAACCCTGTAAATGTTTTTTTATCAAGAATTTGTTTTTTGTAATTATGTGGTTGTTCTCGCTGCTTAAGAAATTGTGACTTTACTTTGGACCACAGTGTAAAGTTTTCTACCTTAAGGGTGTACATTTTTTTTTTGATATTACCACTGGATATATCGTGAAATGCAACTGAACCTTATAATGGTGGGTAAAGCATGCCGTATTAGCCCACAATGTCGAAGGATTTCGCAAAATATCAGGAAGTTGCGAATTTTTGTGCAGCATTCCTATTACTGCTTTCCTCAAGCGAATAGAGAACTTCAAGTCCAGTGTTCGAACATCCAATTGGAATGCAAGCCTTTGATCCGTTTAACGCTTTTCATCAAAGGTATGATTGCTCCCTCGGAATTTATCTGTAACCTTTACCTAGTCCTTTACTTTTCCTGTTGTCCAAGCAATCCGTACCCATGCCTTTAGAGCAACTCGCTGGATATCGTTTAGAAGCAGATGCACTTTGTTAGTCTTTCAACAGTAGAGATTTAAATTGATCATTCTCCTTGTAACTCAATGAATATTCTACAGAAATTAGCTTGAATACATGATATAATGAGTGATTACATTTATTAACATTTAGGCCCTTAAACTATTTTAATTAAAGTTTCTTTGATGATCTTACGGAAATAATAGTAATTACTTTCATATTCCTTCTTTTGATACAAAGTAGGATGTTGTGTTTTGCAAGGGGTCACAAATTATTTAATTAGTAATTATTTCCATTCAAAAACCTACCTTAACTGGTAGATTACCTAATAATAATTCCTTCTTTTGCAGCAGAAATGTATTCTGATTCCGTATGTTGGTCCAAATTTATTCAAAACCCTCCTAAAGTGAATGGTCTGATTTAAGTCACTTATCATGGGATGGGTTCGGTGTCAGTTCACACGAAGGAACAATCCTCAGCCGGCGTTCAAACTTTTACGATCATGTTTCAGTTTTAAACTACACTTTTCTGTGCATGTGGTAACGCCACCCAGTGACTGCAGCATTTTCTGAAATGAGTTATTTCAAACCGAGCAAAAAAATGCGGTATTAGACGGCCGAGGTTGAATAACGTATTGAGAAATGCATTTTTTTAGTTTCAGTCATTCAGCCTAAAGCTTGCTTTATATGTTAACAATTGTTAACTTATGTTAAGAAATGGATGGCACCAGTTGCGACAGTGACAATGTACTGGAGACACGATAATATGACCAAACTCCCAGGAATAATATGCATTTTTTACTGGCTGAAATATAATGGTAAATGAATGGCGAGTATTTCTCATAATAACATTTTACTAATTACTGTTCATCAACATAATCTATAATTTAATAGAAGTAATTATTTCTTTCATTTTTCGTCAAAAAGAATAAGAAGTCGTATATTTGACTCGTTATGGCTAAATATGACAAAAGTTCTGTTAAGGAATATTTTTAATTAGAATTTGATAATTAATTCTTATTTTATTATATATTAGGGTTCACGCTTTCTTATAATGCTCTTGTTTTATTAATGGGACAATTTAAGAGAATATCTGCGGGCAATTTGCTTGACATTTCAAATGATTTATTTTGTTTGTACACCAAATCATCTATTACATGAAGTATGCCTTACCATTAACCTACAAAACTGACTTTCGGGTTGATAACTGTGTATATTGTTATCTATGTTTATATATATCAACGCAATACCCCACAAGCCGTCGCAAGGACGTGTGGTAGGGGCTGGTAGGTCACAAGCCAATCTATATTTATTCCCTCAAGTTCCTCATGCACCTGGCACTCCGCGATCCACCAACAATCGCATGGAAAGGGGACAACTGATCACCAATCATGAAACATGCCTACATATATTACGAGTATTACAAGGTTGCCTATCCCTACACAAAGAGGACAAGAAAATACATTACAAGAGGGCAGGCAAACATGCAATTCAGAAAGTTATTACCGGTTAGTGTTGAACACATTCGGACAATTCACAAATACAATAGACCTTATATACATTCCCCTACACCTAACCTGGCATAAGGGTGCACGGTGAGGGGCGTTAAAGGGGCCAGATTTGGAGAGAACTTTGTTGTAAGTAGATCTCGTGTACCCCTATTTTCGACATCGCAGACCTATTATTTTCTGATGTGTTCCACTTTTACGAGTGTTTTTGACGCGAATAGTGCGCAGGAGAAACTAATACTTGAATCTATTATTTCAACAGTCTAACTCTAATTTTGTGACAATTGTTGACCCTGCCAACGTACTCAGGAGGCCAAATTATATATCCAATGTCGGATGTAAAGCCACACGCTTTATATCTTTGTAATAAGTTTAATATGGCCCAGAGTCTTCGCATATCTAAAGGTTCCCTCCCCGGAATTTGTATTCACAGTGTGACGCTTTGTATCCTTCGGTACGAATTTTTCACAAACCTAGGGACCTTTCTCTGTACCCTATTCAAATCTGTAATTAATTTTCTTGGAATGAATCCCAAATGCTCGCTGAATTATCAATATGAAATCTTGCTATAAATAAATGGCACATTTCCCTCATTTTTCCGTCGATATCGTTCCGACCAATTGACCAATGGCAGCTTTTTTAACGCCCCTTCTCAAAGTGTGCGAGCTGGTTTTCCCAAAAAGGTATCCGATTCAATGGTCACCCCCAAGTATTTTACTTCATCCGCGACGCTCATCCGAGCACCTCCCAAGTGTGTAAGTTGGTAATGTTTGTTTGTGTTATCTATCGTTTAAGAAATGCATGATCGTATTTTGTTAAAAACGGTACATTTGTTTAATTCCAGACCCCATTCTTCACACCGTTTTTGAATGTTTTTTAAATCGGTTTTTAGTGAATCACGATCTGCGTCATTCGCCATTTACCTGTAGATTGCAGTGTCGTCAGCAAAGCGTTTAATGCTGCTGTTTATTTTACTGGTGGTACCATTTATCTATATAAGAAATACAGGACCTATAGTAGTGGTCCTATGACGCTTCCCTGTGGAACGCCAGATGTTGCGTTCGCATAGGTAGACATCTATCATTACCCTTTGTTTGCGGTCAGTAAGGATGTCCCGAATCCAGTTTATTTCTTTGTCGTCTAATCCATTCGATTGCATTTTTAAATCAATAGGGTGTGTGGAACTTTATCAGAGGCTTTTTTTGGAATACAAGATTACCGTGTCCACTTGTGTGTTTCTTTCCCCTGTTTGTAGAACGTCGCGTATAAAAAGTCTCAATTGAATATCACATGATCTCTACTTTCTAAATCCGTGTTGTTTGCTGGATAATAGGTTGCGAGTGTCGAGGAATGTCATGAGGTTACTAACAATAATGTGTTTGTTCCAGGAATTTACAGGAAAGGGAGGTTAACGATGTTGGATGGTAATTACTGGAGGTCTTGTTTATTTCCGCTTTTAATAATAGGTGTGATGTTGGCTATTTTCCACTCCAGGGGAGCGATACCTTCTGAAATCGATTTGTTAAATATGTATTGAAAAAAAGGGGCGATTTCGGTCACGAGCTCGTTAATTAACCCATCGGGAATATCCTCTGGTCTGGGTGATTTATTACTTTTTATGTGTAGGAGTTGTTTTAATGATTCCTTCGCGTAATTGTAATGTCATCCATCTTTGAAATAGGTGTGACTTAGCCTTCAGTGGGTGTATGTATTTCTGTCATTAGTGTACATGGTTTTAAGCATATTATTTAGAACATACAACTCCTGGGTGCTGTCTGTAAGTATATTACCGTTGTTGCTTTTGAGGGTCTCTATTGCCGCGCGTTTTCCCTTCAATTCGCTAACATACAACCAGCATGCCGTAGGGTCACTCTCCAAGTAATCGCACAGAATTAATCTTTTGAAACTTATTAAGGGGCTTTGCATTACTCTCTCTCTGTTTCCCTACGATGTGTGAAGCGTTTATTCGTACGCTTTCAGAAGCCGCTTTTCAAAGTCTTTTTGTGTATCGAGTGGAATTCCCTTTGTTGTCCTAAACCACTTCTAACCTCACTGTTGTGTCGTCGTGGTTCGTTACTACCGTTTTCCTCTTTCGCAGGGATATACACCTGCATGTCTCTATACCATGTCTAATTAATTTCTAGACATGCTTCCATTTAGCCTCAGCCTCTGTGTTTTGCGTGTTCATCATGTGTAATTGTAGGCTTTTTCTAAGACACACGGTAAAATATTTGAGGTTACCCGTTCCGAAAATGTATACCTTTCGTCTATGTTTAACGATTTTGTTTACCGAAACAAATAATTCTATTTCAAATATTCTGAAGCCGCTTATGTCTTCCATTATATATGAGTGTGAGACAATTACTGAATGGTTTATCAAGCAAAGATCTAGAATTTTATTGCCCCTGGTCGGTATTCTAATTCTTTGGCGGTGAGCAGATTAAGGGTAGCCACGTAGGGATCGCGGTTACTTGGATCGATAGTTAAGCAATATTTGTCCCAGTCTATTGAAGGAAGATTGAATTCACCCCTAAATCTAATGTCGCTTTTCGTATTCTTGCGGATAAAATGCGTTATTTGTTTATATAAAGCCGCTATCGCATCTGAAGTAGCTTTAGGTGGCCTATAAAATGAGAGTAGGTGTATTTTTTCTGTTTATTTCTCCCTCTTGTGCACCAAACTCTCTTGATATGGTCATTCAATTTTTGAGCATATCTTTTAAGGTGTTTTTTTAATGGCAATAAATACTCCTCTGTTCTGTTACCCCTTTCTCGCCTGTATTAACTGTAATCTAAAGGAAAAAGGTCACCGTCATGAACACTCCGTAAGCCAGCTCTCCGTTCCAGCTCTCTATGTCCGCATCTAAACTTTGGAATGCATGTTCGACTTCGGCTCTTTTATTATATTGCTATGACAGTGTAGTATTATTATGTTGATCTGTTTCTCGACATGTACTTCCTTTTTTTTGGTTTAAACTTGTTCACCAAGTGGGTTATATGGCGATTTAAGGCAAGGTTTTATTTGTTCAATTGTTTTTGGGATCTAAAAGTCATAACCTGCTGTGAAGTGACAAAAAGCGCTGGACTCTACTTAATTTTTCCCAATATATGACCTGCGCATATGCCTACAATCTATACTAAAACCTCGAAACGTGTTCGTCTAACCTACGCGCTACTAACTACGATGCCTCGGCAGTACGAGTATTGGACCCCGAAGCGATTAAGGGCTACTCGATACGATGAGAGAACGGGCCTCAGATCGACCAAGTCCGCTCCTATTTCCCGGCAAAATCCCCACAATATTTTATTTTCCCCTTTATTCGGCTCCAGACGGGCCTTCCACGGTCAATGCGCGGCACATGGCTACAAACAGTTAATTTAATTGTGCCCTTCAACTCCGCCTCCACCCTTTTCACCTCCGAGTGCATCTCCTTAAAGGAGCGCAGGATCTCTTCAGAACTGTGTTCCGAGGCGTCGTTCGTCCCCGCATGAGCTGCAATGCGCGGATTAGATCAACCTATATTGCTGACGGCCGCCTTCACCGCTTGCGTCGCCTGGGGTATCCCGCCGCCTGGTATACACCAGGACGACAAGAATCCAACGTCCCCCTCCCGTTGGACTCTGCGGCGCAGCGGATACGATATACGCCAGACATACAGCTACCTAATATAATGCTTCCCTCCCTTCCCTCGCGCTGATGACTTACCCTAGGCAGCGCCCTCGGAGTAGAGGTGGGAACTGCAGGTTCGGTGGTGCTGTTATATATATATATATGTATATATATATATATATATATATATATATATATATACCTCGTATATCTGCACACACATATAAGGAATCCCACATAGCAAATAGGCCCTTTAATTATATATAATTTATAATGTTCCACATATTACAAAAACACAACTAGAAAACATGGAGCTGTTTTTACTCATTCCCATCTTTGACTTGTAGAAATCAGAAGTCAAAGAAATTAATCCAAGCTCTCCAACCGTGACTCGAAGTATATTCTCCGCCGTTCATTCTGCCATCCAGTATCTTTCTTCTACGTATATCTATGACGGTTAATTAAGGAAGATAACACAGTTTATTTCATGTTCCTCCACAAAAGTACGTCAGATTTATTCACCGTCTGAAAATTATTAGTCATCAATCACAAAGCTATCCGAAATAAAATGAATGATTCAGGTGATCCGTTTCTTTTTTTTGCGTACGTGATGCTCTTTAAATTCTATCCCATGGCTCTCATCTAGTATTCCGTGCGTTTATTATTCAGAATTCGCTTTTATACTCTCCTGATGGCTTTCATGGATTCCTGCAATTGATCATTTGCTCTTTAGTCCATCCGTTCTGTCTTGGGACTCCTATCTCTGTTACCTCCAGGGTATGTCCTAATGCGCTGGACACCCGTTTCTTAGCATTTAACATCCACGTAGTTCCGGAAACGTCGTCTGCGACCTTTAACTTTAGCGTTCCGCTAAGAATTGAATCCTCGCCATCCACTAAAACTTCGGATTCCCTTTGAACACTTACCTAATCCTAACCCACGCGAATCCCACATACCAGCGCCTGGCCGCCGCCAGAATCCACGGCTTCGCCCTTAACCGATTTATTGCGCGTCGAATATTTTTTACCCGTCGGCGCTATTCTGCGGAAGTATCCTACGCCTCATAAACCATTCATAAAGTGAACTAAAACGCTATTCACGGAGATCAAACATGCACTTCAGGATCCGGCTTTGGTTCAGCAGCACATATCTTGGAACGGAAAGGGCGGAAGGTTAAGTTCATTTTACCGGGGCAAGACTCCAGGAGGTCACCACGGTGTATTTGGAGGTGATTAAACCGAGTGGAACGTGGCTGGGTTAAATTACTGCCATATTCTCAGTC
The DNA here is from genome assembly GCF_022747635.1 of Hetaerina americana. Classification (NCBI taxonomy): domain Eukaryota; kingdom Metazoa; phylum Arthropoda; class Insecta; order Odonata; family Calopterygidae; genus Hetaerina; species Hetaerina americana. Next base: position 30,568,736 of record NW_027287205.1, on the reverse strand, counting down.
GATTAAAAGAACGTTTTAGTGTGAATTTATGCATGACAACCCCGCGCTCGATTCAGTATTTACAATTCTCCCGGGGATATGCACCAAATATTTTTACGATTAAATTTAATCAAGTATTTTACGATTTAAGGGTAACTTAAGCTCGTGTGTGCACGACCAAAGTAAATCGTTTTCCCTCGGATTTTCTTCCAGATCAACGGTTAAATCCACAGAACAAGTTTCCCGTGTTACCAGATTTGAGCAATCCCCCTACGTGGGCCAATCAAAAAGGTTCATACGCTGGATTCATCAGATAATTAGGTCGTGACGTATACTTACGTGTTTGCACGCCAGGGAGAAGAGTAATGCTCTCTAGCAATGGTACGGGGACGGAAGGTAATTAAAATTGAAAAAAATAAGGAAATTACAGGTTTTGAAATTTGATGAACTCGATGAAACTATTCTTCTCTCCTGTTTTCATCATATCACTTCACGTATTTCTCAAAAGTTTCCCCAAATGTTCCACTATAAATGTTTTCATCGTAATTTTGAGAGTTTTAAGCTCTTGAATTCTTTCATGTCTTGCCTCCTTGTATTAAAATGGAAAATTACGGACCCTACAGCCTAAATATTATTTTAAAGAAATATATGGAACTTTGACTTATTTCATAGATGTTATAATTCGTTTAAATTTCATTTATGCTATATTAATTAGAGTTTCGAATATTTGAGTAAATTGCTTCAATTAATGTGAGGCTTAATTACATCACCACGCCCTTTGATTTACTTTTAGAACATATTTTGTGTGCTAATATTGGAAGCACGGATAACGTGGAGACTGGATATAGAAATTTGAGCATTCATCTCTTTGCTGCTGATTCAGTACTGGCTTCTGGAAGGGTAAAAGCTTGAATCAAAGTTTTGGGCTTATTTACATTCTGAACTGTAAATAAGAGTTATTAGCATGATCGATTTATTTGTGCACACAAGGAGTCAGGTTGAAATTTCGACTTCCCCGTACACGTTTTTCAGGATAATAAGGGCGTTTATTGCTTAAGTTCCTTTGTTTGTGCTAAAGGTATCCCATGAAACTCACGAAGTCACATGGCTTTAATATTTCATGAGGGCAGGAATGGCAAATCGATGGAAAAGTATTTTTCGACGGCTATAGTGCAGAACCCTTAAATTGCACTCTCGAGAGGCTTTCAAATCCTGGAAGAACTTGAAAACTTCAACTTGGGATAACTTGAAATCCGAGGCTTCGTACTCCACAAACAATCCGTTTTTAGAGCGTATTTAGCATCTACGTACATTATGAAAACAAAGGATCTAATATGATTAGTGGGCAACTTAAGGTTGAAAGTTGTACAATTAGATTGAATATCTTTATACTAAAGCTATCAGTATCTATTTTGATAAGTTGATTTGGTAACATTTTATCCAGTCTATATTTATTTATTCACTAAACGGTCCATTACCAAATGTCATGACATGAATATACAACGGCAGGAAAATAACGTCTTTTTTTCATTGTTTGGTCTTTCACTATTTAGGAACCGTCTAACAAAACAGAAAGCTTCACCCAAGTTATGTGCTTTTTCGGGTACCAGGTCTTCCTGGGAAACCATAACAGGCAATGGGAAAGGAATTGGCCCCCTGATGTGTGAATTTTACACGCCGTCGGGCTTAGTACTGGGTGAACTCTACCATCACCAACCAAACCGATCTTCGGGTTGACTACTGTGTTTATGGTTATATGTGTGTATATATATATATATATATACACATATATATATATATATATATATATATATGTATGTATATATATATGTATATATATATATATATACATATACATATATATATATATACATATATATATATATATATATATATATATATATATATATATATACATATATACATATATATAGATACATATATATATATATATATATATATATATATATATATATATATATATATATATAAAAATATATATATACATATATATATATATATATACATATATATACATACATATATATATACATATATATATACATATATATATATATATATATATATATATATATATATATATATATATATATATATATGGTCACTTGATGATGACGTCATAATGTTTTCAGCAAACCGAAGTGTTTAAGTTGCTTGGTTTTGTCATTATGTATATCAACCAATTTAACAAGCTGACCCTTAAACTACTATTAAACAAGTCCATCATGCAATCATAAACTAGTTGGAAGTCATTTTTGTTCCTTGTCACTCGTTGGCAATGAAGAATAAACATGATAGTAAGGGTAGGTTGGCATACACATATATTAATAATCCATGAAGTTAGGGGGGAGGAACTATTGGATGAACATGCGTTCACAAATTGTTAAACATAATTCCCATTCCGTTAAAAGAATTTGAAATTTGGCAAACTTCAAAATAGTTTTTAAAAGTAATGATTTCTAATGATTTAAGAAAGGTACATTGTAATAGCCATTTTATTTTGTCACTAATGTAGTCATATTTCCTACCTATTGAATGATCACTCTCTGACGGATTCTTGATGGGGAAGTAGGTACAACCGTCAATGATGCCCGCAATTGAATGAAATATTGACTGTGCAGGGAGCCAATCCATTTATGCGGGTTTGAGGAGAGAGCTGGAGTCTGTGGTTTTGAGAGAGTATACATTCTGTGACCGACATTTGGAAAACGGTTTCTCAAGCGAGTGGGCTAAACAGGTAGCTTGACAACACCATGTAGTCAAAGCCCATTGAATCCGCTTTCGTGTACAGTGTTCCTGCATCCCTGCAGTCTTCCGTAGTCCTTCCCTCCCACCGTCTCCGTTCCCCTGCTCTTTATCCCTCATTCAACCCGTTATACCTCTTTGTTCCAATCTTCAGCAAAATCTCTCCCACTCAAATACCTGCCATCCCCCCACCTCTCGAGAAATGTTTACCTCCATCATCTCCGTGAACTCCGAGTCTCTCTGATAGATCTGCTCCCACCAATAGATTAGTCAAACTCTTCTCCACTAAAAACCTTCATCCGGAGAATGTGTGTATGCTCTATGCTTTCCTCAAATGTATTGCTCCAGAAGACATCAGAAGTCCATGAATTCCGCGTGCATAAAACATTAGGGTTGATTCTTTTGCTTTCCTTGCACATATTCGTGATTCAATCAACTCACCTTTTTTCCAATCCTTATAATACTTTTACAATGCATGAGTGCGGTTACAAATGGAGACTTGAATTGATATATTTCCGTTACAAAGGATCTTTTTTTTCAAATCATATCCTCTTATTGAGGGATCAAAAGTTTAATGTAGAAATAAATCATTTGATGAAATTATCGGGGGCAAGTTTTCGTGATTATTCAAATACCTATTCTTCATCATGGTACAAGAAATAATATCAATACGATGGTAAATTTTTAAATTTTTGTTTCTTTGACATGAATAAGGAAAAGAGATTGGAACATACATAAAAGACAAACACAAAAGGGGTGGGGAAGGAGAAATCTAGCAGGTCAAAAGTGAAAAAAAATAGGTGAATTATCGTGAATATATATATATATATATATATATATATATATATATATATATATATATATATATATATATATATATATATATATATATATATATATATATATATATATATATATATATGTGTGTGTGTGTGTGTGTGTGTGTGTGTCTGTGTGTATGTATCTATATAACGTGCGTGCCCATTATAGTGCCTTTTGTTTGTCAATAGATCTTGTTGTTAAATTTTAATAAATTTTTGGTGAGGACGAGTTGGGTTAGTTCGATGAGGAAATCTGTGGACGAGGTGGGTGGCTCTTAGGGAAAGTAAATATTTAAGAGATTCTAGGCATTCTTTGTAGGGAATGGAGGTGTAGAGGGATGAAACGTCTATTGTGGCTAAGGGAATGATTGTGTCCTGAGGAAATGGGTTTGAGTGTTAACGCTCCAGAAAGTGGTAGGAAACTTAAATGTAAGAAGGGATTGAAGTGACTATGATTTCAAGTTAGTAGTCTATTAATGTAGAGATTCGTACCGTTGGTGAGTTAATGGTGGAGATATGCGGTGTCTAGGGCTACTGGTTACGTGAATTTTGGGTATAAAATAGAAATGAGGATGCAGGATTAGGTGGAAAAAAATGGATACTCCTCGGATGAGAGACCTTCTTTGGGACCGAAATTGGATAGAAAAGAGAGATTTTCTTTCTGATAAGAAGGGTTAGAATCTTAGGGCGGGGGGACATAGCGAGAAAGGTCGTTGGCGTAATTGGCGTATTGCCTCGGCATCGTAGTCTTTTTTGTTTCGCATGACAACGGATGATCCATTGTCCGCCGTCGTGTATATATATATATATATATATATATATATATATATATATATATATATGCTTTCGTAGACGTAACACGGAAGTGCCGAATAGTACAATACACAGTAACATACAATATAGAAACACAAAAAAAGAACACTCACACGTATTTTCTTGATATTTCGACGGAAACAATCCGTCTTTTTTGTGTTTCTATATTGTGTGTTACTGTGTATTGTACTATATATATTTATTTATATAGATATATAGATATATATATATATATATAGATATATATATATATATATATATATATATATATATATATATATATATATATATATATATATATATATATGTGTGTGTGTGTGTGTGTGTGTGTGTGTGTGTATACACAAACACACATATTAATTTTGTCTAAACACGAGGGCAAATTGAAAAGTGTTTTCCTGACACATGCATGGAGTTCCAATTAGCGGAAAATTACGATTTCTGCTTGGATGCAGGTGGCATAAGCTTGTAAGACAAGATTAAACTTGTTCTCTCTATGAGTTTCTTAACACGTATTGCTCCAGTTGACGTCTTCCGTGTTTTTCATTAAATTGGAAAAACTTGAATTTTCGTTCATAAAAATCTTCGTAGAAGTAGTGGTATTTAGGGTAGGCGACCGACAGCTAAGGGTGTTTGCGCAATTAGAGATGGACAGGATAGGATGAAGGGTGGAGAGAAACCCTGCGTTGGCATTAGCCCACTCTTAACGAAAGGCGCCGAGGGGTGGGCAGCGTAAACACCTCAAGTGCCCTCCACAAAGCACCTCAAGTAGGGATCTCGAGATACCACTGAAAAATAAAATTGTTCGTTTTGGATGGATTAATTCCGGAGGAATTTCATCAGATGTTGACAAAAGTGGACGTGAACATGATCCTTCGATATAAACCGTTAAAAAGTGAGCAGTTGATTTTAAGTGTGTTCACACTTCCCTCCAAGATGACCCACGTAAAGGACACCCAAAAACCACAACCATACCAGAAACCATCGAAAAGGTGCGCGATACTTGTTGGACGAAAGGCGAGTGAAGGTGATTGAGATAGCTAATGCCCAGGGGACATTGGGAGAAAGGGTGAGAAATATCTTGTACAAAGAGTTATGCATGCGAAAGCTTCACGTAAGGCGGGTGCTACATTTGCTGGATTCCGATCAAAATCAAATGCGCAAACGACTTTCGCAGCAATTTTTGACCGATTCAAGAAGAAAATAACAGATTTTTTGCCGTGATTTGTCATCTTGGATAAGACATAGGTCCACCACTACACGCTAGAAACGAAACAGCAGTCGAAGTAGTGGGTGGAAACTGGTGGTTCAGCGCCAAAGAAAGCGAAGTTGATCACATCTGCCCGAAAGGTCATGGCCAGTGTGTTTTCGGATGCGAAAGGGATCCTGTTAGTTAATTACCTTGAAAAAGGTAGAAAAATGACAGTCAAATATTATTACAAACATATTGACCAGCTGGATTAAGGCATTCACGAGAAGAGGCCTTGCTTAAAGAAGAAAAAAAGTCATCTTCCACCAGGACAACGCTCCTGCTCACAAAAATGGTTTGATGATGGGAAAACTATTCGGAGTACGAGTTGCTCGGCCTGATTTAGCACTCTTAAACGTCCATCTGCTCCCAAATTTGAAGAAATTTGTTTCTGGAAAGTGCTTCGCGTCCAATAAAGAAGTTGAGCGTAGATGGATATTTTCAGTCAACATCAGATAACAGGGAAGGCTCATTATGTGTAACTCGATAGTAATATTTTTATCGAGTTAAATATTTATATTTATTTTTATTACCAGTTGGACATTTTGTGATTCTCACATTTGGAGGTTTTTCTAGATATTTTTGGGTTTTCATATTTAGAAAACCTTCCTTCAAATTTTTAATTAAGATTTTCATAAATATTCCAAAATTTCTGGCGCCACGAATCGCCAATTGATTGCCAGAAAGGTAGAATTTATGGGAGCCCATGGGAAACCGCTGAGGAAAATCGTGCAATAGCACACGAGTGCTATGACGTGCAGTTAACATTTTTGATCGAATCAAGGGAGTGTTATTATTTTATTGTTATTGGTATTCTACTGGTTAGGTTATCCTTTGAATGGAAGCAGCGTATACAAATGTACAAAACGACGTTTACCTTACTCCCCTAACAATTAAACACAGCCTGACATCAAACACTGCTGTTATTCTTTCAATGCCGAATACTTCCTTTATCCCTCCATATTGTCCAACATCCCTATCCTTTTTTTCCCTTACTTGCTTGCTTAAAGTTTTTCTTTTCATCCCAGTCTTCAACATTCAATCGCCAATGAAAACGCTACAAATCCATGTTTCCTGTCTCCTTTGGAGATTCCCAAAAACCTTCTACCTCCCCATCACACCTAATACTTACTCGTTTGTTTCATTTCCCGTCCATATAAAATTTTTTACGTCCTTCTTTACAGTTTTAAATATAAAAATTCAACCACTATTTTAATTTAAGTATTTAATTTCTGGTGGTAACTGCTTTTCTTCAACACAATTACGGAAATATACAATAAACCTTTTTGCGACTCTGGGAGATTTTGTTCTTAACGCGGCACTACCGTTTAATTGGAAATGGTTTTTTAGCAATATACCTTTATACTGTGACGTGCTCTTGAATTGAGCACAGACCTTATCATCTGGTGCCGCAATATTTTATATTTTCAATATTAATTTTCTTTGATATTTTAATATTTCCCACAGTATTGAAAAAGCTTTATTGTTCCGCTCCAAGGACCATATTGTTAATTTATAATAATTTTAATTTGTTTAGGAGTATATTTTGGTCAAGTTTAACATAAAAATATATGTGTTCTCGAGATTCTTGAATTGAAAGAACGCCCATTGAAATACAAGGTGAAGCCAAATCCGCTTTGCAAACCATATGTAATAGAACTTAAATAATTGATTTTAGCATTTTATTTTGTTTTGCGGTAGTCAATAAATAAATGTATTAGATCATTATCTTAAAATTCATATTTAATAATGCAATTGGTCATTCATCGAATATTCGAATGTGAGCGGTTGAGGAGAAATAACCAGGTTATCTGCATGGTTAGGCTAAAGATGTTAGATGAGACGACCATTTAATATATAGGCTAGCAAATAAAGGTATATTATATTATCATTAGAAGGGTAGTAGTAATGAGTGAAATGACTCTATTCAAGGATAGTAAAAACTGATTTATAAGGCACTAAGTTTTATTATTAACCTCATTCCTATCCCACTTAATGACCTCAGAGCTTTATGTGGTGGAAGTCCCTGTGCGTGCCGATAACCCCTTAAACTGCCGTGAACAAAGATTATTGCTCCTGATAGGGCCGTCCATGCTTCTGATTCATCGAAGGGTAGGAGCCAGACGAGAGGTATCCCTCGTTACCTCTATTCCTAAGTGAGGCAGCTCCGCAGTGGTCTGTCCCCAGAGGGGCAGCCGTTTATACGATGATATCTCGTTATTAAACACTTTTGAGGAGGACAATGGGAAGGCCACTCAATTTTTACTCACATGGGAACATGAAGGGTCCCATCAACGGAAAAATGTAGCATGGCAGCTACGGGGTCAGGCCTCCTGGCGTGGGTGATGTTCTCCGGTAGAGCTTGTGGGATGGTCATCATATCGCCAACTTCCCAAGAATTCTAATGAAAAATATTGAAAAATATCAGACTAAAATTATCCTATATGTATATTTTTTGATATAGACGTGATATGATATGCTAGGTAATGGATAAAAAAGGATATTTAAATGGTCTGTTATGAAATTAATTCGCTTAATTTCATTAATTTCTCTGGCAAAAATAGAATTATTGATGTTATTTGTTAAAATGCTTTTAATTCTTCAAAATACTCTTCCTATGCTTCAATACACTTGCAACGACGTGTATGCCACGCTTGGAAGGCACCCTGAAACTCCCCGAAGGGAATATCTCTTAGGAACGTTGTAACATAATAAAGAAAATATTGTAACAATTTTCCTACTGGAAAATTGTTACTATATTTTCTTTATTATACTTGTGAATGGTTTTCACGGTCTCCCAATGCTGTCTCTTCAGCTCTCTCTCCAATCGGGGGTAGAAAAAATGTTGCACGGGGCTAAGTCGGGACTGTTAGGGGGCCGCCGGTAGTGCTCCGGGCCAGGAAGTTGGTAACGATGATGGGAAAGTACTTCCTGGTCTTCCGTCAATACTTTCGCCATAAGCTTCACAGAGATTTTACCCATTTCTAGATACTAGGTCACTATCTAATGCACTACAAGTGTTGTGATGTGCAGGGTGTCAGCCATTTGCTGGAAGCTCAATTGACGGTCGAATCGCAACACTTTGTGCACACGATTCACGTTTTCGTCGGTTCTGGTCGTTGTTCGGCGTCCAGAACGGGGTTCGTCGGTGACTGCTCCCGGCCCTCCTTGAACGTCCTGTACCACCTTCCGGAGTGAGACCTTGGAATGCTGTCGTCCTTGAAGGCATCCTAAAGTATCTGGAATGTTTCGGTCACAGATTTTCTATGGTGCACGCAAAACTTGATGGCGTATCGCTGCTCTAGCGAACGCTCCATCTTGCCGTGCTACAAAGTCGAAAAACACACTTCACGCGGATGGACATCTTTCTGCTCCGATTGCTCGGAACAAACTGGCTACCAACTGCGCTGGAAGGGCAGACCCCATACATATCCCGACCGATTTTACCGAGCTGACATGCATAGTCGCGTCGCAATAAAGTTACACGCATTACATTCATAATGGACCATATAAATCATAATATTTGGAAACATTCAAAAAAAATCAAAGAAATATCGATATATTTATGCTGTATATTGTACGATGAAGTGACATCGGTCATTTTTTGAGTAATTATTTATTGTTTTGGTGATAAGTCGTTTGAGTAGGCTTTGTATGTGGAAATAGACTGGACACAGCAACACTTTCAAGTCTCAACCCAGCAAATTCGGGCATTCTGCACTGATATAAACCGGTTTTCACAATCTCATGTTTCTTCCTCCTTCCAAAGTGCCTATTCTTATCCTCACCCTACTCCGCTCGCTTAACATCCTCCTGCTCAAGGAGTCCGTCATTCACAGATGAGAAAAGAGGAGCCAAAAGAAAAAGCTGCACTAGCAAACTGAAAGTAGGGAATAAGAAAAAATAGCAATCAAATACATGGCAATTGAGTGAGAGCCGTATTTAGAATCATAAAATAGGTGAAGCAATATTTCAATAGTTATAACTCAGATATGCAAGATTAAAGTGGTGAGAGCGTGGCAAAAATGTATTCTTCTTTTTACCTGCTGGTGTTCAAAACTGGAATTTTAAACTTAATTAAACCTCTGAACCTCTTAAATCGAGGAATTGCTACATATTTTAACACAAAGAAAGTGTAGGAATAAAGGAGATACGTATTTTTTATGATTAAGGAATGACCACGGTAGCAAATAATAAAAATTATGAAAAATAAGGTAAATTCTTTAGAAATTAAAAAAATACTAACCAAATGTGTATCTTAAAAATCATATCAATTTTAATAGAAAAGTGGAAAAAAATGATTTACAAGTGTGGTTATTCCTACAAGAAATGACAATGATGTACACCATTTCCCGAGGTCGGGGGCCGATGTGTGTCATACTGCGATTATGATATGTCATCTAAATTCTCGAAAATTAATAGAGTGGAAAATATGCTTAAGAGCGTGAAATTTAGATGACTAAATTTTATATAAGACTAATGAACAGAAGGCAAACATTTATCAGCTCTGACGCCAATGAAGGATTCGAGCGAATAAAACGGAATAAAGTTCCCAAAGTATGGGTAAAAAATTATTTGAGGAAAATGAAAGTAATCCATGGGAAATTTGGAAGAGTCAATGTGCAATAAAGGCACCACAAAAACGTTAAGGGGACTCACTCTAACAAAAATATATTATTAACTCGGGTTGGTTTATTGTGGGAAGTGCCAAAGGTCTTCCAGAGTGCAGAATTATACGAATTGGGGCCGAAGAGTGCAAGGGGATGTTGTTCAAGAAGTAATACTTGGTGGACCAATCTGCAAAGCGTTCCCTTGCTGACCAGAGGGCTCTCGTTTGATTTCCTGTGACTTTGGGCTCCACAGCCTCAAAGTTGTCAAGTTGTTTGGTGAATTTTCGTATACCAAAGCTTTCTGGGGAAACCATAGGCAGCACACGAAAAGGGACGGTCCCACCTCCCTTACTTTGAAGAGTAAATTTGTAACGTTGTTGGGTTTAGTAGGAAATAAGCTCAACACTCTACTATGATATTAACACTCATGTCTATAATTATCGACTGTTATGGAAAAAGCTGATATGCGTGCGCTAAAGGACTAAAGAATTAATGGCAATAGATATAGGAGTTGCGAGACATAAAATAAATGGGACAGTTGATGTTATATTATGAACGTTAATGGGGACCAATCAATTGGAATAATATTTCGGGATATCGCCGTCATATTCCTAGTGGAAAATCATTAAAAAACTAATACGATTATTAACAGGTGACGTGAAAATACATTACAACCGAAAGGGGTAATGATAAGTCTATTAAAATCCGCTATTTAAATGATGATGATGGCAAATGATTTCTCAAAAGACTCACACAAACGTCCTAAGATTGTCACATGATTGACACTAATGTACTCGTATATGTATTTAATTGTATCACTAATTGCATGTTATTATTCAGTATACCGTAAAATAATTGTGCTTAGCTTTCTTCGTGTCAAGCGCACATCACATGTTTCATGATTCATTTCATTTCATCCAGAAATATGAAGGTAATGACATTTGAAATGGAATAAAAAATTGTTTAAATACCAGATTAGGTTAATGAAATCAAACAAATAATTGAGCGAAAGTTGTTGAAATTATTCTTACTAAACTTCAGTTACATATGTCGCAGTTTAAACCATTTTTATCGGCGAAATAAATTTATTTTCTCCGAATTAAAATTTGCTGGATTGATGAAAATCGAAATTTCATCTGCTCTAAATATCAATTTTTTAAAATAAACTTTCCTTCTGCCTAATCTAAATATTTGGAATTAGTTCCATATCTACATTCAGGGGATTCAAATACATTTGCATATTAATGCGCAGCAAGTTTCTGGGATTCATGGGAGAAAATATTGGTCAATGAATAAGAAATTGTTCAGAGAAAATCCGCCATGTTTCTTAAAATGTGCTACAGGAAGAGAATATGGGCAAGGTCATGTTAGAGAAATAATGTTGGAAACCTCAAGCTTCTCGAAGAGAGCAGGCAAAGTAGAAAGATACAGAATACCTGAGTTTTCTTATGGTAGAGGTAGTTAATGCGGCACCCAATTAAATTAGTACATTCGACCATTAAGATAAAATACTCGCAAGAGTGATAGATGTTGTCACGCCCTCATTTTAAAGTGCTCCCTTATCCCTTATGCCTGTATCAACCATAACAAAATAGTACCCAAGGGCAAAAAAATAAAATTAAGGTAATTAATAAAATAAAATGAAATTGTCAAGCATGGTCATTATTGCGCGATTTATATTGGTATTAATGTGTGCATGTGTAGGATTCCTTTCATATTGTATAACATATATTCAGGTGAACTTATGAAATAATAAATACTCAAACCCTTCTCCAAACGTCATACGAGTTTGTGACAACCTGTGTGACGCTGTGTAGTCAAAAAAACCATTGGCACATTGGGTATCAACCCGGAAGATTGGTTTGCAGTTGCACATATACAAACAGGCTCATTCCTGCAAAAATACAAAAACAAACTGAAAAAAATATTCAAAGAGGATATCTGTTTATTGTGAGTTGACTTTCAGAACTTTCAGAGTTAATTTTCAGAACGAATGATGACTTTCGCTCACCAGTCCATGCCTTTGGCTAGTTATTTTGCGTATTGGAATAAACTAAGGTGAATAATACTCCGCTACATGGAACTCGTCATTAGTAGTTTGTTGTCGAGATCCTGATCATTTTAAGGTAAGTTCTGTCAGATTTACTGCTTATGGTGTATGCTGCTACCAAGGAAACGGCACAAAAGCCTTTGTGTGAAGCTCAAAGCTGTATAAGCTCAACCAGCCACAATAACTCAGCGATAAAACGAAATTGGCAGAAAGTAGGAATATGCCAGTCGATGGAGGTGAAATTGAAGAATGGGAAGCTTGGGCGGGGAAGGCGGATTGTAGTCGGAGGAATAAGGAAGAGACGGGACGCAGTTTTGGTGAAGAGGGACAGGTTGGAGAGTGGGAGTCGGGATAATAACGGAGCCGTCTTGTCCGTTACCGAGCCTCTCTCATCAGCGGACCCCGCGCAAGAGACCGTGCACGGGTCGGTTTGTGCGGCGGAGGGAAAAAGGGACAGGAGGGCGGGTGTGTGGTAGAGACCCGCTGATACCGTTGGCATCGAGAGTTTCGTTCACGGTGGAGGCGAGGAAAGCAAAGAGGGAGAGAAATAGAGAGGAAGGCGTTGGCCGGAGAGGATATGCCGAAACCTTCCAGGGGGACCTTTCAATTTTCTGGCTTCGGGGCGTCCGACCGCCACTTGAAATGGTCCCAAGCTGCGAGAGAGCGAACCAACTCTTATCTCTCCCCTCCTCTTTCTCTCTCTCTGTCCAAGTGGCTGGAGTGGGACAAAATGGCACCGAGTGGGAAGGGATGGGAGAAGGAATGGACGTGCGGTCTCTCCCCAAAACGTTTCAATTGGAGTCGGGGCGACGCCATGCATCACACGCCCTGTTAATGAATTTCCCGGTGAGGGGACTTGCCTCCTCCCAGGGCCGGGACGAACAATGGCGCTGTAGCATACGGGGACCGGAGCGGGCGAGAGCTTTTAGATACTTGGGGGCGGCAAAGATGGAAGGCCGCAGTGGGACGGGTGAGGTGGCGTCTCATTTTTGCGGGAGAGGGAATTTCCTTCGACCTCAGGTCCAAGCTCGGGCGGAGCAGTTGCGGTTATCGGAGGAAATCCCATAAGAATAAAGGGTTTGACGACGGTTTATCCCGCAAGTAAAACGAGTCTTGCCCCTGGGTACATTGGATTGCACTGCAATGAACGAAATTGTGGAGAGAGCTGTTATATCCACTTCCATTTGGCACAGGAGAAGATTTATTCTTCATATATACAGGTATAAACATGTATATATACATATATAAACATACGTATATATTTTTACCTGATCTATATCCGTGCTTCTTTAAATTTAGGTAATACCGAATTCCGAATTTAAGTACCCCAAGTGGGATAAAGCGAATGGATTAGTGGAGTAAGTGGTTACTTGATCACAGGGATAATTCTTTCGACTGGGGTAAAAACTCGAATTTTGAAATTAATGAAATATCTGCATAGTTGAAAATCAAAAAAAAACTTAATGCCTTCTAGTATTAACAGCCTCTAATAGAGCACATTTTCTAGTAATCTCAGCCTAATATTAATTACGATGCAAATAAATTGGTTAGCAGCCCTTTCTTTGTAGTAATTTACACGCGTCTCCGGATAGATAAAATTCAGTGTTTTTTTTATTTCCTGCTCTTTTTGCTACCTTATGATTACCAATTGAATGAATGCTCAGAGTTTTTCATGTATTTTAATTTTTTACAATATTTATGCTGTTTCAGTAACATCTTTGAGTAAGTATTAACTCAGAACACGAAACAATTCAAAGATTATGATTTGTAACAGAGTCAATATAACTTGGACAAGGGGAAATATGGATAAGGCTCGGTTGGAAACAATGTAAATGTGGATTTTGAGAAAATTGATAAGGGTAAGATGGACGGAAGAGAAAAGCAATATAGAAGTATTGAGAGAAATTAGAGATGAAAGGAATTTAATAAAAGAGATGGGCAACAGGAAAATAAAATTTGTTGGACATGTTCTCAGACATAGCATATTCCTGGAAAATATTAAGTATGGGAATGTGATAGGGAAAAAAGGAAGATGAAGTCCAAGAAAGGAATTTATAGATTATTTGAGAAGTACCATGAGAGTAACAACCCACAATGAACTGAAAAGAACAGCAATAGAGGGAGACCAATGGCTGCAACGACAATGACAAAGGCTCCGCCTTTAGAAGATGTCGATGATGAGAGCCAATGTTCTTCATAGGTGCTTATTATTGTTTACAAGTAATATTTAGTATGCTTTTAAATTCGTACAAAATTATTCCTATGACACTATAGAATTCTTTATCTTGTACGAGTTTAATTGCATGAGATGACATTGACACCATCCACGCGAGTTTCTGATCTAGTAAGTCCTAACGTAAGTAATTGAGGATAATTTAGGTGTTCTACATAAATTACTATATATCACTTAATTCCCTGATAAATTATCCTCTATAAGTGAAATTGACTTAATTTTTAAAGAAACTTGTCCTTGTGTAATAGTGACATTTTTTAGTTTTTCACTGTCATAACTTTATTCAGCTCCAGATCTAGAATACTTTCCATGTGTCGACAAAAATCTCTTTTCTTACCCGTGCGTGTACATGGCATGCAATACACTATTCCATTCTCAAAACCATCTTAAACTGTCAATTGCAAATATATCCTTGCTTTAAAATTTATTTATTTTTATCCTTGTCAAGTTATTTTCAATACTTTTCCATTCTATCAAACTTCTTGCCCAATTCAAATCCTTTGAGTTCACTTAATATATTTATCCTCTCCTTAGTGATACTGCGTCCCTTTTAATGTGATTTTTTCATTTTTTCTTAGCTCTATCGGTTTTTTATCATCATTCCCACTAATAGATTCTAATGTAAGCCTCACTCAATAGTCAGTCTCTGTAAATTCGTATTCCTTTTTTCTGTCTGGTTCTTGAATAAGGCAGCAGACATGAATTTAATCTTTTTTTCGATCAATCTAACCTTGAAAAATGGATTTTTTTTCAATATCTTCTTGAAATTCTTATTAGGACTCAAATTTCACGTATTGGGAGCTAGATATTTGAATGAAAAGTAATTCCAAATCAATATATTTTTCTATTAATGATTACCCGCTAAGAATTACAGCTATCATATTGCTAAGGCTGAAATATTTTATTGCTCAATATTATTGCAGGCATTCAACACTAGACTTAATGGGTGGCGTTTAAATAATATTGATCGTGATGTTATAAAATTGAATTATCCTTAATCATAATCTATCATTCACGTCAGTTATTAATTAGTTTTCGTGGTTCTTAATACATCTTATTATATGATGTCTTGTCCGTTATAGGTACGCGCCCGAAAGGACATGTATGCGCTCCGCGATTCAATACGCATGCTGGTGGTGAAATAAGGCTACACAAATACAGTCCTGAGTAGCAGTTGGCTCCTGCACCGGGCCTTCGGGATGAAGGTAGTGCAGGTAATATTTCCAAATTAATGCCCCGTATCATATTCGCAATCCATTTTGACCTAACGCATAGTGGCTTAAAACTGAAAAGTCCCGAAGTATTGGTTGAAAGTACGTATATTTATCAAAACGTTTACCTCAACGCTTCAAATAAAAAAAACTCTCTCTGCTAACGGCTTCGACATCCTTCCAGCCCATTTTGTCAATGAAGACTATTTTTTTAAATCAACACCAATTTGCTTACTAAAAATCCATCTTTTAAATTAGGGTTATCATAAATTTTATGTTTTTAGAACACATTATATTATATAATCATCGAGCAAATATCAATGATAATAATAATGTGTCTAATAGTTTTCGTTTTTCCTGAAAATAAGTATTAATCCGTCACAAAAGATACTGCATCACGCATTTACGCGAACGCTGAACGTATAAACAAAATATGTGGATTTTCCCCTTTTTTTGAAATATTTGTCACTAAAAGGTAATTGGTAATCGGATATAACTGTATTGGATTAATTCAACTGAGCGCATTTTTTAAATAGATTATCGCTGGAAAAATAAACTCTCACACTTAATGTTTTCTGCACCGAAAAAATAGTTCAGATGACCGAAACGTTTATCTGAATATATTTAATTGATTGAAAATTGACTTCTTGATACCAAATAAAATGAAATAATTGCAAATGGCATGCGATTTAATGACATTCAATGTAGTTAAAAACCGTTTAGGCATAAAATAAGGCTTTGGCTCGATTGGTCAGCCCCGATTGCAATTCGTGATTAAGCTCATTTTTTCAATGAGAAATTAAGTTAAAAAAATAGCATCTTAAGCTCTTCAAAACCTACGAATTTTAATCCATTCAATGAAAATTTTGCCTAGTATCATCAAGCAGGGGAATCGAATTTACCTACAAAACAATTGTATTACTCATAATATAATTTTCAGCCAACGTATAGAAACCAAACAAAGTTCTCCAAATGACTTCAGAGTAGCGATATGGGAAAATCCCTTTCAAACGATTTCATCATAAATTGCCCGACATATTACGAAAGTGACCAAAAGAGGTCTTAAATCCTTTTCCAATTACCCTGAAAATATTCGAAAGAAAGCTACCTTACCAAATTAGGCGATAATATCTTTGATTTCCCAATATTGATATATTCGTTTCCAATACCACTCTGCCACCACAGAGAGACAGGATTATATAATACTAATTCCTACATTATAATATTAATGAAATGTGAGTTTACATAACGGCGTCAATTTTATTTCCCATTTTTAAATTTTTTCCCGGTATTACGTTTACATTAGAAGACATGTCAATCTTACTTTGCGTATTTCTTCGTTTAATAAAAGTGAGTTTCCGCTAAATTCAAAATGTTGTTTTTGAGAAAAGAAACTGGTCACAAGTGCTGTTTCATGCACATAATTTTCTGTTCACCATTGTGTACCATCCTTGCATAGTTTGAATATATACTTCTTTTGGTGAGCCACAGTAATCTGGAAATGCCATTCGCATGTGCAAAATAGCCAACCCTCATAATTTCATGTTCTTATTCGTATAATGAAATGAAATGTAAGTTGATTGCACAAGAAAGTCTTTTGTGAGTTGTGATCCAAAGAAAAAGGTTTATTATAATATTTTCCCATGGCTAATGACAGTGACTAGTTGGAATAATAATTAACGACTTATTGATAATCAATAAACAACCATGAAGGCACATGAAGAAATGTATAGCTGAAGTGCCTGTTATTCTGGTTTTAAATTTTTATATAGTTAATTGTAAATTACTCGAGGAGGCTTTTTTTCATTCACTGGAATTCCCATGTGAACTCTAAGTAAATTTTCGACCGTGTATTAACTTTCTGTGGAAATATTTTGAATTGGTGAAGAGGTAGAATCCCTCTCATATTCCACCTCCAAATTGGATTCATCATTTTAAAACAAGTGAACACATTTGTTGATGTAATTAATTGGTCAAATCATTCTAGAACAGAGAACATTTTTATTTAAATTTTAATGTAGGTTTAATGAATTGTTTTGCATGAAAGGAAAGTTGGATAAATTTGTTCCGGCAGTAATCGCATGTTAGGTATCGAAGACTCCCTACATATATATACGAAATGAAGAAGAGCTATTGGTTCATGGAAGAATGTAGATTAAATGCATTAGCAATAGACAAGTCTGAAAACTATTATGTTTTCTGATCTGCTCCTGAAGAGAATATGCTTGAGAATCGAATCATCCAGCAGAAAAATGATGAAATATTAAATTTTAAATAAAGAGAGAGGATTAATTAGGTAAAGAAGGACCTGATGAACGTGAACGAATAGAATCTTTACTTAAAAGTGTTTAAAAGTCTCGAAGACAGAAGACCCTAGGCAAAATAGCGTACGAAAATGAGAGAGGTGAGAAAAGAGGGGCATAGAAAAAGTACTTGTGAAAAATATATATCATTAAGATTAAACTGACAACTACCTTTTATCCACAAAGAAGCATAGCTTTCATTATTATTTAAGTACCTGTGTTAATTCAGAACCTTTAATTACAAAGTACGCTTTTTACCACTTTCATCTTATGAGTGTATATTCCTATGTAGCGACCAAATGTCGGCTGCTTATCCATTAAAGCCTTTGATTATAGGTACTATAATCCTGTTGAAGGCTTCAATAAAATTTTCTGCAAGTCATCCCATGAATTCAGACTGTCATCAGTGTTGTAACGTATGTAAATTTATGGCAAAACCCGGGATGAGAATATTACAAAGACTTTATCTGTGACTTGCGACTTCCAGAAAAGCCCTCTCCTTGCCACATCTCCATCACCGGAAATGTTTTCCACCGGACATATGCCCTCATAGAGATACTCCACAATACGAAGGCAGACGCAAAAAACACAGGTCCTCGTAGATCTAACTCTTTCATCTAAGCGATACACTACGTTGACACTTTAATTCTGAAACTTTGTATCTTGGTAAATCAGTATAATTCCGGCCACGGGTTGTCACTCACTCAATTGCAATCAACGTGCTCTCCGTGTAGCTCGTTTGAACCCACTTGTTTCAACGAATTCCCCTAACCGGGCTCTTCTCGATCCCGTCTCCTTATAAATCCTCCCTCTCACTCAGCAAGCTCGTCTCCCCCACCACTCTCCCATTTCCTGTTCCTCCTGAAAGCTCCTCCTTTCACCGGCTGTTCCCACCGCCTCACCCCCGCACACCCCTACCCCTCCCCTCTCCGATCTCGTTTTCTCCCCATTCCTTTGTTTACGCACAAGGACCTCCACCTTTCACACCCCCTCCCACCTACCCCTCCCCCACCCGCAAACCCATATAATGAGAGCGGGAGCGCCGTCTAACGAGGAAGCCCTTTATATGGAGTGTGTCCCACAAAGCGTCACCCCTCCGACGCTCTCCCTCCAACCATCCCTCTCGAAACCTCTCTCCCACCCGCCGACCTCACTGCCGAAGACGCGTTAAAGAACGTGAAAGTTCTCTATCCCAACCGACGCGAATGCATTATCAAAGACGGATCGTCGTAATTAGCACTTGTAAGCGATTTTTTGGATAAATAGTTTGCGTAATTTTTTCATGAGTGCCTTATGATGGAATCGATAGTGCTATATAACAAAATTCTCAGGTTTGCAATTGTGAAGTAGTTTAGCCTACTTTAGTGACTACACATTTTTTTATATTTTTTTTCAAATGTGGTTAATGTCAGCCTCTTGTTATTTGCATGGAAGGATCAAATATAATTATCAAATACATGATGGCACCGTTGTTACTCCTAGTGATTTGTTGAAGTTATGAACAATTCGTTTTAGTAAGATTTTCACAATGAAATATGAGGTTTATTATTATTATCATTTATTTATAACTAAAAATATACATGTGCTGACAGACAGTGTCAGGTGGCACACAAGTCCCAAATAATCGCAAAAGACAATAGATAAAACCAGACTTCAAAACACAAATCTCTTTAACAAAACAAGCGAATCCTCATCCCATTTACATCCATTAATCAGCAAGAAAAAAAAAGATAAATCAAAAAAATTAAGTTATTACATATAATACAATACCCCACACATCAATCAAAATATTACATGTATTTCTTACATCTATTCTTAAAAGTATGCACTCTGTTAGGAAAGGGCTCGAATATTTTTGCAGGTAAGGTGTTCCACTCAACAATTGTTCTATTTAGAAAAGAAAAATTTTTTTTATTTGTTCTCTGTGCCCGGAATTTTACCTTAAATTTGTGATCATTTCTCCTTATTAAATTTGGGTTCCCCGCCTCTTTCCTAAGATCTGCCCAAGCTTTCTTCCCCTTCAGAATGTGGAACATTTCACAAAGTCTGCTTACTTTCCTTCTAGTTCGTAGTGGTTCCCAGCCCAGCGTTTCTAGCATGTCAGACACACTCTCCATCCTCCTATGCTTCCCTAGTCGGGCAGCCTTTCTTTGCACCTTTTCCAGTTTTTTGATATGGCCTTCTTCATTAGGGTCCCATACAAGAGAAGCGTACTTTAAAATTGAATTAAAATTATTGAAATTTGAATAATGAGGTATGGATTAAGTTGCTTTACTGTGTTAAGGCATAGTTAGATAACGAAATGTGAAAGGTATTCACTAGATGCAGGTAAATATTTAATATGTTATAATTTAATGTATTGCAATATTAAAGGAGTTTGAAAATGAATAGCTTCCAACTGATTGGTGTTATATTTAAGTAAGGTTTTGCATATAAATAAAAGTAGAATATTTTTAAATATGCTCTGTAAAACTCTACTCGCACAAACTAGTTACACCATTTCACCTAACTATAACATTAGGTCCATCAATAATTTTCCTAGCTCACGTTTTAGTTTACCTGGCATAAAGGTACGTGTTCGTATCATAACATCAGCCATAACATATTTTGGAAATTTTTTATATTTAGACACAGATTCTAGTTTCAAGTAGCTCAATCCGAATAAAAATATATGGAAAGGGTCTTAATATTATTTTTTTATAAATATTATTTTATATGGAAAAAACTATCACATTTTCACACGAGAACATATTAAATCCAACGTCTTACTTTCTGTAAAGGAGTATATAGTACCGTATGAGAGGAGTATGAATGTTATGAAATAAATCTTGGAATAAAATGTTCAGAAAACATTCCTATGCCCACATCATTTGTGATGTATGCACCGCGATGGTTATATACGTGCATATGGTGATGTTCAATTATTGTTATGAACTTAAAATGTTAAATAATGTATATTATATGATTAGAATCAACGAAAAAAAACTAAATTAATGAGGTTTCTGGGGGAAAGAGAAAGGTGGAGCAGTTGACCTTTCTTGAAAGCGTATTAGATCAAGATTATCAAATTAGTTGCGCTGGAGGTATAATAATTGCGTTGGACAACGAAGCCTTCGTTAGGAGAAGATAATAATTGAAAGAGGTATTAAATACGACTGATAGGCAAAATTTAGTGAAACCTTTGAAATGGAGTGAAGTACTTTTACAGCCTTACACCAACGAAAATATTTGTAGATTGGGGTGAGTGTCCAATATTAATACATGGCTCATTCCAGGAATTAAGGAGTCAGATATACTCCTGTGCTATTGTTTTGAATTTGAGCGGAAGGGGGGGATGCTAGAATGGAAACACTTAAGCATTTATGATATGGAGTGCTATGTCCGGAGGGGTATTTTGGGTTTGGGAGCGTCCCAATCGGGGAAGAATTCTTACTAGGCGCTCGGTGGTTATAGATTTTAATTCTTAGGCGTGTGGTACGCTGTCCAATAAAGGAGGCAAGGTTAAGTTGGAATTTCAGGAAGTACACTACATTGCTGGAGGTGCGCAAGGAGTAGGAATTGGTGGGATAGAGTTAAAAAGCGGGTGGGACAGGGATGGGGTTCGGGTTTTTGAAAATAGGGTATGTTTTGTATCTAATTGTAGGTTTTTTGCAGGGCATGGGAGTGGCTTAGGGACTGGGCGCGGATTTTAGGAGTTAATGTTTTGATCTAGGAGATCTGATAAGTTGGCGGGGCGTTTGAAAGTAAGTGAGGGACGTTTGGGAAAAGGGTTGGTGGAGGAGTTTTGGATTTAGAGAATAGGGTAGAGGATCTGTGGCATGTGACCAATACTATGAGTATACAAGAGAGAATGATTTTTATTATGATATGAATTTTTAAAAGTAAGATAAAATTTAAATACTAATTATTTCAAATTTAAATTGCATCTGCAGAATTAAGCACCATGAATGTATATTGCGATTTCATGTAAAACTAGAGCATTAGAATGGTGATTTAACACCTATTATATGAAGCCTTTAAGTCTTTTACGTTGTTAATTCTCTCATCCCATGCATATTTTATCATATATCTACTCGGTTGCTTTCAAAATATTTAACCTCCGCCGTCTGAGTGACTTCCATGGGAATATTTGTTAGCATAGATTCAATACCAGTCATTCTTGAGACTTTGCAGTGGAAAGCAAATATTTTCCCTTCACTTTAAGGAAACCGGATATGTACTTGCTCATGCTATTGCAAATATCCTTTGATCTCTCAGGTCCTCTCCTTTCCCTGCAATCCCTTTCTAAATGACGTAAGATTCCTAAGCAGGAAGGGGACCGCGGCGTGTCCAATCCCTGGGCTCTAGGGTTTACCGATCTGCTCTAAGGAAACAATACTAATTGCTGGTCTGATCCGATATTGGTTCAAAAAAGTCCAAGTATAACTTGAAGACGGATGTGGTCTTAAACTCCTTACAATCTATCAGGAGTACGCAATTAGTCCCGTCACTCTGATCAAACTCACATGGCAAACGCACATCCAATTTATCGTAAAGTCGCAATGCCCCTCCGTAGTCCTAAGTTACGACACCAGAGTAAGAAACATTGCTGAGTTTCTGTTTCACTATGCCACAGTTTTACTGTCGTAATAGTGGGCACATCAATAAATGATGGTGATGTATCTTTGCGTATTGCCTGTGGATGCATAAAACAATTTGAAAAGAAATTTTAAGTGGTTTTTTAAAGATTTTCATCGGTAAAAGAGGGTCTCGTCTAAAATTTCACCGTTTAAGTTAGTCACCCTTAAATATTCCATAGTGATGCCTGCCCAATTTTCTTTTGCTTTCTAAAGAAGAAAAAATTATCTAGTGCGTTCAAATTATATACGTTTCTTCGAATTTTCATTAAAATTTGATATTTTAGTGCAGCGCAAAATATATCAATTCATGATAACTAATAAACGTTAATTTTTTAGAGGTTAATAATACCCACTAATGGGTAATGTAGGAGTTCATTTTTCCTGATTCCGGCCTTATCCCGACGATCTGCCCGCTGGACATTCGAATTTAATGCGTTTTGTTTTGATTGCCATCATCGTGCCGTCACTAACATTCGTATTTCCCCTATTCTTAATAGCAACTTGTCGAGGTCTTCCGATACACACTTATTCTATATGTCGCATTTTGGAACCCAGATGCTTGGAAAAGCTTTCTGTCGAATTGTATTTACCTCTACGAACAGAGTCAAACCTTATTTTAAATGGTAATTTTCTAATGCCCTTATTAGTGACCCTATTTCTTTCAGAGATCAGCCAATATATTTTTCATGTATTCTTTCGATGGAAATGCTGAGTAATGAGTGAAAATCACTTGGATAAATCTTCCTGCTCGAACTTCATCCTAATCCAAACGCTTCCTAAAACCAGTGGTTATTTCCCAACTCGTATTATTTGAATATTGTCCCTACCTGCTCGGTCTATCACTGCGCATGTTGGACCTTCAATAGCTACCTTCAGTTTTTTAGTGTAATGCAGTCTCGTGCATCTATTTAGACTTAATTTTTCATTTGTTCTCACAAAAGTTTTATTTTTTCTTTCGAAATTTTATTTGTTGAACTCATTCTGCAAATCGGCAATTTGCTATGTTGCTATTATAACGGTGATTTTATCCCTTAGACTGTTATTAGATGAAGGGTTCTGATTTCAAGACCTCTAAGTTCCTAATTTTGATTTTTATGCATTTGAAAAAGAAATATGTTATCATATATTTTTACATAATTAAACAGTAATTTACATTTAATGGCATGGGAACACTTAATGATTGAATAAGAAATTGTCCTTGAATGTTTTCTTAAGAAACACTTAACAAATAGTGAACTTTTATTTATTTTGTTTTTAACATATATCCCAATTGGTAGATAAAATACAGATATTGTCATTCCAAAGCTATATTTTTTACTTCTTCTGCCTTGGCTTTTCGTTTGGATTTTCGTGTGGCTATTTCTTATCCAATTATGGCTATACTTGTTAATTACTGAAATGTTGAATAAGGAGTGATTGTAATTTCTTTTTTATGCTGATTTTCGGGTGAAATATAATTTTACCTTATTGCTTTAATTTCTCTCTCTTGGGCCATTGAGAGATAATGCAGATTGAAAAGTGGTCAGCTTACATAAACCTACTTTTAGTGATGAGATATGCTTTCTATGATGGTGGTTCTTCACATTTGGAAACAGAAATCCCCACACAGAGTTATGTCTGAACTATGGAGTGTTTAAGGAGCAAAATTCAAACTAGATTACTTAAGATTATTACAATTTGGAAATGGATTTCACGAAACCTACTGCACAGAAACACGTCTCGAACAGTTTTATCTGTTACCGTGTGGATACACTATTGTTCAGACCAACCCTTGTGTGACTTTTATTATTTGCTCAACGTGAAGAAATACCTCAATAGAATGCGCTCTATAAAATCACAGACGGCTAGCTGTACGCAAATTATCCTGTTTCAAATTGAAATATATTCCGTGAAGGATAACTTATGACAAATTAATAAAACTTTTACCCCATACATGTCACACAGTAAACTAAAAACACTCAATGAAATGAACTTTTCATAAAATAAATTTATTGAAAAAAATGCGGAAAATTATTTTATTCACAAAAATCGTATTTATACTATCCCTTGGTCTCCTTTATCCTTAGCCTTTCTCCCTCTTTCCTAATGGAGATTGAACAATTAGTAATGCCATCAATTTTCCCAGTATGCTCTCCATCATTGCAAGATGCTTGGGAATATTTCTTTGGCACTTTCATTTCTTTTATTTTTTCTTCTTTATGCTTACTGAAAGCAATTACTCGTTTCTTTTCATCGTATGTATTACCAATCCGTGTTAATTTCATGCCCAATTCAGCTTTTCTTTAAAATTCTTCCTAGAGTGTTCTCGTGTGTAGATAATTTCTTGTAAATTCGTTTATCGAATTGCCTGCTAGTCTAAATTTTCAATTTTACTGGCAATGATTTCTTTCTTCCATGGGTTAACAATCCCCGTTCTTATTATTTTGATTTCATTATTTTATTTATCGGTGAATATTCGTTATTCTTTCGCCACTTCAAAATTTGTTGCGCATATTTAAATGTACCTTATTTCCTCTGTCATGGTGATTCCATCATCCTTACATTTCGTCATGCTACTTATATCGTTATATTATTTCGCTATTCACTCTCCATGCTCAATGTAAATAACTTTTTCTAAAACAGAATATCCCTCCACATCCATCGTGGAAAATTCATGCATCTCTTCTTAGGCCTACCTTCAAGTCTTTAATTCGTCACAGGTATAATTACATTACAATTCAATATTTATGGGACGTGAAATGGGCTGGAAAGTATTATCATTATGTTTCCTGTGCAAGCTGGTATAAAATTCTGGTAAATTTTATGACACGATATAAGTTAGTGATATTCCACAGGTCTTTGAAAGGTCATTGAATTTCAAATGAGATTGTGGAAGTATAAAGAGATTAATCAATTTTCCAATTTTCTAATCCAACTTCGGAGGGAAACGTCGACTTAACGGGGAACATGGGAGTTTTCCTCCCCTTTATCAGACTCCAGACGTAGTTGTTTAGGGTTAAGGGTCATTTGGGAATTGGGTCTCCTTCGTTTTGGTCCATGGCTAGCAATTCTACGTTCTGCCGTCACCTAGGTGTACTCAAGCGGCGAAAAGCACCGGAGTCTAAGAGAAGAAAAGCTAAAACGTCGCATCGCGTTTTTAGAACAAATATGAATAGAATTGCGATACGCACACCATTTAATACAATCAACCTTATAATTTATTATTGAGTAATTATTTATCAAGTCGTAGGGTAAAATATAAAGTTTTCATTTATTTTACTAAAATAACTTAAAATGGGAACTTGTAGAAAGGGATCAGTGAGTATTGTTATGCCAGAGTAATGGTAGAGATATGCCATGTTTTAGTCATACTGTGTATGCTTGTGTCAACTGTGGCATTGGACTTTTATATTGTGCATACCACGTTTTATATCATACCAATTTTATCACGGCACTGTTGCAATATTGTTATCTCACATAATGTCACTTATTTTTCCATTTTTCTGCTTGCTGAAACGAGTGATTCTCTTTACTCCCTTACCTTCATTTAATAAGCGATTTCATTCTAAGAAAATATTCACCAGATCGATTTGCTAATTTTGTAAGTGTATAATGTCAACTTTGTGGGTACGAAATATTTTTTCCAATTTAATGCATTTGAAATTTAATTCATTTTTAATCTCAATCACAAAACATTGCGGGAAGAGGTCGTGTGAGTTGATGACCCAGTTTGTGAAACTGATGTAAATGAAAATGTTTTATAATTGCTAACTTTCTTTTTATCCCAAACTTTTTCTATCGCGCTAACCTTTCTGGTGGCTTTTAGAGACTGTATTTATGACTGTAATTCAATTGCAAAAACTGGTTGTTCGGCGTCACTGTTTTCCTCAAACATTCAGTAATTTTTTATAAACCCATTCCGAATGTATGTGAATGAGAGCATTACTTCCTTGTTGGTGGCTTTAAAAGGTGAAATATATTGTGAATGCACGTATACATGTAAACACTTTGAAAACATATCATAGTTCATGTTGCAAATTTCCATTCAATTCATTTCATTTTGCAAATTATGGTCAAAGATAATTTTTCTCATGAAAATTCATCATTCCATTAAATTTATTTTTTTAAAAATTAATATAATACTTGGTGATTTGTGGGACCAGATTAGCCCTTAGAGGAATAAGTCTATATATAATTTCAGTTTCACATTCAGTCCCTTCTCCTAATCCATAACCCCTTATCTCACTCGCATCTTTCCCTTACCAATCTTCAATTGCTCTCTGTTGTCATTTAAAAGACCATTCCAATATTTTATTACTTACAAAAAATACTTTATTCTAAATTCAATTGTATCACAAATGTCTTATTTAGGCCTTAAACCTTTTGGATTAACTTTTAATTTATATAATATTATTTTATTCATCTCCTATTATTTTATTATTTCCAATTTAGAGTTAAATAATATGCTAATCAAATTGATGCCTCTCTTTAAAAATATTATTTCCTATCTGTCATTCCAGCATTCACTCAATCCACTTATACCTCAGGAAAATACAGTCATCTATGTGCTTACTTATTCCTTTTTAAATTTCATAATATTTTTTAAGTTTTCTGACTTCAAATTTGCTCAATATTTCCAAGCCCAATCTTATTGTATCTCTGCCCTTATGGGATATTTATTTCTACGGATTCAACTTTGTAAGGATTAATCATACTCTCTGAAATTCTCGAGTATCACACATTATATCGACGAACCCTGAATACTTTTTTTCCCGATTGAACCACATAGTCTTTTAAGTTGTGGTAATTTGCGACTTTTGACCGAAGGTAACTTTGTAAATCTCTTCAAATGAACATATCCCGGCAAGTAGTTTTACTTGTGCATTAAGCTATTACTTAAGAAAGTAAATATTTGATCAAATTTAAATTTATGCTCCTGAATCATATCTCGGTCTTTTATGTTTTAAATATCAGTGGGAGACACAAATTAGAGAGTGTATTGTTCCTATTCGTTGAGTTGATATTGTGAAATGTTCTTTTATGAAAATTATGGGACGCAACTACTTAAAATGAATATTGGTCGAGTAGGTACAAATGGAGACAGGAGCTGCAGATTTACATCCAGTGAATTACTAATGCATCCTCCACAGTGAGAATGGGAAGCACTAGACATGCAAGCTTGCTCTATTCAAAACCACAAGGCCTTTCAATCCTCATTAATTTTGTGGAAACGTATTCCCAGTAGTATCTCGTCGTTCAATCACTTGCATTGGTTTTCGTATGATTGAAAATGGTTATTTCTGGCAGACCAGCAAATTAAACCAGTGGATTTTTGGGAGTTTACAAGCGTAGTGTTCATATTTTTCTATTTTGTTTCCTTATCATCGGTAGATTTAATCCCTAACCAAGTCAGATAACATCCCCAAGCATTATGAATAAATGCAGGTTTCAAGTGTCGTTTGCTCACGATCTCATTATCGTCCTTCCGAAAATATTCATGCGCGGAAAGTTTCAAGAGAACATTCGGCGGACGTGATCGGATATATTTCTATCTGAAGAAAAAACGATATGAAAAGACTACTCATTAAAAAGACAAAAAATTAAATTAACCTAGGAAGCAATTCTGATTTGGAGATATTTTACAAAAACACTTCTTCACGCATTCCTAGGTTTAATTAGAGAACTGAGTTAACGCATTACCGCCATTGCCAAAGGGGAAAATACACCGAAATATTTCTTCACCAGACTAGGTTCACTCGTCCAGTTCAAAAAGATTTTTCATTTTCACTCGGCAAGAAGGTAAAAAACTGGACGAATAAGGGATTCTAATACTAAAATATTTGTCAATATAAAATTCAATGGAATTGTGAAAAAATTTAGATATCATTAGTAGATTAATATGCCCCTCTTCGTCTCTGTGTACTTCCTTCCTCTCTTTATCCCGTCCAAAATCCCTATCCTATATCTAGCCTTTCCTCGTTTGCATAATATTTTCCCTTCTATTACAGTCTTCAACATCCCATTTGCCGATAAATACACCCTTCATCAATTTTTCCTGCCTCCTCATGATTTCTCTCACCAATTCTCTGTCCTCGCTCACCATACCTAGCACTTACTCACATGTTTTCCTTTCGGTCAATTTCACCTTCTCCCTCCTCCACACCCCTATTTCGAAAGCCTCCAATCTTATTCTGTCATCCTGCTACAATGACCACGTTTCCGCCCCGTACATAGCTACACTTCATATCAAAGTTTTAAAGAGTCTTTTCTTATCTTCTTTACTCAGCGTCCCTGTCATCAACCCCCTCCTCCTTGTGAAAGCCTCGTTACCTCGCGCGTCTTCTCCTTACGTCCCTACTACTTTTTCCATTTTGGTCCAAAGCACTTCCGGGATATGTTAACTGTCCCACTGGCTCTAGTTTTCCCCCTTTTTTTTAAATATTAAGCTTCGCCTGTTCCCTTTCTGGAAATTCGCATAACCTCATGTCATACGAGGGTGGTCTGAAAAGTTTCCGGCCTAACAAAGATACAAGACATTTTTCTGAAATTTTCTGAGATCGAAAACGTTGCAGACCGCCCTCGTATAATCATAGAGACAAAATGCATTTGGCATTTGTATATCACCTCGTAAATAAAGTCCATATCATTTAAAAATATTACCAACAAAAATTAATGGAAAAGAAAAATTAGCTGTTTTGCTTGCAAAATAATAAACCATCGAAAACAATTCATTCGTAATGGGAATCTTCAAAATTGGACGCACGAAAAGTCAGTCTGATTAAGCTTGAAATAGGTAACCGTGGTTTCTCTATATAATCCAGTAACTGTATTCTATACCATGTGTTCCATGGAGAAGAGTTATGACGACCATGGGATCTTCTTCCCTCCTTCCCCTATTGAGGAATGAAACACCTGCCCCAGTGAAATGTCTCAATTCAAACGCTTGATAGGGTACTATCGCTAGTTCCCACTAATTTTATTTTCAATATAAAAATAAAACTGAGTGGCTTCCCTTTTATTCACCCAATAGTGGTTTTTGTTGTGACGCCCACTTTTGAAGCTTTTTTCAACTTTATTTATTTGCTTTTGCAGCAACGCTCCGTTGGGCGATTGTTCAAATCTTGTTCTGGCTCCCAAATTTGGATCTTCTGACATTGAAGTTTAACTCTGATATATGAAAAACCTCCAACCAATGTATTTCAAAGAATTATCAGGTAAAAAATAATCGCGTGGTATCATTTTTTGCATGTAATGATGACAGCAAATTTTCTCCCACTGATGATCGATCGAAATGAGGAATGTGCGGAGACTTCTAATGTAGCGTTTCACTGAATAAATAAGGATAAAAATAGCCCCAGAAAGCTACATTTACTGTATTGGGTTTCATAGTTGCAAAATATTATTCCGAAATTTATCAACGGAATTAGTAATGTCTCTTCTCTTCGGGAAATGCTGAATGGACGGCTGGATTGAAGGTTGATCTGTCCTTCAGCTGGCATTTCCCCAACGATACAAGGGAGTTTACTCATTTCCCGTCGTTGTTGTCCCATCGCCAATTCGTTTTCCCATCCGGATAATTTTTTTATTCCTAGTTTTAGCACTCCGGGAGCAATTAAAATTTTTCAATTTCATGACGCAGCCGTCCTTTGATGCTTTTGAGGATTGGATGATGAGGGAGAAAGATTTTGTTTGTCTCCATCGCCTTAGCAACGCAGAGGAGACTCGTCGACCGCCACCGAAATTGATTCCTACGATCGAGGATACCTTGCGAGGGAAACGCGCCAGGGAATAGGACCTGAGCACTCGCCGTAACAAACGACGTTATAGCAGCGCTTCTCTCTCTCTCTATCTCCTCTTCCCCGCACTCGTACTGTTTTACTAGCTCATGCATGCGCACACGAGTGGTAATGCGAGCCATTGATTAAGAGCGCACCAATTAATCACTTTAGCGAATCAAATGCTTAAAATGCTCTACCTCTCTCTTTCTCCGTATCTCTCTCTCCCATCCTCGTTTACCATGCGTGGCCATGGAGGAGAGAGGGCGGTGGATGTGGGTGGGGAAACGTGCTTTTTGGCGGAATCAGATATCACGAACAGGATCTCATCAACAGGTGGGGAGTGGCGGGGGGAAGGGGGGTGTGTGAAAGAAATGGGGTGGAGGGTGGGTGGGGTCCTCACTATGTGTGTGTGGGTGAGAGAGAGAGAGAAGTATGGTGGTCTCGTAGGTGGAATGGGAAAGACACAGCGTGGGAGGGTAGAAGGGTGGGCTGGACTGGGGGGATGGACTTGTATTGGGGTGAAAGAGGGGTGGGGGCTTTGGGAAGTGTGGCGAACGGAAAGGCTTGTGCGGGTTGTGTATGTGGGTCGTGTGTGTGGAGGAGGAGGATAAGTGAAACAGTGGTGAGGGAAAGGGGGTGAGATATAGGCGTGGAAACAGAGGAGGAGAATGAATTAGTAATGTGAGAGACCTCGATGACGGGAAAGGGGAAGGGAAGTAAAACTCGACGTTTTCTCCAGATCATTTACGTGGAGAGGAGGCAGCTAGGCATTGGAGAGAACTTCCTTCACCGCTCTCCACGCTTTGAAAAGATTTTAACGACTCCCAAACTTAACTCTTATTGGTTTAGGACGTGGTTGAAACTATCAAGCCCCTAAATGATCGGTTTTGGGAAAGAAAGAGCCCTAGTTAGCGGGAAACCAAAATAAAAATTAGGGCGCCAGACCATGGACCAGCGAGTCCTTAACCTCTCACGGAAATGGGTTAACTGAAGAAAATATTTTTTTTTCAGTGCAAGGAATTTTGTTACAATCTATTATGGTGGAAAATAAAGCCACGTATATTTTCTAATATTGTAAATTATTCGAATTATATGATAAATCAATCCACGATTGTTGAAAGCACTTAGCATGGAGAAGAATTAATATTAGCTGCAAACGCTCAGTCAGGCCAAATTACCCGATAAATTTAACAAAAGTTAACCATTTAAACTAATTGCCTTTTACATTTGCTTCTTAGGTTCATAGAAGCCAACAGATTCGGTTGCACTCACTGCAGCTGCAGGGCTGGAAGCTGCAGTGAGTGCAGTTAGTAATTTATGCACTCCTACTATGTGATTTTGCGCAACGTAATGCACGCGAAATCTCTGGCGAAGACTTGTATTTTGGTCTTATAGTTACTGCATTATTTACAATCGACGTCATTAAAACATGCTAATCCCTTATTTTCAAGTCATATTACGGCACTTACTGATAAAACTAAAAGAATTGTCCTTTTCTTTCTCGCTAACTCTGTGACTTCTATACCCCAAAATTTTGAAACAACTATTTTTATTTTCTTAAGGCGCATTCTTTAATAAAACCGACTATATGGTCCTTTACTTTATATTTTCTCTACTCTTAAATATGTAATCTCCGTTGGTTCACTTTTTAAATAATGCGGAAACTTATATTATTTCTGATAAAATAGGAACGATTACAATGAAACATTGAAATAGGTAGGGACAAAGCCACGAATGTTTCCTCATTATAAAGTTTCAGGGTGTCATCAAACCTTATATTTTGTTTTGTTGAATTCTTTTGTAAATATCTACATCTTGCGCACGGCTGAGTTCCATGAGAATGCATCTTTATGCCTTAATCAACAGAGTAACACTCTGGGATGTGTATTTACACGTTGGCCTGTGCTTCAACATTGTAATGGACGAAGGGCAAAATATCGCAGTAATCTAAAAGGTCCGATGAAATTAGTACGTACGGAATATAAAATTTTCAATTAGTATTTTAATTAATAAGTATTTTATTACAATAACAGTGTTTTCAACTAAAAAAACACCCAATAATTTTTACAATGGCTCTCTATTCTCGAATTTATTTGCAACATTTCACAACTTATTATATGCTCAATTTTACCGCCAAAGAGAAAATAGCGTTTCTTTTCTTTCATTGGACTTTACTGTAAGAAGTAAATGTATATATATATATATATATATATATATATATATATATATATATATATATATATATATATATATATATATATATATATATATATATATGTGTGTGTGTGTGTGTGTGTGTGTGTTGATTTCAAATTTATCCGCGAGTTTATAAACTTTGGCCTTGGCTAGAAATCGCTAAGCTAGAATCAACGGCTTGTGCTATGACACCCATTCATTTTCCCCTTGCCCACATTTATGAAAAACATTTGAAATATAATATAACGACTCTTACAAAGCAAGAAAATTGAAATATTGTTGAATTATAAATAAAATATTTAAAATAGTTGTGAGTTTTACGTTCGCAGTCTTAATTAAGATATAATTACAGTTATGCCAAAATAGTGAAGTCCCACCCAGAAAATTAACCGCCTCCAGTTATGCGTGTATAAAAAAGTTTTAATTTGGGCTATCGATTTCAATATTCGATTAACTAATTTAAACAACAATTATGATGATTAGACTCTGAGAATTAAAAGAAAATTACAATTTTACCAGTAACTCATTAGCTAATAACTAAATTACCGCGAATAATCAAGAATTTATACATGTGTGGTTTAACTGGACTCAGCCATCTTCTTCTAACTTTCTTTGATACTTACGAAAGTAAAGACATAACGAGAGGTACAGCATTGGTTAAAGAACTTGTAGAATTTGGGAGATATCGTTAGGAGCGACTAATTCTAAATGGCTAGCATAATGGAGGCGTTTACAATAGCGTGATGAAAGAAAGCAAGAGGTGCAGGCAAAAGAGTTCTTGTTATTAAAAAATAAAAACAAGGAAACATCGTTTTAAATTGAAAAGTAAATAAATTTACGACAGCATTAAAACTTTAAAATAGAGCCCTGAAACATAAAGAGATCAAAGTTCAGGGACATTATGGGCATAAAAAAAATTGCTTGGAATATCGAACATGAAACAATTTGATTGTGCATTAAAAAGAATAAAGTACTCTTTTTGAAAGTTTATGATAAATTCATTAAGAATACCTGAGAAACAATCAAAATTTCTATGACTCGTATTTTAGAAAAGTACGCATATTTCCTCATTTATCTTCATATATTACCCATGCAGATCACTCAAAAGACGGACAAATAGTCTCTCTCGATTTTTTATGTTAAAGATACTATGACACCTAATGTTACCATTTTTATGAATAGCAGTTAAGGATAATGATAATACATGACATAGAGTTATGAGTCAGCAACTGCTTCTAATTCGAGAAAATGATCACAGGCGTGGAAATAGATCCCACATAATGCTCCCCCTCTCTGGCTTTGGCTTTTTCTTTGAATAAGTATTTAGTGATTTATATCTGTAGCGGTAGCCCTTTAGGCATAAACACCTAACTTAATCCAATCTTGACGGTGTCATAAAGAAATACTGCTTTAATTACCCAAAAATCTTTTAAAAAACCCCT
Source organism: Hetaerina americana (assembly GCF_022747635.1). NCBI lineage: Eukaryota > Metazoa > Arthropoda > Insecta > Odonata > Calopterygidae > Hetaerina > Hetaerina americana. Next base: position 30,534,687 of record NW_027287205.1, on the reverse strand, counting down.
AAACCCTAATATCCAATATCACAAAGGTGCAAGTCAGGTTGTAGTATTCCTTGACAATCACAATCTTGCATAAATCTGCAGCAGGCTTTATAAAATAATGTTATGTGAAACACCTCGGTGATTTTATGTACATGATACCATAAAATGAGGAAAATAGGAGAAGGCAACCCGGATTGACTTTTGGGAAATGTAAAAAGCGTTACGTAGGTAATTGTGTGTGCAATAGAAGTATAAAATAAATCAAACCTGATTAAACTGATTTCAAGTAATTCCCGCCGCTTCTAAACGAAGAATTAAGTTGGAATCCCACAGCTCGAATGGTGTGCAACAAACTCCTTCTCCGGTTCCTCTCAGGGGAGTGTAAGATGCTAATACTCTGGCTCAACTGTTTCTCAACGATTTGACTTAGGTTCAAGGCTAAGTACTGGGTGAACTCTACCACTATACCTTCACCTACAAAACTGACTCGGTAGAGTGTTTATGTTTTAAATACATATCATTTGGATTAAGATGCGTTACCTACCGTGAGCTTAGAACTAATAGTTCAAGGCGAGTTTGCTACGCGCTAAATTTTCGTTGACTCTTAGGAAGCTATAGAATATAAGTGCAACCACTAGGCTTACATGCGTCACCATCTCCCTGAAAATTTCATCAAATAACCGTTTTCTTAAATTTTCTTGTAAACCGTTTTAACAATTTATAAACTTGTTTTTCGATGTTCCTCACCATTTGTTTGCTTTTGGTAAAAAATTATTCTGTCCATGTTATTATTTTACTATCACGATCTTATTTGACTGTAGTACACTTTGCCATTTATATTTTCAGCATTTTTTAATTAACTTGGGGGACTTTCTGAGCTTTTTAATTCGAGATAAGAGAATATTAATCGGGATAGAATGAATGGCGATGTTTTGTTCAAGCAATTGTTTTTGTAGATATGTTTTTTCCGCGGATTCAACAGCTTATAGTCGCATAGATCTATCTGTCTGTTGTAGGATCTATGTTTTAGTGCTTTCTGGTGTTCATGATAGTCATGGACCAGAGAGATTAAATAACTGAACTTATGAGAGAGGATATATTGACTCGGGCAATTACTGGAATGCGGCGCAGTTACTGAATACCAGCCACGAACTATTAATGAAGGTGCACAATCGGGTCGTTATGCTTATCTATCGCCAAATTTGGCGATCACATATAATAGCTCACCATATTTTCCCAGGTCATTGGTTCTTATAATTTTCCAAATGACTTACCATCGTTGTATTGCTGTATTGAATATCTTAATTTCGTCCAGTTGTAATTCAACTAAAAGGAAGAGTGACTTTTTCGGCCTATAACCCTGCTGCTGGTGGCTACCGAAAAGTTTTAACTATGATTCAGCATCTAGTTATTGATAACTTAAGAAACTCTTTGCATGTATATGCATAATTAAGTGCCATCTTGCCAAATAAATTCAAATTTTCTAAATAAAACAAAAGTAATTTTTCATGTTAAACATTATTTATCCTCGTATGATATAAAAGTTTGAATGCTTATGCCCGATTAAAATAATGTTTTTCATGTTTTCATGTTTTCAAGGTTTTAAGCGCCTTTATCATAAGCCTAATGAACACATTAGGTTCACTCCTATTACTATTACTCTTTGAGTATCTCTCAACCACTTAATTAGGCAGGGATTTTGTTAGCCTTAAGAAAAAGGCACAAATGGAAAAATGCAATACTTTTTTTCAAAGTCATCAACGCCACTTCAACTTCATGGCTCTTCACTCCAAACTAGATATTTGCTTTTGGCTACAATTTTAACTTGATTTAACTGCATCAATTAAAGCGTAATTATATTCAACCTTAAACTGTACGTCTCATTTGTGATATTTTTTAAGAGCCATTTGCTTCGCAGTGGCATTGAATTTGAAATTTCCTTTCTAATGTTTGTGATGCATGGATGAGCCTTAGAAATAGAGAAATTACCTGACATTTTATGTAGAATGTAATTTCCTTGAAAATAAGTGTTGGCTATTTTTTTAAAAATATTTAATATCTTTCGGATTTCTCTAATGACTACGTGCGTATGATGTTATTGAAAATATTCAAAGTTCCTCATTTTACATGTGTTGTCACATATTTAAGGATCTTGAATGTACTTTGGCGGTGCAGTTCAACCTTTAATACTTGAAACTAATCACATGTTTCAGCGGAAATAATTAAAACAAAAGTGATTTTTTGCGCTTGAAGCTAGAGAGAATTTCCTGCTGAGGCTAATGTATACAGGAACTGTAATGTAATATAACCTGTACATGAAATATACGAGGGTCATCCGGAAAGTAGTACCCGTTCGTGAAATAAAGACGCAAAAGTAAATATTAACAAACATAAAAATTTTTATTTGAAAGAGGATACTTTAAACTACTTCTCAACATAATCTCCAAGCAAATTAAGGCATTTGTCATAACGTGTGACAAGTTTCTGTATTCCTGCTGCATAGTCCTTCGCCGCCAGCTCATTGAGATACGCGAGGGACCCATCTTGCACAAATTTTTGCATAATGCAGATGGTGTTTAACAATTTCATGAACAATTGTTCGAGAAACATTGGGAAAATGCTCACAGATGTCATCAATTGTGACGCGCCGATCGTTCCTCACGAATTCGTCAACTGAGCTCACCAGTTGGTCTGTAATGACAGACGGTTTCCCCGAACGCTCATCGTCGTGTGTGTTCCCCCTCCCCATGTTGAAGTTGCGACACCACCGCCGAACAGACGACTCGTTCATTACATTGTCTCCATACACCTCCTTTAATTGGCGATGAATATCACATGGGCGAACGTTTCTTGCATTGAGGAATTTAATCACTGCCCTCACTTCACAACTGGCGGCGTTCTCAATTTTTTTAAACATTGTAAACAATCACAGAAACAACACAGGCAATGCTAGCGTCACGCAACTTGGCTCAGAGAAGGCAGACAAGCCACTGAAGCTATCTGACCTCGTCCAGCGGCTACTCGCGTCGTCAGCACTTCATGCGGCACGAACGGGTACTACTTTCCGGATGACCCTCGTAACTTTTGACCATGTTATTGCCATAGTCTCGAGAACGAGGTCACCTTTTTTTAGCAGTATCCAATGTTATTCATAGGTTACCTGGAGTCAGTACTTTGAATAGCGAAAAATGAAAAAAAATCTTATTATTCAATGCGAATTTGATATAGGGATTTTTGTTGCATGGAAAAAATGCTGTGATCTCTTGATCATACCTTCCGAGAAAATTAATATTCGCATATTTTTAGTGTGATAGAAGTGTTGTGAAAAATGCTATAGTCTCTTAATGCATCACTGCTGGAAGTACAAAATAACGGTTATGACTTCAGAAATACATATGCACGTATAATTAAGACTATATTTATAATTCAGGCACAAAAATGTTCACCAACCAAGTGTTCAAATACAGTTTTTAACACAACTTATCAATACGAACGTTGTGCAATGGCATGGGAAATGCATTATATGAGGCTATAATTTAGTGATATTGTTAAAAGTTGTGTGTTATAGGGTTTAAGGAAAAAATTATTTGTTCAATATTCCGTTTTGTATTAACTTCCTAATTTTCTCAACCACTTTTATCATCGCACCAAGTGATTCCACTTGAATTTGTAATTATAGTAACCACTTCTCAACTTTGTGAATAGTATAACATGTAATTAGTTTCCCCTAATCATAACAGGATGTTCATGCCGTTCCAGTTGCGGGTATGTTTAATTAAAGAATAGGAAATTTAAGGTTCAGAAGCCACAAGTGACCCATATACTCGGTGAAAATTCTTTCGCAAGGAGCTTACATTCCGACATGCTGCTCACATTTCTTTTATATAGTTTTCCAAATGAAACCGCAATGCACTTGCTCATTCTGCTATTTCCAATGAAACAGAGTCCTTCGTTTATATTCCTTACGTCCTAATAAAATTAAGAATACAAAGTAACTTTCCACTGTCCTTTATTAGCGTACAACCGGTTTCAATGCTCAAACGTCATCATCAGGTAGATGATGACGCTTGAGCGTTGAAACCGGTTATACGCTAATAAAGAACAGTGGAAAGTTACTTTGTATTCTTAATTTTATGAAAATGTATTTCCACAAGGTTGAGCCGGGAACAATTGAATCCTTACGTCCTATTGGAAACCTTATCAATCAATTCTCCTAAAGCGTCATCCAAAGTGCTCTTTGGTCCTAATTGCTAATCAAATTCGGGCAAAAGGTGAAAACTTCATTTAAGAATATCTTGTTTATAACTTATTCTGTTCACCCGCAAAAAATCTTCAATGAATTCCGCCATTATAAAAAATGTTTGAACGATATTTTACAATAAATATCCATCTTTTTATTTATGTGCATTAGTTTTTTTAACCGTAAGTATTAAGTGTTTCATAAATTTTCGGCCACGGTTTCACTAACTCATTATTGTCATTAGTTTTAATTAGTACCTTAACCACCAAAATCAGGTGAAGTAAATGTTATTAATTACTTATTTGATGTTTATGGCTATCAATTTAATTTTCGATATAAGCTAGTTTCAATTACAATGGTAAAACTCTATGACAGTTGTGACAAAGGTTTAAGCTCAAAAGATATTCTTCAAAATTACTTATGGATATCGGCCTTTTTTATCTTTCCTGGATAGACAATTAAAGGCTTCAGTGTAAAAAACCCGGCATTAGCCAAAATCAAGTAAAATAACTGCAAACAACCCATAAAATAAAAAGTACGTCTCATGTTCCATCTTGGAGGCTGGCGGGTGAAAGTATTCAAAACCCTCGTTGCTTAGCCAAATTTCCTACTTCCAAGTTATTTTATTTTATTGGTCAGTAAATATTTTCTAGAGAATATTATTTTTAAAAACTTCAATGAAAAAAATCACTACTTTATGCTAAAATACCAGCATTTATATTTTCACGTCAAGGTATGACGCATAAAAGTAACTAAAATGATTAGCGCCAGCAATAGGCCAACAAAAACGTACGCAGTAACTAAATTCAACGTATTTGTTTGGTCATTAGTATTATCTTAAAACCAATTCCTTCATTGCATTCTCTAATTTACTTGAATTTTCAATGAACGGTAGTGCATGATAAATTTAAGCTTAGGACTTTTGCGTCTTTATATTTCTTTGAATGTCATTTTATATTACTTTCTGTCCTTCCAGTATATATTCCTTATCTTTTCCATTCTAATCCAGAGTTGGTTTTACTTTTGGGGAGAATTCTATGCCAAAGAGCGGCCAAAAACGTATCTAAAACCGAATTTTGCCGGCATATTCGTTTTTGAGGGGCAAACGATGATGTGATTCTACTGTGATCGGTCAGAATTGGATTTAATATGCCGAAATACCATTTAGAGCATCCCCATTGTCTCTTATTTTTTAAATTTGAGGATATAGTTCAGCTGAATTCTTAAGATCCTGGACTATAAACTAATACTAATAAAATTGAAAGCCAAAAGTAATTTTCATTATTGTAATCAGGTAATCTACCGGTTAAGGTAGGTTTTTGGATAGACGCAATAACAAAATGAATATTTTGGGACTCCTAACAACACACAATTCAGCTACCTACTCTACATCAGGTCCATCTTCATCTCAGTGTACTTCCTTCCTCCCTTCATCCCATCCAACATCCCTATCCTGTGCCTTCCCTTTCCTCGTTTGCCTAACATTCTCCCCTCTATTACAGTCTTCAACATCCCACTGCCAATTAATACGCACTTCATCCATTTTTCTTGCCTCCATAGGATTTCTCCTAAAAAGCCCCTCTCCTCGTTCCAATTCTAATTAAATTGGTCTTCTTCGTTAGCGCCTTCTGCCCTGCTGCTGTCGGTTTCGTGGGATGACCACCGCGGAACCTTGCCTCCCCAGCTGCCGGGCACGATACATGGCCGATTGGGCCGAGCCCAGTAGTTGCCAGGACTCTGTAGTGTCCATCATTTTAATCTTGGGAATGATAACTAAGGTGATGGTTCCCGTTGCCTTCCTCAATAGTATTTTAAACGTGACACCATCACTCAATAGCCGCAATGCTGCGATCAGACGTCTTTGCAACCGCCTCACTGAGGAGTAGACGCTGCCTGAACTATCTTTCTTCTGGCTCCTAACCCTCGACCTATCTGGCATGAGTGTCACTTCTAGAAGTAGTTATTATTACTCCCGCCAGCACTACTGTAAGGGTTATCGGAACGCACTAGCCCTTCCACCACGTCAAGGTTTTTGTCAATGACGTTTTTAAATATTACATTAATGGGGCAATGCGCAGAATCCAAAGGACCGTGTTGCATTATCGGACTAAGTGTTCTGTTCAAGGAATTTGGAAGTCAATCTGAAATTTTTAGTGCTTCATCTTGAATACTGTTTAGCGGAACCAAAATTTCTCCCAAAATCTTAACTAGCTGTCATTCAATAAAAATCGTCCTTTCTTGGTGCTTGAGTTGCTATTTTAGTGCATCATATGCGATTAAATATATTTTCTCACGCAGTTTCTAGGTTCATCCCTCCTTGATTTTTCTGTAATTAGTGTTTTTAGGTGTCCTCGTTGCGATCGTACGACTCATATACCTCACACTCATTCTTTTCTTGTATTCTCTTTATGTCTAACATTTGCAACTTTTTATGTTCGCCAAGTAAATGCAACAACTTCAGAGCGTTAAAATCATTCGCCTTGACCAGGATCCCGGTCAAGGCGAATGATTTTTACACTCTTAAATTGTTGCATTGAAATGCATATTGGTGGATTACTCCGTTAAAAGTTACTGTTGCTGCATTTATCGCAGTTTATTGGAATTTACCTGGTATATTTATATTATATATAAAATGTCACATCATAGGAATCAGGTAATGATTTAGCTTTCATGACAAAGAAATTGAGGACAATACGATTGTTACGCGGAATTCATCTCATTGAGTAAAGTTATTTCCTAACATCTATATGTGAAGATATTTTAGAATGTTTTAAATTGTTTTTATGGTGTTTTACATGACGATCTGGTGAATTGGGATGTACTTTTACACTTCTATTTGTAGCTCTCCATTCGCATTTCTTGAGAAAAATCAACGTTTTTCTTCCGGCTTGATTTTTGATCGCAGATGAGTTCACCCATTGAACATGCACTGTGGGATCGAGTTCAACTAAATTGCTGTCGGAGAAGGAAAGATAATAAACTCGGGGAGAAATATGTTAACGCTCTTCTCGGTTAAATTCGTACCAATAGAGCTTTGATGATAAGGTACTACCTACATAACTACGACTTTAAGAAAAATGGAGCCATACAATATAGAACAGATATAGAAAAAAAAATATATTAAACAGAGACTTCGGAAATTTGGTTGGCCATATCAGATGAATTAGGAAGTTTAGTTTGTACGCCTCTCCATCCCAAAGCACTGATTTCCTCACAGTCGAAGTACATGCCAAATGAAAGTTGGCTGAAGAGTTCAATTTGTCACCTTCTTTTTCCATCTAAGAAAATTCACCGATTAAACCTGCCTCTTTTTATTTCAATTAAACCCTACTATCAGACATCTTAAATGTACTCTGTGTAGTTTTTCATGGTGCAATTATTGCACAATAATAGAGTATTAAGGGTAGGACACTTATTTGATCGTTTATTATCTTATATGTCAGAAGAGTGTCAATACGAGCTACTTAGTTCATTGAGCTGTGGGAAATTTTGATTATTTTTTAAATTCTTTTTTGGGTGTCATCAAATTTCCTTTGCCTTTTAGACTTGTTGGAGGGCGATTTAAAGATGCTTTCACGGCTCGCATATGCCTTCCTAAAATTTTAGTTGTTATCCTGCTTTCACTGAAAAAATCGTTAAATACAAGAAAAATGAGTAAAAATTTTGTATTTAATATTAGCATAAATTCTCCGTCAAATTTGCGTATCCATTCTTCTTATGCGCCAAAGGTTTTTAAATGAAAAATTTGCGCTCAATACACTGAGTTCAGTATTCAAAATCTTTTTAGGGTAAGTTTCCTTTAACATTGATATCGTTTTAATTTTCAAAATGAAGGAAAATAAATATTGCGAAGTACATGTTCACGTAAGTTTTAATTACTCTGTTCGAATTTTTCGCTCTCCTGTCTATGTCTTTATTTCTATTTTTAATTCTTTACATACATTTTAATGAAGTTGTAAATACTTTAAATTGATAGAATGAACTACCACTAATTTGTCTTACGCATAAAATTTTGCAAATAATAATCTATTTCCTAATTTCGCATGCATGAATGGATCCATTAACTGTATTGATATTTTCATTAATGTCGCAATACCTATAGCTGAAGGATGCAAGCTCATTGAAAGCCGGTGGCCTTCAGAGTAGTTCATAGCATACCATTATGTAAGATTAATTAGAAGCGTCATACCATGCACCTCTCCTTGACAGTGCTACCTAGGCTGTGCTACAAATTCGTTGATGTGCACAATAATATGAATTGAATGGGAACTCTAACGCTTCTCTGTGGGACACCCGAAGTTACTTAAACTCTATTATAAATCATATCATCAATAATAAGCCGTTGTGCTCGAATATTTAGGATTTCTCTGATCTATCATTAAAATTGATGATCTATCGCAAAGCTTTGAAATCTTGCCAAGAGCATCTCATCGAGTATATTGTGGAAAGCCTTTTATAAAATTAGTTTCTTGGAATTTCCATTAAAGCTTGATTATGGAACGTAAATTTGCATGCTTCAGAAACTTGGTGGCTAGGTAAGAATAAATGGTAGATTGAAGACGCATTAGATTTCTTTGTTTTTAAAAATAATAGAGGATAAAAAAGGAAAAGATAAACTTGACAGAGAGGAAAACCAGTGCTAAAGTTTTAGGAATATCAGAGCCAAATATGAGGATACGAAATACGAAATACGATAATAGAGGGAAGAATGCTGGAGGAAGATGGAGGAAAGGAAAATACATATCGGATGGAATTAAAGGAGGCAGAACGTATGCAGAGCTACAGAGTGAGTTATTGTAATATTTAGTGTGGGGTTTAAGGATAAAATGCGTGATGCAAGTTAGGAATTAGAATTACCGTAATACGTATTTCAAAGGCATACAATAAGCCTAGTCTAAACCTAGACTACTCTTAAATTATGAAGCCGGAATATATGAATTATTCTAATTACCTTTTAATGAAAACCTAACACAAAAAACACAAAACACGTAAATGAAATAACTCTCACAAAGCATATATTTGCTGGAGAGACACCATGATGATTATATGGATGGAAAATACTCACATAAAAGTTCTCACAAGTGCTTCTTTATTTATGCCCATTAATACATTCTATAAGAAGTTTTAAGGTGGCTAAAATCAGTTAATTGCAATGCCACTACTATCCTTCAAACTCCGTTGTAAATATACGCCTTGAACTCAATTACATTTTTCAGATATTTATGGTGTCGGTATAGTTCCTTCTACGTCGTAATCCCAACTGGAAAGTTAATTTATTAATGGGAATAGGTGCGTGTAGAGAAATGTTTATGTCACTCTAGGGAAAGAACAGCACTCAAATTTTTGTCAAAAGCTGATAAAAATATTTTGGAATTTGTAAAAGCATGCAATTATTGTCTGTCTTGCTAAACTGTAAGTTGATGAAGATTAAACATAATTGTATCTATTTTATTTGACTCGTTCCATGAGAATATTGCCATTTATGTTTTTATATATGCATGATTACCTTGATACTCGAATCGAATTATTTCGATTACTTTTTAGTTGCTATCATCTCATTGCTGGATTCATTTTCCAGAAACAGACATGACTTAACATTTTCCTTAACGTTTTGGTATGTCCGCAGGAATGTCGTCCACCACCACAGCCTTATTTGATTTATTTTACCCTATTGCTTTCATAGCTTACTGTCGAATATGTCTGAACATAAAGCTGTCTTCATCCGCGACGTATTCTCTATCTATTTCGAATCTTGCTGGCCCTTCAATTCAATTCCTTCATCCTTTCTCTACAAACTTTTTTATACTCGCGTTGCATCTTCCACTACGCTTCTTTTAGTTTATTTCCCGTCTCAGTTGATTCTTTAACTTTTTCTACTTTCTTTTAACTAACTCTGTACTTGTATTCTTCGATTTCCTTTATAATTCTATCTTTCTAATGATCTCATTCGTGATCTATGGTTTTCATTTACTATTGACAGTTCCTATAGTTTATGTTGTGGCTTTTGGTATCCTGTTTTTGATACAGGGGCCACTATAAAAATGATGCGTATATTCTGGAAAAAATAGTTTTATTGAGCGTACTTGTACAAGTGCTTAAAATTCTTCAAAATACTCTCCCCCTGTGTCAATACATATGCGGAGACGTGTCTGACACGGTTGGAAGGCATACTGAAACTCCTCGACGGAAATACTTTTAATAGGTTTACAGTTTCAGCCGGTGGTTTCAACTCAAAATGGGCGATTCCTCGGACGTCAAAGAAGACAATGAGCATCGTTTTGGTGCGAGACTTGCTCGTTTACGCTTTCTTGGGGGGGAGGGATGATTTTGTGTGCCACTCGCTGCTCTGCTTTTTCGATTCTGGGTGGTATTCAAACATCCAGGGTTCGTCTCCGATTACGACAGTCCTAATAAAGTCCGGCTTATTATGAATGAAATTCAACAGTTCTTGGCGGCGCGAAGGTTGTAACAAAACGAAAAGAAACAGTTGGAACTGTTAGGGAGCTGGGGGTCCACCGGTTGTTAACGATGAAACGAAAGTCGAAGTGCTTCTGAGTATTCCGTCAACACTTTCGGCACAATCTTCGCGCAGGCCTTACGTATCTCCAGATCTTTGGTCACTATCCCATTTAACGCAGATGTGGGTATGTGCAAGGTGTCTGTTATTTGTAGGATGCTCAATCGACGGTCGGAATGCAAACGTCGCGCGCACGGTTCACGTTTTCGTCGTTTCTCGTCATTTTTCGGCGTTCAGAACGGGGTTCGTCGGCGACCTCTTCCCAGCCCTCCTAGAACGCTTTATACTACCTCCCTGACCTTGATCTTGATATGCAGTCGTCTTTGAAGGCCTCTGGAAGAATCTGAAAATTTTCGGTTGCGTTCTTTCCAAGCTGCACGCAAAACATGATGGCGTATTGCTGTTTAAGTGAACGCTCCATCTCGCCGTGTTACAAAGTCGAAAAACACACTTCACGTGGAGGCACATCTTTCCACTCAGACTGCTTGGAGCAAACTGGCAGCCAACTGTGCTGGAAGGGCAGACCCCACATCACTTATCCCGACCAATTTTACCGGGCTGTCATGGATTGTCGCGTCACCGTAAAATCATACGCATTACTTTCATAGTGGATCATGTTTATTCCCATTTTTCCTGGATAGTACTCATTTCCTTTCCCTCATTTATGATTTTTTCTACAGCCCTCGTATACCTATTATCATTTTACCTAATGCTTCCACATTCCATTTCATAGCCTGCCTTATCTTTTTGAATAGGGCATGTACTTCATATCCGCTAAATTGTTATCCGATTTTCTTCCGGGAAACTCCCTGAATAGATCACGTTATTTATAAATCTGTGCCTAACCATAATTATAATCCAACTTATTAATACCTTTCTGAATCACCTGTCCTTTCACATGCATACCTACGTCTTTTGTGTGGTGTTGGCCAAGTTTTAGCAAAATATCATATTAAAAAATGAAGGGTATTCAGGTTAAAACTATTATTTCCGGGCAATTCCGAAGAATTATTTGAGGATATACAGCTAAAATTAGGACAGAGGGGACGGACAATACTTTAAATACCTCGCCGATGGAAAAAAAGGCCACCGTTACGTTTTCGGTATCTGGGGATCATCCTCAAACACAGTTCCCTCTGTGTATTTTTTCAGGGTTTTTTCCCGGTTTTAAATGTTTCATATTCTCTTTTTACGTTAAGGCAAGCGTTTTAATTGTCTACCCGGGTCAATTTTTACTGCACCAACAAGACAAAAACCGTAACAGCATTTAATGGGCACCACGCTTTGCCTCTTCACCCTTAAATTTATGTCATTCAGTGAATTTTCTTTCCTTCTCTGCTGGTGAGCTTCATGGTCATGTAGGCTAAGTAAGTTACTTAAAAATTCATCAGCAATAAAATCCTAAGCCTATAAGTATTCTGCTTGTTCATTCCATTTGGCAGTCGCGCTAGATTTATTTAGCTTTCCGGTTCCGAAATCCCCGGATATTTAGTAATTTCTGGTGAGCTTCATGGCCATTTAGGCCAAGTAAGTTACTTAAAAATTCATGAGCAATAAAATTCTAAGCCTACTATTTCTTATGCTTGCTCATTCCATGTGTCAGTCGCGCTAGGTTCATCTACCTTTCCGGTTCCAAAATGTCTGGGTATTGAGTATTTACTTTTTAAGTTATTGTTTATTTATAGATATTTACATTTATAGTTATTGTACATTTATAATGAACAGATATTTGATATATCTTAATATTTTGTCAAATTGTAGCCTGTTAACGAAAACCGAAATTATTTTTCAATAATTACGTTTATAAAAAATCTAACTTGAAAAAAGGCACCACACTTGGGAGGCAGGAAGATATTTTTTTTTTTTTTTAAGGTAATCTACCGGTTAAGGTAGGTTTTTCGATGGACACAACTACCAAACAAATATTTTGTGGCTACTAACAAAACACAACCCTAAATTCTACTCTACACCAGGTCCCTCTTCATCTCTGAGTACTTTCTTCCGCCCTTCATCCCGTCCAACATCCCTATCCTGTTCCTTCCCTTTCCTCTTTTGCCCAACATTCTACCCTCTATCACAGTCTTCAACATCCCACTGCCGGTCAACACCCCCTTCATCCACTTTTCCTGCCTCCATAGGATTGCTCCCAACAAACCCCTCTCTTCGCCCACCATACCAAGTACTTCCTCATTTGTTTTCTTCTCTGTCCATTTCACCTTCTCCATTCTTCTCCACACCCACATTTCAAAAGCCTCCAGTCTACGTCTATCCTCCTGCTTCAATGACCACGTTTCCGCGCCGTACATAGCTACGCTCCATATCAAAGTTTTTACGAGTCTTTTCTTAACATCCTTACTCAAAGTCCCCGTCATCAACTCCCTCCTCCTCGTGAAAGCCTCTTTGCCTAGCGCAATTCTTCTCCTTACGTCCCTACTACTTTGACCGTGTTGGTCCAAAACACTACCGAGATACGTAAACTGTTCTACCTGCTCTAGTTTTTGCCCTCCTATTTTAATGTTAAGCTTGCCCTTTTTCTTTCTAGAGAATCGCATAACCTTTGTTTTATTGATGTTGATTCTCATCCCATACCTGTCGCACTGAATTTCCAATTCACTCAGCAATGCTTGCAGCCCCTTGGCTGACTGACAAACTAAAGCTTGGTCATCAGCAAACCTAACTGATTTTACGAATTCCCCGCCCACTTTCATTCCTACCTCTAGTTCTTCCCATGCCTCTTTGATCATTTCCTCTGCATACAGGTTGAACAGCAACGGTGATAATGGGCAACCCTGCCTTACACCCCTTCCTAACACTGCCCATCCTGTCTCCCCGTTTCCCACCCGCACCTGAGCAGTCTGAGACATGTACAGGTTGCGGATTAGCCTCCTTTCCCTCCAATCTATTCCTATTTTCTGCAGAATACTCATTAGTTTTTCCCAATTCACTCTATCAAACGCTTTTTCGAAATCTACGAAACAGGCAAATACCTCCTGGTTGTGTTCTATATTCCTCTCGATTAATAATCTCATTACTGCAATGGCATCACGCGTACCTCTCCCCTTCCTAAACCCAAACTGATCATCCCCTAAGTAATCATTTGCCCTACTCTCTATCCTTTTGTTTATGATCCTGAGAACAACTTTAGCTGCGTGGGATATCAAACTAATTGTCCTATAGTCCTCACATGACGTGGCCTTTACCTTTTTCGGAATCGGAACTAAAACTGCTCTCACAAAGTCTTCCGGCCAGATTCCCTCCTCATAAATGCTACGGATCAGCCCATATAGCCTCTTCCTCCCACATTTCCCTAAGCATTTTAAAAGTTCCACGGGAATGTTATCTACCCCCACGGCCTTATTTAGTTTCAGGAAGATATTATGCTCTTGAAAATTGATAATACTGTATTAAGAAATATTGAATTTTAGTGATAAATGTCATTTTGATGTCGGTTAAAAAGTATCATTTTTGTGGCTAAGTTGGTGGAACGCAAAAAAATGCTAAGGAAGACAGTAAAAAATCGAATCAATTTCTTTCCAGAATTAGGAATTAGGTCAAATAGGCGAATGACTTCTTAAGAATGCAATAATGAGGTAACCAGGATACGAGTAATGCCGTAGTGGTTCAGGTGAAATCTCAGTGGGAAATTATAAAACAAGTAAATGTTGTGCGGAGTTAGAATATTATGAAGAGCGTTGACGAAATGGGGTAGGGAACAAATCGCAAAGAAATAGCGGAAAAAATCAAATCAAATGCTACGTTGAAGAGTACCTGGGAAAGGTGGTGTGCGGGTATAAAAATTTACCTCAAGACATTAAAAGAAAATTTACAAGTGGATTGCATTGCGATTCTCACCTCATGAGATAGATGCAAGATGAGAGGATTCTTGGAGTTCCAAAATTTACAAGGACTACGGCAGAACAACAACATGAGCTGGGGTGGACACTCTCGATAGATGCTGCCGAGAGGGTAAAGTTCACGAATTGATATCGATGGAGGCTCAGCAAACGTTAGTATGAAGAATAGAGACTACGTGGTACTTCAAAAAAAATTGTCAGGTGACAGCTTATTTATTTACCTTTTTCGACCTCCTTTGGTAGAATCATGGTGAAAACTCTTTTTTAGACCTGTGCTTGCACAACGTCATACAGTGACTTTTCTATCTTGTCTCGCGTTGTAAAGAGCCCATGTATTTCTATATCTCTTGCACAACTGAAGCATATAAAAAAACCAATATTTCAAAAATATTTCCTTGACTGTATGCTAAAAACTGGGGTACTTTTGAAAAACTTGTTCAAATAAATACAAATTTAATTTAAATTAAAATATCCGTAAAATGGATTTTCCATAAAAATAAATAATTTCCTCACAATGTTGAGGTAAATTAAACTTATATTAAAAACCAATGCTACGATGTTTCATTTAGATACAAAATTCTTCCGCGAAATTGCTCCGGGTACTGTTAAGCACAAATTTCAATATTCAATCCGAAGTTTAATATGCACTGGAATCAATTATAACCCCTTAGTTGGACAATATGGATTATATTCATGATATTTTTAAAAAGATATTCACATGATAATAAGAAACATCTTGGAAATGCACTTTTATAATTGGCTTACAGTATTTTGTTCGCTGACAGATTTATTAAAATTGATAACTCACTTTGAAGTAACGGCTTAGTGGTTATTAGAATTCTCTATACTTACTCCTGTAGAAGAAAGTTTTTCTGTGAAAGCTAGAGAAGGGAGAATTCCGAATTCAATCCGCCAGTAGAGGATTGAATTCGGAATGAGAAGGTAACGTGAACTTAAGGTGGTGATGTGAATGATGGCTGGATTTCATCTAGAGGAAATTGGGGAGGAGAGAGCGTCGGTTGACGGAAGTACGCCATAAGTTGACACTTGATTTCGTATGTTTTGGTTCGGTGCCTTCTGAATTGAATGTTATAGGCAGAAAAGCTCTTCTTGAAACTTTTGGAGCTCAATGGAATCCCGCGTGATCTTTCCTAAACCCCAGATGAAATGGATGAACTGTTTTATGATGGATAAAGTCTCAAACTTTTTTTAAAAGAAGAGAAAATGTCAGTATGTAATTTCGCCAAGGCTTACCTAATATTTCAACCGGTTATTATGGCGCTTATTTACTAGATTTAATTGTCAATATATTTATTACAACATCAGCATTCGTCTGAAATATATCCGTTTCGTTACTTGATTATGAATACTTTCACTTTGTACTACCATGAAGAAATCATATTATAGCAACATTTAATACAGGTAACACTTGTTTCGACATGTTGATGTAATTGTGTGTCAATATATATATGTAATTTTTCTAAACTAGATGAAACATAAAGAATATTTCATACTGAGCTTCATGACGAGCGGTAGGGCTTCAAATCTTGGATAAGGCAAAAAATATTGAAGCACTGTGAACATATAGAGCAAGAATTAATATGCGTACCAACATTTCATATTTATATACACACGAACATTGAGGCAGTTACGACGGTTAACAAGGATCACTTTCTTGAAATAAAATTTTATTTAATAGGGATGAAAATCATATATTTTAATTTAATTGTTTTAACATTTTACAGTAATCAAACCACTAATGCTTTTATGACCGAAATAGCAACCAAATGCAAGGCGCCTTAAGGTAAATTAGCAATTAAATAGATGGCGATGAAAGGATTTGATTTTATAATAAATAAATGTGAAATATTTTTAAAACATTAAAACGCAGACATACAAAAACAACTAACTTCATTTTTTAAAAAAAGGTTAGCTGACTTTGGCATAGAATAATGTACAAGAAGTTAGCACTTGGCGAAAACGCCAAAAACGCCAAAAACACAGAAACACACGTCTTCCTTGTACTTTTTGTACTTCTCTTCCTTGAGAAAGGTGGCTTGGACCACCGAATATTCAAAACCGAGTAAGTCTCTTTTTTATGTGTTCCTGTGTTCTTCTCTTTGTCTACAAGTACTAACGTTATATTATATATATATATATATATATATATATATATATAATATATAAATATCTTCGAAATGGAACGCTCTTCGGCGACGCACAAATATATAAAAACACAATTTAGATTTTTAGAATATAGAGACACAAAAAAAGGACATTAGCAATTTGTTATTTGACGTTTCGACAGCTCGACTCTCGTCTTCAGACGACAGTCGAGCTGTCGAAACGTCAAATAACAAATTGCTAATGTCCTTTCTTTGTGTCTCTATATTCTACAAATCTACATCAGTGTTTATATACACACACACATATATATATATGAAAGGTATCGCGACTTATGAATTCCCGCGGGTTACGTATGATTGATTTATTTGGGGCGTTCTATATGGTACTTATGCCTCTCCCTTATGCCGAAACTTTCGGCCATTTTGAATGTTCAGTTAATTTTTGACAGCGGTTTTACTGGGACGTCTCTTGGCTTGTCTTCGATTTTTGAAAAATCTGTATCAAATTTCGTGTGAAAAAGAAATTAAGTGCGCGGGCGCATTCCGAATGTTGACTGTATCATATGAAGAGGCTACCTTGGACCGAACGTTTATCGGTGGTACAAAATGCTCTCAGAGGGCTGAAAAGATGTGAACGACGAAGAGCGTGCCGGACGCCCGAGCACGTCAACGAGAAACGAAAACATTGATTAAGTAAAGAAAATAGAACTGGATCACCGTTAGAGAAGTTGCTACGGATAATTCGTACCAAATTTGCTCAATTTCCACCAAAAACAGCAACGCATTAACATTACTAATGAGGTGTTGGATTCACACGAAGACCCAAATTTGATCAAGAGGGTGAATTATGTGTTTATGATTATGACATGCTCAATCATCCCAATGGAAGCTATAGCACGAGCCAAGACCGAAAAAAGCGCGCCAAGTTCGGGCAAATATAAAAGTTTTCCTTATAGTTTTCTTCAATTGCGAAGGCGTGGTGCATTTTGAGTTCTTGCCACAGGGTAGAACGGTAAATTAGGGATATTACCGGTAACTTACTCGCAATTTGCGCGTAGCAATCTGCCACAAACGCCCAGGTTTGGGAAAAAACAAAAATTGGCTTTTGCACCATGACAACACCTCGTTACTTCGGTGAATATATTTGGACAAAACCAATCCACCAATGATGCCGCATCCAGCCTATTCCCCACACCTGGCCACCAGTAAATTTTTCTTGTTCCCGAAACTGAAGAGACCCATGAAAGGACCACGCTGCGCTACGATAGACAAGATGAAGACTGCATCGAAGAAGGAGCTGAACAAGATTTTAAAAAATATTTGAATTACTTCTAGGATTGGAAAATATTGGCAAAAGAGTATAATATCTCATGGGATTTACGTTGAAGGTGACAATATAGCTATTCATGAATAAATAAATAATATTTTAAGATACACTAGTCATGGTACGTGTGGAACAAACTCCCTATATGCATGAGTGTATATTTATAATTTGTTATATATACACAAACATACATGCATAACATATAAAACACGTAATAACATGTATAAACATACACACATACATATATATATATATATATATATATATATATATATATATATATATATATATATATATAATAAATATCCCTCCCCGGACTACAACCTTGACGTGGTGGAAGGGCTTGTGCGTACCGATGACCCCTAGAGCTGTGCCGGCGGGAGTAATAATAATTTCTCCTGGTAGGGTCACCCATGCTAGATAGGTCGAAGGTTAGTAGCCAGACGAAAGGTAGTCCACGCAGCGTCTGTTCCTCAGTGAGGCGGCTGCAATGGCGTCTGACCCCAGTGGGGCGGCCAGTAAGTGATGGTGTCACGTTAAAAACACTATTGAGGAAGGCAACGGGAAACCACCACCTTAGTTATCATTCCCAAGATTAAAATGATGCATTATACAGAGATTTTGAGTCCTGGCAACTACGGGGCTCGGCCCAATCGGCCGTGTGTCGTGCCCGGCAGCGGGGGAGGCAAGGCTTCCGCGGTCGTGATCCCACGAAACCCTTGCAAGGGAAAACCTGCAGCAGCAGGACAGAAGACGCAGGAGAAGAAGACCAAATTACTAAGAATAGGAACGTGGAATGTTAGGACAATGATGAGGAGAGGGAAATTGGAGAATATTAAGCGAGAGATGGAAAGGTGAAATACAGATATTTTAGGTCTATGGGAGGTGAGATGGAAAGATAGCGGGGATTACTGGAGTGATAAGTATAGAATAATATACAGCGGCGGGGACGAGAGCCAACGAGAGGTTGCCATAGTATTAAATGAAGACGTAGGAAGAAGCGTAGTCAATATAGAGCAGATAACGGACAAAATACTACTAGTCAATTTTTTCCTCTCATCCATCTCTGCAATCATCTGATGCGTGATCCACGGTTTCCTTGTCCTTTTCCCGTTAACGGTTCCTATAGTGCCTGCGGCTTTCGATATCCCTTTCTTGAAACATTCCCATTTTTCTTCGATACTACTCACCTATTCACCGTCCATAATGTTATGCTCTACAGCATGCTAATACTCTTTCCATTTAAATCCATTTAATGCTTCTACGTTCCATTTCCTTACCCATTACTCCTGCCTTGTATTTTTGAAACGAACGCTATATTTTAATACAACTAAATTGTGGTCTGAATCCGTATCTGCGGCATCCTGGGAAGCTGTGCGAATTTATCACACATTTTCTAAACCTGTGCCTGACCAGAATATAATCAAACTTATACCTTTATGAGTCACCTAGCATTTTCCTTGTATACATGCACCTTCCGTGGTGTCCAAACCAAGTGTTGGTGATGACTAACCCCTGTCTCCAGCAGAACTCGATTGCTTTCGCCCGGCGGTCATTCCTCGTGCCTAAACAGTATTCCCCGACCTCATCACCATCTCTTCCTTCACCCACCGTCGCATTCCAATCCCCCTTCCCTCTAAAATGTTTCCCTGCAGGAACACACGCGATTATGTCCTCTAACTGATCGTATATCCTATCGACCTCTTCTTCCTTATGGTTGCTCGGTTGCATGTATACCTGAATAATAACCAAGTTCGTCGGTTCTGCTTTTATCTCTACTAGTAACAATCTATCCGTTGCTAATTCTATATTGACTACGCTTCCTTCTACCTCTTACTTTAAGATTATGGCAAACCCCTTGTTGGCTCTCGTCCCCGCCGCTGTATGTTATTCTATAATTATCACTCCCATAATCACTGCTATCCTACCATTTCACCTCGCATAGACCTAAAATATCTATGCTTCCCCTCTCCATATTTCGCTTCATATTCTGTATTTTTTCTGTTCTCGACATTGTCCTAACACTCCAAGTTCCTATTCTAACTAAATCAGTCTTCTTCTGCATCTTCTGCCCTGCAGATGTCGGTTTTCTCTTATAAGGGTTTTGTTGGATGACGAACGCTGAAGCCCTACCTCCGGGCTGCCGATTACAACACCCGGCCGATTGGGCCGAGCCCCGTAATTTCCAGGACTCATATTCTCTGTAGTGTCCATCATTTGAATATTTGGAATGATATTAAGGTGGTTTCCCGTTGCCTTCCTCAATTCTTATTTAACTTGACGCCATCACTCAACGGCCGTCTAATGGGGTCAGACGCTTTTGCAGCCGCCTCGCTGAAGAACAGACGCTGCGCGGACTACCGTTCGTCTGGCTCCTAACCTTCGACCTATGTGGCATGGGTGACCCTAACAATAGCAATTGTCATTGCTCCCACCAGCACAACTCTAGCGGTCATCGTAACGCACAAGTCCTTCCATTATGTCAAGGTTGTCGTCCTGGGAAGGGATATATAATATTACAAACAAATAATGTTTCTCGCAGTGTGTCGGACTGAGAGAATGAAGGGAAATATCATAGGAAGGAAGGAGTAGGATAAACGGGGATGGCATCAGTTACCGTGATGTCATTGCTTTAATGAAGTTTTTGAAAGTCTACTTCATCAGTGGAGATTGTTTGACAAAAGCCAAGTAAATAAAAATTTCTGTGTATAAAACTTAAATTGTGCCTCAGAATGATCAGTCAGCAGTGAAACGTGTTCTAGGCAATAAGAAGCTCTGGAATATCTAAAGTTTGTATCTTAACACAATTTTCATTTTCAACTTATTAGATCCACCGTTTCTTATTTTAGTTTGTGACCCCAAATTTCAAGATATAGGATGTGCAGCTGGTCATTAGTTGTGCAGCCTGCCATCAATTTTGCCTTATGTATATTTTCTGTACAATAAGCCTCGTGACTGGTTCACTGTAGTCTCATATGAATTATACATGACAAAGATACTTCCCAGTGTTTAAATCCATGTCGCGTTTCTTCTAATTAATAAACTATTTTTACTGTTTTTATGTCAGTAATTGAACCAATGTATAATATTTTAAAGTCTGCCTTTTTCCTAATTCATCCAAGATTGGATAATGCTGCGGATAGAGAATAAGGTCTGGCGAGTTTCAAAATAAACTTTTAAGTCGTTCTCCTTCCAAAGGAATCTTAGAAACCCCCTAACTTCTTCATTCAGCGATTAATATTTAAAAAGTAAGGGAAGGTACGAAAATAAGCCACTCCTGTAGGCTTATCTATGGGCTCTGGCCCCATGCCTCTATGGGCGCCTCTGGGCTGGGACCGAAAGAAGCAGGCTCAAAATTTGACCCATTGAACATATACGTTATCACTCACCGTGGATCTATCCGAACCGCAACCATGAAGAAGGATTATTGAACCAATTTGGCTTCTGACGTTGTGGTATCAGTCCCTCAACCACACAATGATGCACCTGGAAGTTAGTTTGATAGATGAGGATAGGGCTCAGCAATGTATGAAATCTACACTTAGGGGTGAAGGCAAATTTTCTGCTGCTGACTACCCGCAGATTTCGCCCAAAATTTTCCCTACCGAATACAACTTGATGGCGACTTCAGTAGCCCATATTCCGCGTCATCCAGTATGGCCGGTGATGACTTATAAGAAAAGGAGAGGTCATACTCTTTGAGGGATCTTTAACTGGTTAGGAGGCCGTAGGAACATGCAGTCAGGTCGCTACTTGTGGCTATAATTTATTTTTTATTTAAAAAATATACATTGTACAAAATGGTCCGTGTCTACCTGACCATTCATGCGCAAAAATATGCGAAGAACTCGTGGTGAAGAAAGGTGTTTTTTACACCGCCAATGGAAAAACTATTTTAATAGACTTATTGGCGAAATTTTCAGAACATTTGCCATAATTAACCTGGAATGGGAAACATCTTAGGGGTGAATTCTTGTCACTGGTTTCCTTTGCAAAAATTGTGGGGTTTTTCGTCCATATCAAACCATGGAGCTTTTTGGAAGTCTTTGATTTCTTTCGTTATAGTAACTGGTAATACTTATTTTAATACTTTTTCTAATTAATTTCACTACGCTATTTATAATTATGAAATGGATTTTGAATGTACATAATCATAACGCCTCTACCTTTTTCATCAACAACCAATACAACCCGACACCCTACACTGTATCAATCTTTATTCGATACCACATAGTCTACATCACTTTATTTTTTCAAACAAGCCTATCCATTCCCATTCTCATATACTCTTTGCATAAAATTAGCCAGGGCAAATTGCGCCTACTAGAGAAATACTAACTATTGTACAAGGGGCAACCTGGTTAATGGGAATTAGTGATTTTCAGGAAGAGTAGCGATTACGGATGTAGCAGCCACTTTGTTTGACAGTTGATAGACAGTAAACTTAGGACATTATGATTTCATTAAGCACTAAGTATAGATGAACGTATTCCTCCTGTTTCTGTCGGTCGCGAAAGTTATTAGTACAAATCGCGATGAGTTCAGTACCTGTAATTTAATAGGACTGCAGCCGATGCAATCGATTGACGGACACTTGATTCCGCATAATTTATGAAATGTCAACAATTCACTCCAATTCGGGGCAATGTTTTGTCACATTTAGCAGGTTTTAGTGGAAAATAGCTATTGATTTACTTTTAAGTGAACATGATTTCAAATCGAAATGGCGAAAAATTGGAAAGAAAAATTTATGCGGAAATTAACTCATACCTTCGTGTTAGTGCCGAATTTCGACAATTATATTTTCCATTTTGATAAATATTTTCCTTTCCGTCGTGGCACCGAAGTTTTGACGGATTCAGATGCAGAGAAAGATAACTGGTGTTGGATGGAGGAATAGGACTGCGGCTTTGGAGAGGAATATATATAGATTTTTCTCAAAAATATACGTAATAGTATTCAGAAAATTTTATAAAGCTAGATTTACTCTGCATATTTACTAGTATTATCTGGTAAACCTGCGACGAAGAAAGCTAACCTTGTTATCCTAACTGATTAAAATATCCGGCCTTAACATTTCGAATTACCTGCATGGAATTTTCAAGTTAAAACCGAGATTAAATTCATTTTCTTTCTAAATAAAAATATGTTACGCTCTATGGCTATTATTAATATTTTTTTCATTTGATTTTTGAGATAACCTTAGATTGATTTTTTGTTAAAATTGCATGTGATTTAATCCTTTTTTTCACAAGAACTAAAATAAATCGCACAAATAAACGCCTTGCTTAATTAATTTCTAGTTTCAAATAGGCATCTTTTACAGTTTAGAATAGGGTATGCTTGGATAAAAATGGCCGAAGAGTAATTCAAAAGTACACTACGTTACGGAATTATTCGTGCAACTTTTGCACAGTCGAGTGCATGAGTTGCTAATGCCGAAATATAATTTTCGGCCACTTCACCGCTGTTGTAGAGCGGTAAGGATGGTAAAACATTCGGAACTGACTCATTCTCCCCGCCCTCTTCCTTAAACGAAACGTATGCCAAGGGCAAAAACAGGGGTCAGGCGGAAGGGCAGGCTTAATTAATAATACGCCGCCCTACTGCTTGGAAGAACGCCCTCGGAACTACCCTGAAGACTACATTTACCGTAGCAACAGAGAGTGCTTGAACCGAGGTCTGTTTTTCATGAAGACGTGTGGGGAATTTGAGGAGTCGCACACAGGACATCGTTACTTCCAGAGAGATAGGAACAAGTCAGTACACTGCTAATGCTAAGACAGCAGAATGCTGTAGTAAAAGTGAACTCACTATCCTTATGTCCTGCCCGACCCCTTCAATTCTAACACACTTCTATCCACCTGCTTGGGGCCTCACTATACAATCGTGGGATGTGAGTAATAGATTCCCCTAATTTAAATTTGGGATTTGTAAAATTTCACTTTCAAATTTGACCTTCAATTTAAAAAAATACATGTCCACGAGGGTAGCCTGAAAAGTAATGCATATATGTTTGTTCAGCACGGGCAAAAAAAAACAGCAAGATCGGGAAAAAATATATTTAAGCACCATTCTTTAGTTTCAAAATCATATATTTATTTTTCAGCATAGTCACCTTTAAGACTAAAACGTTTCCCCCAACATGTAACAAGTTTTTTTATTCGGTTACTGAAAAACTCTTTCGACTTTTCTCGAATCTAGGACGTGACAGATGCCTTCATCTCGTTGTCCGAGGTGTAATAATTACACTTGAGGTGTCTCTCGAATTGAGAAAAAATATCGGCGGAATGCGTAGGGAGAGCGTGGAATCGGCTCAAATTTCTGGTTTCGCGGAGCCTCTCCAGTTGCACGCGAGGTGTGTGGACGAGCGTTGTCATTTTGCAAGATTATTGGCGCCAGCTGCCTTTAATACGGTTTACCTTGGATATTCCAATATGGTTTTCGATACGCTTTTGAGTGATTCACCGGTCATTTTGAATCAAATCTTTGACGAGTTTGCGATGTTTATCGTCTGTGGCAGTGATCGGACGTCCGCTGCGTGTTTCATTAACTATTTTGGCTTATCCAGGCTCGCAACCGCGAACTTTTCCCACTCATCGATTAACAGTAGAGCTATTAACAGTATCGCCACCATAAACAGCCCTTAAAAGACGATGAATCTCAGTAGGAGTCACTTTTTCAGCAGTCAAAAATTCGATAACAGTACGCTGTTTAATTCGCCTTGACAAAGCACAAGAACACGTCTCCATACTTCCGCTTCTCAAAATACACTGGAAGAATGAAACGACCTCAAATTAGCACATGCATGTTGAGGGGGAATGTTACCACCCCATCCTACCAGGAGAGCTTCTAAAGGTCTTTTTGTTTGTGGTCTACAAGCATGTGTGTATTAGTATTCAGCCTACCCTCGTCATTCGCATAACTTTCAGAGTTAATCCGGTGCATTTCGCAATAATTAATTGAGAGAATTATGAAACGCCAAATCCCTAAAACTGAGAAAATATCAAATAGGTAACCTTACCAAGCCAGTTAATCATTTTTTCAAGAAAATGCGTCGCGAAAATGAAGATTTATTCACATTTTTCACTAACGACAAGACTGCCCCTTCACTTTGCAACCATGATATTAAATATAAATTATTATGAAATTCACGAAGAATTTGTTCATTTTTTATAGTTTGTCATTTGATGTGTAAATTATTAATGCGTTATTTTACGAGTTTCTATCTATAAAACTACTCAAAGCTTCACCAACTGAGCTAGGGCAGAGTGGCAGTTGACGACGGCTATATCTTAATATAAGTATCGTCTCTAAGCTATGATTTTGCTAAATCCAGAATAAGAGCTGGTGAAAATAAAAGTGAAAATTCTCTCAAATTTGTATAAGCTCTTGGAGAGAAATATGATGAATTAATTTTTCAAATATACTTGAATATTTCAGGCTCAACTACGGAGAATATTATTTTTACAAATCAAGGGCTATTCCAGAAGTTTTTAGTCGCAAAAATCATTTTATTTAAAAAGAAAAACTTCGGTTAAATTGATGCATTTTAATATTACGGCTATGCTCTGAGGATAGTCGTGCATGAAAAATAATAATTTGGTGATACATCTCTTACCTCATGTAGTCACGATGTAATACCTGCACGTGAGCAAATTGTGATATCAAATATATCACACTACATCACACTACGCTATTAAAATTATGGCATGGCAAAGCCATAAAGTGATATTCACACAAGTGTACGTAATGCCGACTTCTCAAAGTCAAGAGCTTTGGTCGAAAGTTTCAGTGGGAGGCGGCACTCCGCTTACTACGCCCCGTTGAGACATAGGAAGGGCCCTCCAAGGCATGAAGGGGAATGACAACAATTCGAACATACTAGTGTAGGCCGAAATTTGTCGTGCTGCTTGTCAGCAATAGCCTCTCCGATGAAGCCTCGGACGCATTAATACTCCATCAAAACGCCGTCCGACATGATACGGATGAATGCATGATTCCAATTACTGACCTTGCCTCTTGGTAGAAGAGGCTATTAGCCTAGGCGGTGCCCGCTTAATATCCAGAACAATACTTTAATAAATACAGTGCTCATACCCCTGAGCTCCCGAATGACCCGCGGCGTACGGAGTTTGTTTGCTTTTACGTACTTGACCATTCTACCGACGTGTTGTTTGTTGTGACACCCAGGGCAATATGCCTTTCAATTCCTTCGATTACCTTTCGCAGAAAATACCGCCCACTGCGTTTTCAGGTGTGAATTTGGAATTAGGCTGATGTTGCGTGGAAATATTTCACAATAGAGCGAATGTAGCTGGATATCGGATAGGTTGGTAAACGGTCGTGTTGGTTTAATGTGAAAGTTGACGATGTACCTGAAGTTTTTTTTCTCAAACAAACAAATTTTCGGATATCTGAATGATCGCTGTGAAATAAAGAGATCACAGAATATTTTTTTCGAGAGGGATGTGTTTTGGAAGGATAAGGCCGCATCTTCATGTTGCATTAGTTACTTGCCGCTCAGCAAGAAACGGACTAAGAGGTGGTTTAATGAGTTATGTGTATTTTAAACTGAACAATAGATTTAAATACAAGCGTGAACAATAATGGATCTGAAGTTTTTCCTAAGTGCATGAATTAACATAAATGAAACTTAGAGAGATTGTACAGGGGCAGTGACGAAGGAACTTCAAGATTTAAAAAGCGACACACGGTACATGTTCTTATTTCTGAGCTTCATCAGGTTATATAAATTAAAATTTTCGAATAATTAGTAACAAAAATAACTGATTTTCCTGAAGAATATTGGGCAAATTATTGATAAAATAAATGTTTTGGATTAATATGATTCTGAAAACATCCGATTTTTGGCATGGTTGCTCCATTTCTTTTTCCGATATTTTAAACAGTTCACTCATTTTCTTCATTAAATTGATTTGGTGCGTTACTCTATAAAAGATATTGTAGATTGAATCCAGTATACTTCTATAATACGAGTGTAACTTGAATAATACTTGTGTAAATGGTATAATATATATTAGTAGATCATTAAGCATTGTATTTTTTGTTCCATTTTTCTCGCGCTCCGTAATAGTAAATTTATTCCAAATCTCCTAAATTATTGAGCTTAAAATTAAAATACTTCGCTTTTCCACTTATGTGGAAAAGCGAAGTGTTTTAATTTTAAGTTCAATATGAAGAATTTCCACCAAGTGATGCCAGAAACTGTTTTATTTTTCCTACAATACTCCAATTTAATTTAAATTTAGGTAAACATCAAACTTTAAACTTGGCTTCTTATCAGATGGCTCCATAAATGATTATTTAGAATGAAAATGCAGTAATTTCCATCAAAGAATTGACGGTCAGGTAGAAAGGGAAGAGCTTATCGTATAAATACGATTATCAATAGAAACTGCTTGTTTACTGCTTGCAGTTTCTTTTTAATTTAATTATCAGCACTGAAAGCCCTTCTGAATAGTTAACATGCGTCACCGGAAAATTATGTGAACTATCAGAATAAAATGAACCCACAATTGTTGATATAAAATCTCAGCAGTCTACTCAACAGGCACTATTAGAGAAATCATATATTCTCTACAATTCTCGTCCCCATTCTTACGTAAAATTCTCGAAGAATTATTTTTTACAAAATATTTTAGCTATGCTACTTGTCTAAAATTTAACGCATCTTCATGTTGCATTAGTTACTTTTTTCATACGATGCTAGTCTCGTATATTTAGCGATTTGCGCAGCAGGCGTAACTGTCGGGTTCTAAAAACAGTCACATGCGTTAGAAATGTAATATTACATTATTTTAGGTAGCTTACTTATATTACTTTTTGATATCACATTATGTAGATTTTCACAAAATTATCAGACGTATGCTATATTCAAGCATTTTTTTCATGCTCTTCTACATTTGCATTTCTATTATTTTTTGTCTTGAATATGTCCAACATAGTCAACCTTGAAACCGTCGGTCCTCCATCCTGATAATCCACTAGGTCTTTAACAGTTATCGCCCGACCTCGGTGGCGGCGGGGGTAACGCCCTCGTCTGCCATTCCAAGGGTCGTGGTTTCGATTTCCGCCTGGGTGGGTTTTCCTCCACCTTGAACTTGGGTGTTTGTAATCGTCTCCATTGTTACCACTGTACATAGTCCGATGTAAAGGCCAAAAAGATCTGTTTTCGGTCTAAGGCTAAAAAGATAAATCATTTACCTGTTTAGTCGACTTTTATTCATTATCTCGGCAAATGCAACTAAATTCTCCAACTGATCATATATCCTATCGACTTCCTTCTTATGATTGCTTGGCCGCATGTATACCTGAGCAGTGACCATGTCCGTTGGTTCTGCTTTCATCTCTGCAAGAAATATGCTATCCGTTGCCTGTTCTATGTTGACAAAGCTTTTTCCTACCTTCTTATTCAATATTATGGCAACCTCTTGTTAGCTCTTACCCCGCCGTTGTGTATTTTTCTATAACTGACACTCCAGTAATCCCCGCTATCATTCCATCTCACCTCGCATAAACCTTAAATACCTATAATTCCTCTCTCCTTCTTTCACTTTTATTTTCTCTAATTTTCATGTCCTCAACATTGCCCAATCATTCCAAGTTTCTATTCAAACAAATTCGGTTTCCTTCTACTGCGTTTTCCAATCTGCTGCTGTCAGGTTGCCTTTGCTAGGCTTTCGAGGGCTAACGACCTTGGAAGCCTTGCTTCTCCCGCTGCAGGGCTCGACACACGGTTGATTTGACCGACGACTTACCAGAACTCATTTTCTCTACTGTCTATTACAAAAATCATGGCATTAATGATTGAGATTTTTTCCGATTACCATCCTCAATAGTGTTTTTAACAATAAACCATCAATCAATGACCGCTTCACTAGGGTCAGGTGCCTTTGTAACCGCCTCACTGAGTAACAGACGCTGCACGGACTAAATTTGTCTGGCCTTCGCGTTATCTGGCATGGTTGACCCATCATTGGAGCAGTTATATTTTATCCCGCCAGCACACCTGTAGTCGCCATCGGAACGCACAACACGTCAAGGTTGTTGTCCATGTGAGGGCATAAATGTTTCAACTGACACAATGTGCCAATATTTGTATCTTAGGAAAATATATTTTTTAAAAGGATATCAATAATAACATTTTACGAACAACATTATTTGCTCATGTTCACACATTTTGTTCACTTAATTGTTTTTTCCGTTATCTATTGCATAAATTCTGTCTGCGATGATTTAGTAAATTATAGGTTTTTGTAACTAATATCATAAATTTAAGGAGGTATTAAATTAGGAAAATATTTTCAATGCATGCATAATATTTTATGGTGCAATCTTTATGCGTTCTCCGGCTGAACTGTATACATTTAATTTATTTGTAACTTTTTTTACTATTCATCGTGTTAGCTTTATATTTATACCAGTGTGGTATTCACCAAGAATAAAGTATAAAGTATTTTAACCCGAGCAGAGTCTCTTCAGATATGTTCATTATAACTGTTTGCTGAAAATTTGACTTATCATTCTCAAAAACCAGAAGTGTTAGTCTTGTGATTAACGGTGAGGCAGGAATAGTTGATAGGTCTTAAAGAAAATAAAACAAAACACTTAACGAAATACTGCTTCTATTTTCCGGCAATCCAACTCTGAATAATCGCAGGGAATATTTCTAAGGTCCCCAAATTCGATTGTAGCTCACTCTTCAAATAAACGGTCGTGCTTGGTAGGGGAAATTTTAGGAAATTTCGGCGGCGTCTTCCATGCAAAAGGAACGGATTATTAAAGAGAGATAGGAACCCGATAAGAAATACTTCAGTGAAGTTGGAGCGAGCGAGAGACAAAAAAGATGTGGTAAGGAACGCAACAGACCAGAGAAGGAAATTGGGTGGCATTGAGAAAAAAATCGTGAATTTAGCAGAGAATGGAAGGGCCATCTGAAAAAAGGGGAAGCGGTCGATGACACAAGAGGAAGGAATATTCATCATTTGGTCGTGCCGAAACAAACGGCAGTGCAGCATGGAACACAGAGATCAGACGACTACTTGGGTCCACAGACTAAGTTACTGCCAGTATTGGTAAGTGAATTTGACTATGAAACAGCAATACTTGTGCTTTCCCATCAAGATTGTCAATACGAAAAAATAAGGTTTTACGTCCACAAAGGGAACGGTCTTTTTAGTTCAGTATTGCTTTCTCTTTGGTCTGAGTGGCGGAAATTGACCGCTATTTTTCGTGACGGAATTATAATTACTAAATACTGAATGAACACTTAGCACTTGAAGTTTGTTGGCTCTTGGGGCTTTAAACCTAGAAACGATTATGAACAACACTTACGTAGTTCCATCATTGTGTGATTGAGACATTTTTCTTTCCTTTAAAGTGGAAACATTATAGGATTCCCTGCGTTTTTCTGACGTAGTTACCCAAGGGCTATGAAAACCTAAGGATTCGCGTTTTCATGGATGTTTTTAGTCGGAGTAGCAATAAACATTAATATTGTTAAATAATAAATAAGTGTGGATGTACAAGTAAGAGTTGAATTAAGTAGCTAAGTTAATGCTTTAATCCACATGAAAACAAGCAGTTAACACCAAAAAATCCTATTCTGTATTTCCTCAAGTTTCATGATAAACTTTCCGCAACAAATAGAGTACTGTTGCCCCGAGAACGAGACAAAAATTTCTACACTCGCATCCTTATCCATTTACAAATTAGTTTACAAGTCGGCATTACGACGTTCTCGGCGTTATTCAGACACCATAAATATTTGGGAATTTGTACATTTTCAACAGAGTTTATAAGAGAAATAATGGTTTTACAAGTAATTAATGCCATTTAATTTAATACTTCTTTTAGATTAGATTTATGGACAGAAAAAAACCACTTTATGTGAATATTTTTATGATTCTTTTCCATCTATGTAAATGTCATTGTCTCCCTCCGGCAAATACACTTGCTGTGAGAAATATTTCAAGCATAATTGTATTTTCCGAATTAGGTTTTCATTTATAAGTAATTAGAATAGACCATTGGTTCTGGTAACATGAATTAAAAGTAGTCGTAGGTTGTGATAGTTTTTGATGGAACTTTGTACGACTCACTATACTACTCCTAACCGTAACTCACATGACACAACATATCTTTAAACTCCATATTACCCATTACAATAACTCTCTCTGTAGCTCTGCATATGTTACGCCTCATTTAATTCTTTCCGAAATGAGTTTTCTTTCCCTCCCTCGTCTACCCTCTTTCAGCATTCTTCCTTCTATTACTGTCCTCAGTATCTCATTGCTTTTCGGTATCTCCTGCTTCCACTCGCCCTGCCTACTTAAAATTTTACTCAGCAGCCGCACGCTCTTCCATGACGAAAACAAGCGTTTTCCTTACCATGAATAATCTTCATTCACATCCTCAGTTCCAAAGACTCCAATCCACGCTTAACCTATCGCCTCAACGTCAAAATTTCCAGTCATTCAAAAAGACGATCCATTCTAATGTGTGCAATAGTCTTTTCTTTACATCACCACTTTTTGTCATCAACTCTGGCCTTATATTAAATGTTTCTTCACCAAATTCTGTCATTTTTTAATATTCTATTTGCTCTTGCCACCCTAATCAATTTATACACAAAATAAATTGATTTATCAGTTTAATCTGTGTTCCCTGACTTGAATGTTTTCCTTAAGTTTCATATTTGTTGAGAATTACATTGCCTTCGTTATCAGTTTAATAGTTCTCACCCTACATTAATTCTGCATTGCGTTACCTGCAAGGTCTGTCCCAAAAGTAGTAACACTTTCGATTAAAAATATATTGGAAGTATTGATACATTCCCTCTAAAGTCTTCGAAACAGCACCCTTATACTCGTATGTCCACACACCACTGCCAGCGGATTTTCCACGCCTGGTTCGTCCTCTGGAAGGCGGCGCCCGGAATGCTGCTCCCCGTCACGGCCTGTTGTAACGATTCCACTGAGCTGTGGTGACGTCCTTACAGCACAAAATTTAGGCGGGGGAAGCGGAAGGAGTCCGTTGGAGCAACCTAAAGGCTGCATGATGGCTAATGCAGGGTTGCCACGATCTGCCGGGCCAAGTAGTTCATTACCCCGAAAACGGTGTGGCTGGGCGCTGAATCGTCCACGACCGTACGATGGCTGGCAGGTCTTGGACGATATGTTTTCTTAGTCGTTTACGTAAAATTCTGCATTGATAGTTTTCCCAGGTGTCACATATTCCCTGTAGATCAGTCCGTTTGAATAAAAAAAATCAGTTTGCTCTTTTGCTTCGATTTGGACATGCGAGCCTTTATTGGTCGTGGGGACGAGGTCCTGTGCCATTCCGCACATTGCCTCATGGTGTTAGGGTCATACTTGAACGTCCACGTCTCCTACGCAGTAACAACATTGTCCAATATATTGGTATTCTCATTTACATGGCCGAGAAGCTCTTGGCAGATCCGCCTATGAGTTTCCTTTAGTTCCTCCGAGAGCACTCTCGGTACCTATTTCGCGCACGCCATTCCCATGCCCATGTTTTCGATCACAAGTCAATGCACAACACTTTTAGGGATGCCAAGTTTATCAGAAATCATTCGAACACGTAATCTTTAGTCCCTTTCCAGCACAGTCTTCATTCTTGCAAGATTTTCATCGCTTTTGAGTTCGAAGGGCGTCTTGAACGTTCGTCGTCTTCACCATCTTCTTTTCGCTCCCGAAACAACACCTGATCTGCCCTTGACTTTATCAATATAAGCTACCTTAGGCATTTCATGAGTCTCTATTCCAGTTTTTCCCGCGAAATTTGATGGTGTAGCGTTGTTCCAATAAACGGGTTATGAAGGAGCGTAACGAGCTCATGTTATAGAGATTATGCAAACGAACGATCCGCACTCCGCAAAGGCTGGGAGCCAACTGCCACCGGCCTCCTATCCTTCCAGAGACTCCCTTGAATCCACCCACAGAAATTGCCGTTCGTTCGTCCGTCTATCTGGAAAAAAATAAATCTTACTACTTTTAGGACAGATCTTATAATTACTGTATATCTTTGGTTAACATGTTAACTGGGCTTGATCCACCGATTTGATGAACTCCCTATCTACATTTTCCGACTGCGGTAGAGTCCTATTCAGGTCAAAATTAGTCTGGTGTATATTCACCCCCTGTCAAACACCCTAAATATGGCTTGCAGGTAACTGAAAATAAAATAAAAATAAATAAATTCACCTAATCTTCTATCCCTTCCCATTCTTCCCTTATAGTTCATTCAAGTGTATATGAAAAAAACACAAGATATGGATATCCTCTATACTATAACTCCGCTGTTTAGCACTACTCATTCTGACTCTTCATTCGCTAGCCTTACCTGTTCAGCCTGAGACATGTACATTTCCAGATGCCTTCTCTATTTCCCCAGTCCACCCCTTTATTCTGCCAAATATTAGCACACTGTTTCCAGTTTACTCTGTCCAAAACATCCTCTTAATATTCCATGTTATTTTCCTCTAGGTGCGTCATTATTGCTATGGTATTAGTGTACACTTATTCCCTTACTCAACCCAAACTGCTCTTCTACTATGAACTCATTTCCTCTCTTCTCCATCTTTTTGTAGGAAATCCTATTCACTACCTTTTATGTGAATGGAATTAAAACATAAAATCTTATATTTCTTGAAATGACTGGATTTCCTGTCCTTAAAATCTATTCGGCTCTAATAAAGTCTACCGAGCATATTCCTCTCTCATGAATGCGACGCGTAATGTGAGCCCATAATAACTCTTTCTTTTCTATTTTCCGTAACTATTGAGTTATTTCAACGCCCCCTATATGTATGATATTTGAAAATTTGTATGAGTTCATATTTATATACAACGTATATTTAGCATTTCCCAAATTATTTTAAAAAAATCCTTAAAATTGGCGATATAATAAAAGTCTACTCTAGAGTTATTAATCATAAATATAAAGAGCTAGGAATTGTATTAGTATCAACTTTTATTTAAAAAATATTTTTAAAACAGGTGCTATGGATTTTACCATTTTATCGTCTGAGGTTGATATCTGCATTACTCAGGTATTATGAATTAGTTAGCATGCACAGCTATCAAAACTTCCTGATAGATTGCAACATGGGTTTCGTGTTTTATTCAACTTCACGAATAATTTTAGAATTTGAATATAATTGGCCATCAAATGTAGTTATTATGTGAAGCGACCTTCCTTTGTGTTCATTTTCGCCGTTAGCTATGACATTAACGAGTATTCCAGGATAGTTTCATTGATAGACGCCACGGGTTTCACAGATTAACATGCTCATCAATGGCCTTCACGAATTACCGAAGCAGCAATCGAAATCCACCAACATTTCCGTTAATGCCTGGACTTAAAATAGCCCCTTTTCAATGGGATGATAGCATATTGGTCGCATCACAAATTCAAACTGTGTTCATTCCGTCTTTATTGCGAGCATTTATTTTACATCACCGATGTACCGTATTTTTGTGAAGTGAAGAGTAATGTTTAGAGACCGAAGTAATTTGAAAGCGAAAATGTCCTTCAGCACTCTTGATGAAACAGTTTTGTTCCACTATTTGAGACGCTCTGCCATACATTGTTAGGCCCAGAAGTACCCGGCCTGGCCTAGAGATGGCGGTAAATGTTTCAAAAATATCACTGTTTTAGAAGGTATGCATTATATTAGACGCATGTTTTAAGTTCGAAGACCCTACACTGTTTAGCAATTGTTTTTCAGCCATCAATAGTGAGCGTTTTCAGTGAATTTGTGAAAAATGAGAAAAATGGTCTTCGTTAAGCGATACAATATTAATTTTCAAGGCCTCAGCCCAGCCAATATAAAAGCTCAACTGGATTCTACTCTGGGTGAGTCTACTCCATCGTTGACAACTGTAAAATATTTGGTAGCAGAGTTTAAACGAGACCGTACGAGCTGTCAAGACGAGCATCGGCTTGGTCGACCAAATGAGGTGAAGACTCCAGAAACGGTGAAGTAAATCCACTAAGCGATTCTGGATGGTCGTCACATGAATGTGCGTGAGCTAGCAGACATAGTAGGTATTTCAAAAAGAGCGGTGCATCGCATATTAACTTAAAATTTGAAAATGAGAAAGCTGTGTGGAAAGTGGGTGCCGCGTTTGCTCACACTCGAGCCAAACCAGTGTCATGAAGATGTTTCAAACGAGGGTTTAGCAAAGTTTCACAGCAACAAAGCAGAATTTT
The DNA here is from genome assembly GCF_022747635.1 of Hetaerina americana. Taxonomy (NCBI): domain Eukaryota; kingdom Metazoa; phylum Arthropoda; class Insecta; order Odonata; family Calopterygidae; genus Hetaerina; species Hetaerina americana. Next base: position 30,499,388 of record NW_027287205.1, on the reverse strand, counting down.
TTCACCATTTCATAGCCATGGATGAAGGATGGGTCAATTACTTCACACCCGAGACGGAAGAACAATTGGATTCAAAAGGGAGAACCAAAAGGGAGAATAAAAGTCGGCGAAGACCGGTTCATCTGCAGGCAAGGTCTTGCCGTCGGTTTTAGTATGGGATGCGCGAGGGATAATTTTCATTGACTATCTTGAAAAAGGAAAAACTATCAACAAGGAGTATGATACGAACTTATTGCAACTTCTGAGCGAAAAAATCAAGGAAAAGCGGCCGTTTTTTGGCTAAGAAGAAAGTGTTGTTTCATCAAGACAATGCACCAGTTCACAAATCAGTTATTGCAATCACCAATATTCATGAATTTAATTTGGAAGTTTACCTCATGCACCCAATTTGCCATAATTAGCCCCATCGGATTATTTTCTGTTCGCCAATTTGAAAAATGGCTCTGTGGTCACAGATTTTCCAACCGTGAAGAAGTAATTTCGGCAGTTAATGAGTATTTTGAGGAGGAAGACAGTTCTTTCTATAAAAAGGGTATCGAACTTATTGAAAATTTCTGGGAAAAGTATATAGAGCTGAAAGGAGGTTATGTTGAAAAATAAAAACATTTTTTTCCAAAATGTTTGTGTCGTGTCGGGTACTTCTGGGATAACCTCGTACCATATCACATAATTCACGAAGTTTCTGAACTTTTTCGACACTAGCGATCTTTCAGCATGGCATATGTTAATTTGAATTACATTAATGAAGGTGGTATGAAATTGATTTTCAATAAGAACTAGAGTATCATAATTCATTTGATTCTTGGATCATCGTTTATGCACGGTCTGTCCCAAAAATAGGTTGAGAAAATCCCGGAAAAATTGCCATTTGCAAGTCAATATGTAAATGCCTAAAATCCTTCAAAAATCAACATTGTCAGCGCCTGTGCTTCCTGGGAGACGTTGACGGGAAACTCGTTCAGGCTCCTCGTCATGGCTTCTTTAAAGGTATTTAGCTTTACAAAATGGTAGCTTTTCGAGCTGCTGTTTGTTTTTGGGTCCATAAATTCGGCGTTGCTACATCAGGTCTGTAGCGTGGCTGAGGCAGCTTTGCCGACTGCTGCTTGACCAGGTACTTGATCACGAGGAAGGTGGTGTGGGATGGTCCGTTGTCGTGGTCAAGCCTCCAGTTGGTAAAGATCTCCTTTCTGACGCGTTGCACTGTTTTTAATAGCCTTTTGAGGACTTTAAAGTAAGAGCATACTGTTCACTGTCAGTCCTTGAAGTACAACCTATTTGTGCCTATTGATTCGAAAAAGACGACGAGAGAAATTGATTGATTTTTGTATAGACCCTACAGCATTTAGAGTTTGATTGGAATTTTTATCGGTTCTGATTCCTTAGTTAAATTAGAAACTTACGAACACGCCCCGTGTTCGTAAGTTTCTTAAACTACGGTTCCTTTTGAATCAAAAGTTTATTATTTTTATTTTCCACGGTTTTGAGCTCATGGTTAAAGGTTAGGCTATTGAAATTGTCATTCATTGAGGGTTTGAAGAAAATAATCTAATAAGACCTAAATTAAAATAGCTGATTAACTAATTTTTAATTACTTTGTAATCATCATCAAATCATGAACTGTGGTGTTTTCAATTAGAGGAATAAAGTGGTACGGGTACAGTAAAGAAACAGGATAAACATTGGCATACGCGAAATGATTAAATTATCATTTTCGTGTTATAATGACGCGTTTCATTAGTTTTGGGTACTTTAAAATACTGCGTTTTCTTATGTGGACGCGACATGTTTAACCATTATTTTATCTTAGAAAATTTTCCGAGAAGTAAAAATTTATTACTACGTACATGTATTAAATTGGAATTTTACGACGGATCTCGGGGTATTTTAAAATGAATACATTTGTGTTCATTGATTCGGTGACCGAAAATGTTGTCAAATTTTCCCTAAATTACAATTTCCCGTGAAATGATGCGTTGCGCGGATAATTGGTTTTACTTTTCATCACTTAAGTACATAATTCGTACTGTCGGTTAAATATCACATGACGCGTACTTAAAGAGTAGTAAAATTACTTGTATATGTCATGGAAAGGCATTTTATCATCATGTGCTATTTTTCAAAAGTTTCTGGAAAAACATTTCGCATTATTTCCGTCCTATTCCACGTTCACTCCAAAGAGAGGGTGCTCGAAATTTCATTTTTTTAAATATTTTCACTGCAGATGTTTTTCCTAATGCTGTTACACTGTTGTTCAAAGTCAAATATTCTCAGAAGAGCATCATCCCGTTCACACTCTACTTCATCTCTGCCACCGCTTGGACGTGGAATTCTAAAAATGAGTCACATTAACGTGCACATAAAAAACTCTGAAAACAAATTTCATCCAAAGCCCCCCACCCCCCCAAAAAAAGAATGAAACCACCAGCGCGTTAATGATTAGCGTGCTACTTACATATCTGAAGTTTTGAATTTGTTTCCCAACATTTATTCCATTCACTTCAAACCTCGTGCACTCGGCGCGTTTCAAACCCAGAAGGGAACAATTACGGACGGGGCTTTGCTACCAGTGAGGAAAATACGTCCAGTTCCTTTAGCAGAGGCAACGGGCATCCTTTTTTATCAGAGAAAAGCCTGTTCTAAAAGGGGTATATACATACATCTCTTTGGCAAAAGCCTCACAGCTCGCGAAAAGTCGTACGGAAAGCCGTTATTGGTAATAAATACCAGCATTCCTCCCTAGAATTCGCACGGAATTGCAGTGGAATAGTGTCCTGTTGCGCAGAGAAGAGTCACTGAAAGTGTGGGAATTAGACGAAGGCGTGAGGAGGTGTAAGCGATTCAGTGCACTTTTATTTTGACGTGAACTGGATACAAATTTTCCATAACATGTAGTCGCGTGACTATGGCTGAACAAGGGTATAAGTTTTAGTACAAAATAATTCAATTTTTCAAACTTGGTCTACTTTTACTTTTTATATTTTTTTGTCTTCTAATTCATAAATTTTAAATTTATTATTCATTGCTGGATCCTACAAATTCCCTATGGTGAGATTTAAAACTTAATTTTGTCTAGAATTTTGAATATATATCGAGAAGAAAGTTCCTGTACTTTCTAAAATTATTTCATAGCGTAAGGAGAAAGGTTTTCCTGATTACTGGGTAGATAGATAGATAGATAGATAGATAGCGGTCTTTATTTGGGCGAAATTGAGACCAAATGGTCCCTTCTTCCATTTAACCCATTGTGGGTAAGGAAAATATAAAGTGAAATACAATCCACGAAACAAAAAGTTCTGTGGATAATCAAAATACGGTGACCACTTATTTCCGGTTGAGAGGTTTGGGCGATGGAAGCGGTAGAGGTGCAATAATAAAGCGTCGAATGAAATAGCGATGCCCAAGGGAAAAGTATTGCAGAAAAGTATTGAACATGTCATTTTTTTGAAATGAGAGATAAGTTAGTAAGAGAGCGCGTTACAAAAACTACCCTGGTAGTAAGAAGTTATTTAACGCCTTGAAATCAAATTACCTTTGATAAATCTTTGACAAATTCCAAGAACCTGTGGGAAATGCCGAGACAGTAACTTTAAACGGAGTCATTCGCTAAATGTCCATTACAATGCAGCGATTTCAGAATGTAGAAATTATTCACCTCCACCAGGATTCTAACCCGGATAGTAATTAAGTGTATCTGATTATATTTGCATCCATGTGTACCATTGAGTAATTACTCTTACATTTTTAGCTTGACATTATATTATAGGGAGTTATATTACATGATAAGTCTAGGATTTAAATGACTTTGTCAAATCATGAAATTTTTCAAGGAGCTCCAGTAAAAATCCAAAATTTTAAAGTTATAATGCCAAGGTAGTGTTCTGAATTCTAAAAGGAACTCTTCTTAAAGGAATTTTGAGGTGGTGGTTGACATCTCTTTTCAAATTTCGCTTTGCTTCCCCATGCAAAAAGCTAAATTTTTGTCAATAATGAACCGCAGAGGCTCTCCCGACTTTTGAAAGATTTCCTGCACTCGTATAATAAGCTTGATGCTCGAGAGAAATGAATTAGAAATAGATTAATTTGTACGGTAAGTAGCAGCAATCTAAGGTTTTTTCGGGCCCAAGGGCAACCCATTATTCTTATCGTACTCCTAAATAGCATATATATGATACGTACCGGTACGAAAACGATACATGGTACGATACATGGTACGACATGTACTTAGAAAAATAGCAAAGATATGATATGTACTACCAGTACATATCATATCTATGCTATCTTTACTCATAATTATCTCTGCATACTCCAACCTCTCATAATTATATACAAAATACCTATTTTTTTCCTCCATTCATCACCATTTCCATACATTATTCCCTCAATTGCTGCCTTCGGCATCTCAAACCCAATCATTCGTAGAACTACAAACATGGAATACTAGTGCCACTAAAAAGATCTTATCACATTCCAATCCAGGTTTTGGATCTATTTAATTCAGACATTGGTCAATTCAAAATTATTAAATACATATTTGCCAAATTTTGTGAATTGTTTTCTCAATTTTGTGTATATAAGTTAAAATGGATGAATCTTTCAGTAATGGAAAGAAAACGAGACTTAATTAAACGTATGTGGATGGAAAGACAATTAAATCAACAGCGATTGGTTCTTGTTAAAACTTTAGAAATGTTTCGCTACGCCGTTGGAATGCAGAACCAATTTTTTTTTTAGTCTGGTGAATTTATCTTTGTGACCAACGCTCGTATCGTATGAAGCAATTTTTTATTTCTGAGAGAAACACTGTTCAATTTTTGATAGATCTGGATTGTTACGGAATAAAATTATGATTTTTAGGGGATGAAAATATTATTTTATCATTAATGAGATTTGATGGAAAATATTTTCTATCGGATTCAAAGAGGATACTCAATAAAAGAATTTCAGCTCGTAATAATGATGCTCCTATGTTCTGTTGTTAGATTTAATTTGTGAGGATATAGTTCTAAGTCAGTGTCTACTGTAATCACGTGAGTGTAAAAGCGAAGAAACTTACTTATTTATTAAGAAGACCTTTTGAAGTAATTTGGTACAAATATTTAAAAAATAAAGCGATTTCCTACTGACGGGGAAAACGTGCGATCCCGACGGGATTTTTTCAATCATTGATATAATAATTTGGTATGAGTTGGTTTTAAGCAGTTCTGAATGAATAAGTTAAGGCATTCTATATAAAAAGAAATTGTAATTGTCCACAGACCTAAGTCTGAGACTTCGGGGTAGCGGGATGGCCATTCCAAATCGCCCCTTAGGAAATAAGGAAGTGTTCCATCAATAAAGCCATCGATGCCCTTGAAGTGTGAGCCATTGCTCCGTCCTGTTGGAACCAAAGGTCCCCTAAGTCCAGTTCATCAAGTCGTGGAAAAACTGTTTCTCCAATATGTTTACATATCGGTCTGAATTTACTGTCACTGTGACCTCATTTTCTTAAAAAAAACCAGGGACCGACAATACCAACTGAGGAAATTGCACACCAAACTGTGACTTTAGGTGAATACAGGGGTATATGATGTAATTCTCTGGGATTGGTTTCAGCCCAGTAGCGAATGCCCTGTTTGTTGACATATCCCTCCACATGTAAAGGGGCTTTATCACTGAAAAACACAATTGCATCCTCAGGAACGTTTTCCAGAATAGCCTCACATGCGTTCATCCGAGAATTGAAGTCACATTCAGAGAGTTCCTGCACAATCGCCAACCTGTAACGATGGTAATGAGGGTCATCGTGAAGAATTCACCTCACTGAACGATCAGAAAAAACAAGAGCTGCCGCATGTTTGGGCACAGAACCCCGTAGGGATGGCAAGACGGTGGCTCTCCATGCCTAAATGTTCTTAGATGATCACATAGGCCGAGGGACTGCAGTTCTTCGTCTTATCGAACTCGCGGTTTGTCTGAACGTAGTCATCCATGTAACATTCGATTTCTGGTCCGCGACAGGGCCCAACGGGGCTACGTTGAAGCGATTTCGGAAGGCCTGCTGGGTTGCAATCACAGAACATTCGTTCAAAATGTAGGTCTTGAAGTTATACGCACGCTCCTCACTGTTTTATAGAATGATGGAAACTAACCGAGGAGGGGAAAATATTTTAGATCCTTAGCCCTTGAATGAGACCACTTTTACCTAGGTGCAACCTCGTCTAGAGTTCAACGAGTAATATACATTTTGCTTAATTTGCTCTCTTCTGAAACTTAACAATTATATATCATCAGTTTAAGTCATTTTTCTCATTGAGTGCAGTACATATCTGACGTGAGTTCCCATGTTTTCTTGTTTTTCAGTATTTTGGCAGTGGTAGAATAGCATTTCCAAATACAATGTCTTTTCGGGAAGGGAAATGGTCTCCGGGTTCATCCTCCGTCATTAATTTTTTTATGGATCTTTTTGCGACCCCTTAAATATGTTATTATTATTTGGGGTGTACTTGTCTTTAATTTAGATTACACTTCATAACAAACCCGACTTCTTTCGTGAGAGATGTGAACACAGAATGATCTTCCGATGGTTGAAGATTTATTAAGAACTGCCGGGAATATGTAACGTGAATCAAGAGAAAGAAAATTTCTATTAATTATGAAGGAATAGAAAGATTTGCCGGTAACAGGACATATTTGTAATCTTTGAATGACTAAAAGATGAATTTATAAATTGTGGTGATAAGCAAATAAACATGAATTCATGAAGTCGAGAGATTAAAAATAATAATTTCAGGCGTAACATGAGGGAAATCCTAAATAATGAAAGGAGACAGTTGGTTTTTCCACGTAAAAAAGTTTTACTAAGACCTAGGTTTTAATACAGCGAAGATGTTACGCTGTAACAAAACTTACTACAAAACTAATATATTCTATGCGGAAAAGCCAAGTATCTGCCTTCATCACGCAGTGCTTAAGTTGATTACTGCGTAATAATTTGACTTTTTTGAAATAAATAATTATTTCGTAAGCACGTAGCATTAAGGTCAGTGTGCAAAGAGAACTTTCAAGTGATATTTCCTTAATATGGCTCTATGTTTCCCAGAACTCTAAATAAATATAGTAGGACCGTGGATGCTACTAGAAATAAGTGACAGAGAAGAGAGAGGAAGTTTCCTGAGGCTTCCTCTTTCCCTCTTCCGCTTTGAAGGCAGATGTTCAGTAACTCTGGGCCCTTCTCATGCAGTACTTATACTATTTCTGTTGCGGCATCCGAAGGGGAAGTGTTGGAGACATCCCGCGGAAAGAGAGGCCGCAGATGTTCAGAAATCCACCGCATTACAAACATAAGCAAGCCTTTGCCTCAAAGCTCAACGAAGTTAGTTATTTATTTACCGTTCTCCGGGGTCTTTAAGATCTACGCCGACTGATTTATTGCTGCTTTTTTACTCGGAACCTTTCAAAGCGTAGAAGCGATCATTTATGTTAATGCCTCTGAAGGAGTGCCACCAAGGGTCTCTATCAATTTCTTTGTCAACCACTAACACTTAGCAGCCCTGATGACTGTTTCAACTTAAGCACTCGGGGGGTAAGTCAGGAGGCGGATCGTTAAAAATCATAAGAACCTGCCGTTGATAACTAGCTGAGCCTGGACATCTGCTCGGCTTTTAACCATTTTAATGGGATTGAAGCTATTTTTACCAACATTGTATCAACAAGACTAAAATCAATTAAATAAGAATTATGGGAGGGTAATCCAAGCTATTTTTCTGACAAAATGTATTCACTTATAACCCGCGAACTTCAGTGGGGTAATTGAAATTTTCAAATGATAAAGAATCATGAAATATTCATGGATTATGAAACGTGAAATGTTGATGGATAAAGTTGAATCCCATTCCCTCACCACCGGAAAATATCCAAGATAGCTATTCTTTAACCACATATAAAACATAAACTTACCAACATGAAATAACTGCACTCGTATGTGCCTTGCATTTTAAGGAGCATAATGATAAATTATGGGTCGCGGTAATCCAGGGGGTAGAGCGTTGGACTATTGAACGGAGGGTCCCGGATTCGATTCAAGGCACTCAGGGCACCTGCAGCTCCACTCAAGCTAGGTGATTTTTCGGGTACCAGGTATCCCTGGGAAAACCATAACCGGCACAGGGAAAGAAACTGGCCCCCCTATCCTGATGTGTGAATTTCACACGGCGTCGGGCTTAGTACTGGGTGAACTCTATCATCACCTACCAACCGACCTTCGGGTCGATTACTGTGTTTATGGTTTTTTTAATGAGAAATTATATCTTTTAAGTATAGAGTGCACGTAATCTAGCTTTACATGTTTCAAATTAATTCATTTTACCATATAATTAATATCAGAAATTTGAATTCAATGGTGAAATTGAATTCAATTATTCCAACAGTGGAAATATTAAAATTGTTATTATTATAAAATATTGAAAAATTGAAATGTCACGAAGATTGTGTGATACGAATGAATTTGTAGCTCTAGGAACATTATCAAAAGTGTAATTGTAATCATTACATAAAATTCGTTCTTTTATAGGCTAAAAATTTATTTCAATCAAACCAGGTATTTTATTCTGTACTTCGAATTTTGCCTGGGTTTTTTTCAATGTCGTGTGCGAATTTCTTCACACACATTGATGAAAAAGGTACCCTTAAATCAATCATTTTCTGAACGAGTATGGCTGATCATTTGCCCGTGATATAAATTGGGACACATTCTGATCGTTCCAAAATGTTCTTGTTTATTTGAGAAAATTGTTCAGCATATTTAAAACATAAGCGGAATGGATAAGAATCGTATTTTGGGTAAATTCAGTCATTTTTTATGATCCAAAAATTATCATTTCCACGGATGGGTAAAAGCTATTGCTATATTTCAGAACAAAATTAATTCAACATTCTAGAAAATACAAATGAATTGATGTAGTAGTATGATGTAGGCCTCCGTAAAATATCTCAACATAAGACTTATATCACACATTCATGTTGATTGATCTTTCCTTGGCTTAGTTATAAAGTTGTTCATAATTAATTTTTATTTTATTGTCACTTTTAACAATGTTTCATCATGTAACTGGAAATATTTCATCTACAAATGCAAAATTTGTGGGTAGAAATTTCGCATTAGTACGCTGAGAAAATTTGATATTACCCCTTTTTAATAAATATATTTTTTCAGGGCAATTATTCTTGTGCACTCATTCAATATGTAGCTTGAGAACAAATGCTAATAGTCAATGATCCAGGCCCACAAAACTTCAAGTCAAGTTATGTCCTCTTGGGGATTAAGCAAGTAATACTGAATTGTACTTGAAGATTATATGATTTATAAGTTGTTTCAGATTAACTCCTCTCTTTCCACAAGAGAGGGGATTTCACGAAAATTCAATTGAAGCAAAAAAATATGCATAAGTCTGAGAACCACAGAACTCCTCGATGGAATCCCGATCTGGACCAACGATATCGCTGAATACGCTTTTGTATTTTCAAATTCGCAAAATGTGGGTAGCATTCCTCAGCATTAGTTCCGTTCAGAAAAGTGATCATTATAGCAGTTCAAGCTGCAGTTCATTCAATCAGTGAATTTATCCATGCAAATAGTTACTCGCATCCGACGTTGTTTGGTTGAATATAAAATGGAGGACATCGGTGTCAGAGGAAATTGCTACCTCCAGCATATTTTTTACATGAATACCTTCCCTAATCGATCTTTTTTATCAATTCACTTCAATGAATATCCATTTTTCCTCACTTAACAGACGACTGGAAAGTTACGAAATAGAGGTCAAACTTCATGTATAACGAAAATTCTCGTTTAATGGAATGGAATTTTAATGGGTGTAAAAAAGGTATTTATCATCTCAATGCATGTGGCACAATGGTTTTCGAGTCGATCAATTATAAGAAACCGGCGATCAATACAACGCTATATTTTTTTTTTTTTAACTTCATTGTGTTAAATATTCTGGGCACAATTAAAATGAAAGGAATACATGGCGTCTTGGTTTTCTTTTCTTTACAGCGTTCGACCGTTCACTGGATGGTGATTAGAAACGCCTTTTAGGCAATCGCATTGAACTTGCAAGCGTTTCAATTATCTGGTTACTAAAACTTCGTGGTAAACCAATTATGATACAGAGAAAGGAACTACCCTACAGAGCCTTTAATAAGTAAATATTTAGCATTGATAAATTGACAGGATGTACATGTATATATTTTCGCATAATTTTTCCCCTACGTCTTTCTGCTACGTTAAGATTATTCAGCTGGTACAAATTTAAAAAATCTCCAAATATTGTGTCTTTGTGTAATTTAATATTTCATTTTATCAATTTATAAATTATGTGCAATGAATTATATATGAAATGGACTATAGAATATGATATCTACCACTATAATCCCTACGTCTTACCCTTGTGTAAATGATTAGGTGTGCTAACTCAATGTCTCAGACTGGGAGTCATTTAGGATTCTGATCAAGAAGTAATTATTTAAAATATTACCATTTTCTCATAACCCCTGTTTGGAGACATCATTAGGTCCCTATGGGTTCCAATTTTCATTCCTTCCAACAGTTTTCTAACAACCTCAAAACATTGCTTATATTCATGTAGTAATTGAGTCCGTTCTGCTAACCGAAACAATTGGATAAATAAGTTACCTTTCTTCAAGAAACTTAAAAAGATTATGATAAGGTTTTCTTTTAAACATCCTTACAGACTTACGAAAAGTCCTTTGAAGGACCTCCAACGACTTTAATAAGCAATTATTTCTCTTTGGTTATCACCGGGATTGGTATTAAATTCAAGGTTATTTTGGACAGGAAAGAGATTTATATTTTTCATATACCTTTCTGGAAGCCCAAGTAAAAAAATCGAAAAAAAACATGTTATCGAAAAAGATAGGAAACGTTTCTTCGCAAACTAATTGGAAACTTCTTGGGAAACTAATTAGTCGTTGTATCCTTGACGGATTCTGGGGATGCTTGAATTTTTTTCATCATGGAAATGCATACATCTGCTTACAGAGTTGAAGTACACTTTAAAATATGACGGAAAACTGGTTTTTTCTCGAATCACAATTTCTTATTTCGTATTCATTCGAAAAAGCTCAGATGTTTCCTTAGCATCATATTATAATGGCACTTAAAACGGTCATGGTTTTTAGTGAGTCTAACTTCGTCAAACTCTAAATTGGGAATCCTTTTTTTCGAAGGCAATTTAGAGAATATGATTAATTAAAGATCATATTAAAACATATTCTAAATAAAAAAGAGACTTCTGCACTCTGTTAATTCCCTCTTTTCTCTCCCCATTCACAACCAATTAACCGTACAATTTAATTTTAATTTTCATATAAAATTCGTATCGTATAATAACAATGTCCATGCTATCGTGCGATTTCTATTTATATTATAAAAGACTATAAATCTTCGCTGCTGCCCTAGATACCCTTTTTTTTTGATACTCTTCTCTATGTAATTTCTACAAAATCTTGCATGGGCTTATTTCGTTAAAAAATTTCAAAAAAGTGGGAAATATCCTTATATATATATATATATATATATATATATATATATATATATATATATATATATATATGTATGTATATAAATATATATAAATGATATTGGCAAATGTTTTCACCGTATTTATCGCATTGATTTATAATCAGTATCGGCTTTTTTTCGGCTCCTAAAAACGTACGGCAAAACGACTTCTGACCCTTCAAATCGCATGTGGCAGGGCCTTCAAGCATACTCGTAATCGTGTGTACTTATAACACCGTTTTTACCGTTGCTAGTTTGAATTTCGCCATGGTATAGGAAACGGAAATGCAGTAATTCCACGGTTAATATTTGTTGACGACCATGGTTTTAACGCTGCGTGGCATCATGATGGCACTGTGCAATCATCGTCTTACCGTACCACATAGTAATATCGCGCATTAATTGTTGAATTATTCTGTTTCTGTTACCTATAAGTGTATACATGTTTTGCTATCGTGAAATATATAAATTAGGTAAACTTTAATGGTTTGTTGTCCTTTTCTCTCTACCTCGTGAATACTATAAGCGGATTAAAGAAGGAAGATTATTTCCGAAATACACAAGCCCTCCGAACGTCTCACACCTGCTTATTTCTAATGACGTATCGTTTATTGCACCGAATGTCACAGCACTGGTCTAAATGTTTCCTCTCCTTGATGATTGGACGAAACCAGTTCCTTTGTGATAATACCAGCCATACCTTTCCCAAATCAATTAGCAAAGCCATTATCCCACATAAGAAATTGTTAACCCAAGGTCCTGACGAGAGCACACCCGCAAATGATCATTAATATGGTCGCCAGCTTCCCACACACCCTTCCTCTTGCATTACCTCCCGCCACCCTTACTCCACCCTATACACTTAGAAAGAAAAAAACTATCAAATATGGTATTTCTTTGATCTCCTCTCCCAAGCCACCCCCTGAACCTCATTCCACCTTCCCACAGCGATATCCGAAGGCATTCTTCCACACTCTTGTACCCTGATACACTAAACCTCTTTCCTTTTCTCTCCCCCATTTCTTGAGGGCACCTCCTCTTTCATGTACCCTCCCACACCCCTGAAACATTCTCCTGTTTACTCTCCTTCACCCACTCGACATACCCAATCTCTTCGGTAGCCCGCAGCAGGAGAAAACTCTCCTTCCAATCCCCTTAATACCAAAACAACGGCTCGATTTCCCTAACTCTAACCCCCCCTTCCGGTCCTCATCTCGACGGAGTACGCTCGGCTTATTCTCGTCCATCACTACGGTTTGCTCGTGCCAGTTGCTTGCTCATATCTCGCTATCTCTCTCTTCCTTCCTTCGTTCCCCTGCGGTTTTACCCCTTTCTCTCCCTCGCGGATTCATCTCTCTCTTGTTGCTTCCACCTCTTCACTAAATATCCTCATCTTCAAAAGACTGCTTCCGAAATTTCTTCCCACACGACTCCCACAATGGCTCCTTACTTGCCACACTCCCTCTTTCTAAGTTGTTGGCGGACACTTTTAACGCAAATTATTTTCACTTAATTAGCGAAGTGGGGTAAGGAATCATCAACAAATAAAATAAGCCCTGGGGAATTCCAAGGAGAAGTATGAATCCTCACGCCTAAGGGATACAGGAGAGAGAAATAGCCCATTTCATCCCTTGACCCGCTTCTATTTATGAGCCGGTGCGTATCGGTGTATTGCATTTTGAAGTCTCAGTAAGTATTTATTGACCTTCTATCACCATTTTATTTTCAGGAGGAGATATTTTGTGGACTATGAGTTCCTTGGACTGTATTATCATATATACACACTGTATTTGAAAGGGAATTTAATTAAAGACTAAAAGTGTTATTTTGAATGAAGGGAAAGTTTGAGATAGTTTGATGGAGATGTGGCGGAAAATAAAGAGAAATGAAACAGATAGAAAGGATATTTATCGCTTGCGCTCCAATCTCAATTTTAGATGACTGCATAGTTAGTGTTATTATCTAGCAATTATTATTAACTATTCACTGTCTCTTCCGCATTGATTCATCCTAGTTTTACCGACTCATTTGCCCCTTGGTGTTTCTCATGAGACTTAGCCATTTACTCTAAAATGAATATTTGCCTCAATATTAACTCGTAGGTAGAGTTTTTCAAACTATAATCTTGCATTTCTTTTCCCTATGTTCCCTGTGCGTGCATTTTTCTCCTTCATATTTATTTCTTTGCTATGCTACCATTTCATCTTTTAAATATTTAAAATAATTTAAGTAAAGTCCCTGAGGAATTCTACGCACATTATACTTGTACCCTTTTGCAATTTTAATTAATCCTAAATAACTACTCCTATTTATGAAATGGCGTCCAAAACATCTCTACCATTTAAATGGTTTTATGGGGCTTAAAAATGAACATAGTAATCCCAAAAAGGTTTGTTACGCCCTAAATGAACACGTAGCGTACTTTGGGAAGATAGTGCAGCCGTCATTATTTCGAGTTCCGTTGCTGCTAATTTTGAAGTATCGAGGAGATTTGATTGTAATGAAGCGGATTTTTTAATCTTAAAATCTTAAACATTAGCAATACTTATGCTTGAATACGGGGTTTCTTGGACCGCTGATAAGAATTATCAACCAGGCAGTTTTCTCATTTCTCATATCCTATTTTATACAACACTTTATTGATGTGAACCTGAGCAGATGCGATTTCGTTTTTCTTTCCTTTGGGGGTAAAGTTACCCGGATACCTTATGAGGCCAAGTTTACTAAAGTTTACTAGGCCGAGTTTACTAAACGGGGCACATGATTAAAATCATTTAGAAATAAGGAATTGGGGGATCATCTATCCAATTCTAAATTTAATTTTTTCATTGTATCATTAATTCACATCTGCTCTGTGATGGAATAAAAAGTGTTTAGCCCGAAATGCTTAGGGAAAATACTAGAGATAGCTAGTGATAATTCATTATATAAAATTAATCAGAAAATACAGGTATGATGCCGTACACGACGGTATTTGCATTATTCTGCTGGAATTTAAGCTTAATGAAATATCATTAGTAATTTGAATATTTCCAATGTTGATTCAATTATGATGGAATTCTCTGGTGGTGGGCTCTAGACAGAAAAACGAATTGTAATTAAAACTGGTGGAAAATTTGAAGACTTTCTGTGCGCAATACTATTTAGATGATATTTTATTCTCTCGTCGCAGTTTTGTTTCTCAAATCCATCATGATCTATGTAAGCATTTAGTTATCCCCTTATTTACAGTAATTGTACAAGGAAAATAAAAGTAATAAATAGCAAAAATAGCTAAAAAAAATAATATAGGGTTGCGAATAGCTATCAGGTAATAATTCTGGTTAAAGTACAACCGTTTTTCATTTTTATCTGATCCGATTATTTAAAATATATTTGATGATTTTACTCGCCATTAAGGCAGCGCTTGAGTGACAAAGTTAGAATTACTACGCAATGTGAGCTTTGAAAAATAGAGAGGGTGAGAGACGGGGTGTTGGGCCTAGCCTAGTTAATACTGAAGTGATTATGGAGATTAATCACACCACGGCCAACAAGGCCCTCAGCATTGCGTGGATTAGCACCCAATGCATCAACGTCCCAAAGCACTCTAGCTAAATACTCACGTATGCCAATGGGGTAGGTGGGTTGGGTACGCTCGCATTACCGCTTAATCCTTCGTGACAAGCAACAAATATGCCGCTCGGGTATCATTTATTGAGAGCATAACAACATTTTCGTTAATTAGAAGTCGTGTTCTAAACTTAGGCAAGAAAAAATTCCCCATAGACACGGCACCTTGATCAAAATATGCAACATATTGTCGTGTGATGGCATTATTAGCGTTATTCTGTGAAACCTTGAGCTGTTGGCGTAAGAGAAACCACCAAGTCGATGGCATTGCAGTTACCGTAGCCTGCTAAAGCACTCAAATGCGGAGATCACCTCTCTCAATTAAGAGATTTGAAAGTTGAAGTTAAGGAGATGAACTGTAGGGGAGAAAGAGCAGTGTGATCCCAGAACTAAGGGTTGGCCGTGGCATCAACTCACACTGATAGCTGCCCATTTTAGACGCCTGCGCCTAATTGATGGAAGGTGTTCTGAAATTGAAATGGCTACATTATACCTACATTACTTGGTGACAGTCATAATACATCAAGTCCAAGAGAAGATCGGATTGCCACTGAAAAATCTACATCATCATCACTGGCCATAAATCCCTACACTGAGCACCACTCCCGAATTCTCTCCCTCATTGGCTAAACTCATCACATTTGCATTTTTCTTCTTTCAGAAATTTGGCGTTATTTGTTTTATGAATCTCATCTGTGGCCATTTCCCTGCTATTATTCCCATTATCATCCCCTCCGTGGCTCTGTTCATCAGACTATTGCTTTTCCAGTTATACGGATTAACATTGTCGGCATAATTTACTTATTTTGTTCCTAATCTATCTATAAGCTTTACGTAAATGAGTCAGTCATTTTACCCTGCCATTTTATATGCTACCATAATGTATTACCATTAATCCGGTTAATAATCACTGAAACATGTTCATAAGACGTCAAATTACTCCATTCTATTAAGTGTAGCTTATTAGGTATGTATTCAGTTTTGAAAAATGGTGACCAATGATGTGGGAAACCACTTCTCCGGCTAAGTCATGGTTAAGTATTAGTAAGTTCTGAATGTGAAGTATGGAGTGAAATACGAGTTTCATGAAAACAAGCAATAAATTTATTAATTGATAAAGATATAACTTAGCTTTATGCGACAGTTTTATCTAAATGTTTACCATAACTGTATTACGTACTAACTCAATTGTGAAAAATAATATATACTAATCCACTTTTGAGGTATCGCTCGCTGACGAACTTGCCACAATCTTAAAAAAGGGAAAACTCCCCGATCGCAAAGGAAAACTAATTTATTGGTCAAGTGGGAATCCTTTGATCAAAATCCACAAGGGTATTCCCGCTGTATACCTTTTTCAATTTAGGGTTATTTTCCCCGCCAGCTAACTAACTAACACGCTGCACTTCTGCTCCTGTCTTTCTGAGAATTTCCGCCGCTAGCCTTGGAAGTTTCCCCTTTCATTTCCATACCATAAGCCTTGCCGACCTAGCAGCGTAAGTAACTATTCATCATACGGGCCAAACCATACCATCCGTCTTTGATTTTCTCGTACACTTCATTAACCACCGCATTCCCATTCACGCTATCGCTCTGCTAGTGCAGAAAATTCCGCTCTGCATGTGAGGAATTTATAATGGAAGCCTTTGTGAGGATCAATGGTGCACTTCTACAAATAGCCTATCTGTAAGAGTGGATGAAGAAAAGAGATTGGTCTTGGCACTAGCTATCTTTAAATCAACTCAGATTTATATCAAAGGTTTATACCAATGGAAGATAATTGAGTGCAGTAACCTTGATGCAGGTAAAACGAGCAAAAAGATAATTTATGTTAGCCACCCATGTGTAATTTATCAATTGAAATATTTTTTTATTGGTCTCTATTGAAAAAAGTTCTGAACCAACATAACCTATATTCGACTATCAAATTCACAGTAAGCATGATAATGCAAGCTAATATTAGGCATTAATTACTATTTTTAAGCAAAAAAAGCTTTGCAATATGAAATCATGTGAAAAAATGGCTTTACCACTTTGCAATACCTTCGCTATATTTTTGACATTCACGATGCTACTCTAACAGAATTCGAAAGCCATGAGAGAAAAGTCAAATGGAGGAAAACATCATATTTTGATAATCGTTTTCGCAACACTCTGCCTTGTATTTACATCTTTATGTCTAAACCAGCCATGCAATACGAATTTTGTACGGGTTATTTAACCCAAAGGAATTACATGTAGTGATGTGTGTCTAAAATCAACTGATTTCTTGTTAGTTAAGCAATATAGTACACGAATACTATTTCTGCGCAAAAAATAACAAAAATTTTATGTAATGAGGAAAACATGGCACCTAAAAATGGATACCTTTAAGCAAACAAGCAATACCTTAATAAGATATGGCAACAGATAACGCATTTTAAGCGGATATAAAATACGTCACTGATATGCAGACTTATTGTGGCAATTCGCATTAAAAGTGTTTTTGCTGTACTACTTGACTTTAACGAAACTATTCTGGCTTATTGGAGGGATTATTATCTTCCAATGAAATGTTTGCATGTTAACCATGGAAGAATACGTGAAGTGTGTTTAATGTGTGAGAAAACCTATGAAAAAGACCCAAGCAATATCTACATAGGAGCTAGTATTAGTTTAACGAAACATTCTCAGTACTTGTAAAACCATATGTCTGCATAGAAAAATGTTTTCACTGAGACTTAATGTAATTACTAAGTCAAATTTAATGAACTATGGTATGAAATATAATTACGTATTATGATAATAGTATTGCCCTGGAAAGGAGAAATAGTACGGAAGTGAAGGGGCAAGGATGTTGGGTTGTATTAGATTTTCTCAGATTCGAAACCCAACTGAGGTCTTTGCACATTACACCGCTATAAAATGTAAGTGATGCAACTTTTCGGTTGCACCAAGTTTTTAGTACACTTACTGATGGCAATTGTAAACCTGAATGTTCGCATTTTTCTCGGTTTAGAACTCATCTCTGGTTGAGCCTACCACATCAACACCAATTTTCGGATGGAATACTGCGGGCGGCCATTTCGAAGAAGAATGGGAATGAAACAATGAAGGTAAGGATGAATATTTTTTTCAATCTACAAGTTTAACATCGCTCGAAGGTAACCGCTAAAAGGGAAAGTCTATCGGTTTTGACGCAGTTAATTGTGTCCGGTGTAACTTTGCTCAACTTCTAACAAATAAAATAAATTAAGTAGGTGGTCGCTTCAGCTTGAAATTGTTAATCATGATATTGTTCCTGTTACTCAGAAACACAAACTGAAGATTTTCCGAGGAAGCGATCTAGTCTATAAGCCTTGTGGTATAATGTAAATATTTAAACGGTTATGATAGGAAGGGAGAGGTTAGTATGTGCTGGAGATTGTACACTTCAAAGTGGGAATATTTTAAAGGGGAAGGTTTGCTTGGGGGTATACTGTGATGCGTGTATAATAAATATCTGCACTAACCACCAGATAAACTCTGTTTACTTAGTAATCCGTTAAATAGAGCTTTGCTTTAATTTGGTACAATGTGGCACGTCTGAAATTTCCTTAAATTGTGACACATTATTTTGAGAGCTTAATGTGTACTGGACGCGTTCCATTTCAATAAAACTACACAATTCTCCAAACACTAGTATATCCTTAATGTATTGAAGATGTCGTCCAACTTATCTCCAGCATTGATTATGTAGAATTAGGAAGGTAATTATAGAGTTATGAGCATTATTCTGTCCCCTCTAATGGCTATCCATCTTCCCGA
Organism: Hetaerina americana; assembly: GCF_022747635.1. Classification (NCBI taxonomy): domain Eukaryota; kingdom Metazoa; phylum Arthropoda; class Insecta; order Odonata; family Calopterygidae; genus Hetaerina; species Hetaerina americana. The sequence continues at coordinate 30,480,430 of NW_027287205.1, read as the reverse complement.
TAGAACCCAGATTTATGGGCCTTCAGTGTATCTAACTGAAATAAATTCTTAGTTGAAGGAATACTTTGCAAATTTTTGACCTTGGTTAAATATAATAAGAAGTTATATCAGTTTAAAGTGATTATTGTTTGGGTTCATATCTTATAATTTATATTTTATCGTTTCATATTAAGTGATCATTGGAATATCTACAACATTTAATTAAGAAACAACTGCCATGCGCAGGCCAAGAAATTCACTTTTCTATTTTTTTTAAATCCCGGAGATTTAGAAAAATGGAAGAGGTTCAAATTAACGTAAAAATTTGCCATCAAATTGTTAACACGAACAAACGTGGCAGTAGGAAATATCTTAACGCTATTACGTTAGTTTGCCTTCATTTTTTATTCTGAATATACCAATTAATGTACTTGGTTCGTATAAATAGTATTGGGGAAAGTTTCGAAAAAATAGCTTAATTTCAGATATTGCTGAGTGTCCTCAAAAATATTCATATTACCTGCCTTGATAACCAACACACTTTTGCTATCGGCGCTTCCATGACTCAAAGGGTCCCTAATAGATTTGAGAGATATTTATAAAGGGAGTCGGGATGATTGCAGATTTTGTGTCCTTTTATGAAAAGGGAATAAGGAAGGGAGCGTTGGTGTGATTTAGATGGCAACTGCTACACTGTAGGTATTGTTGTTTGTTGATCGGTTTTATGTCAGATATATCGATGATATTTGGCTCCTCGGGCCACGTGGTGCTAATTCCCTGAAAACGTTTATTTCCGGCCTCAATGCTTCATCGCTCCTTCACTTCTACCGTTTACTCCTCCAAAATCACCTTCCTGTATGCAAACGCATTATAAATTAAAAGAAAAGTCAACACTCCTGTAAATTTAAATCTACACCATTCCCTCCACCAACAAAGTTATCCTATATCATCCTAAACAAAAGAATCCGAAGACATGCTTACACTCCCAAAACTACCTCCACCGCAGAAATCTACCCTCTCTCAATTTATACCACATAGTTTTCTGCCCTTGAGCTTCTGAGATCAATGCTAAAAGCCTCTTCCATGTCCTCAAAAGCCTTGTCTCCGCTACGAACCCTTTTTTCACAAGTCACCCCGTGACTTTCAAAGGCCCCACCAAGTTATCACATCTCGTCGAATCAACCAATTCACTCCTTAAATCCCCACCACGTCCCAATGCCACTCCCATTTCCTGCAACAGACCTACATGTAGATGCAAAACATCTTATTTTCAATACCCGACCCCATCCCTCTTCCACTCGATTTTTAACTCTCTCCCACCAATTCGCTACTCCTCTTGCTCCTCTATCAAAATAATTTACCGTCTGATTCGCTACATTTGTCTTACATTCTATAATGGACGGTTTATCATACACCTAAATATAAGAATGAATAACAACCATCCATTCATATACAAGAATTCTTCAGATTGAGATTTTCCCAATCCCAAAACACGCCTCCGAACATTACGCTCCCTTTCATAATACTATAGTGTCCCCATTCTAGCATACCACCCACCCTCTACTCAAACTCAAAACGATAGAACAGACATATCTGGCTCCTTGATTACTGGAATGAGGCAGATATTAATATCAGACACTCATTACCCCAATCTCGTGGTAATTTAATTTCCCTTCCGCTACCAAAACCTTACGCATCAACCCCACTTCAAAGTACTCTCTTTAATTGACAGCATTGAAAATGAAATAAGGCGCAGTAATCAACCCGAAATGTGTTTCGATACGTAAGACCCAGCTTTTATAATTACGGCTTGTGAAATACGCACATCAGGGTATGGGGGCGATATTTCTATCCCCAGTCTTGGCCGCGGGTAACCAGAAATATCGGGTACCAAAATATCTAACAGCTTGTTTTAAGCTGGGGTTGTCCAAAGTCGCCAGCAAACGTGCGCAACCCCCTCTGAATTGTATTCAAACACTATGCGACTAAGCTATCCGTGATGGCGCAAGGTCTTTCAACATACCATTGTCTACAATATTTAACTTTTATCTTATTCTCATAAATAAATAATTATTCAAGTGAGATTCATTCTACTTTTACTAATCTCCCCGAATATGAAAATGCGACTTCCGTAATTACATCGAAACTAAAAATGAAATTTCATTGAGGTCAACTCATTCTATCACTGGAGATTAATTCAGCCCGAGTCGTTAATTATCAAAATTTCTACTTGTTTAGTCACTTATCGTGTGCAATGAATGTTTTTTGGAGAGCAAAAAATGTATACTTACTTAACACCAATTTTCTACGCCGACACACCAAATTGAATTCTAATTTAATTCATTAAATCATATAAATATCGATTATATGATCATAGTTGCTCCCTGTTTTCAACCAACCTGTAATCCCCTTTGATTTTGGTACTTATTGGAATAAGAAATTAATTTTTCATAGCTGTGTACTCATTCAATTTTAATAGCGTGATCGTGAGAAGTTCTTTCTAGCAATTGAGAGTATGTAAGCAGTTCCTATTACTTACTAGTTACCTCGCTAGGAAGAAAACGAAGAGTTTCCGCAAATGGCCTATTTGATTAACAATCGAGAGAATTTGGATTTAAAGAACGACATTGGAAGGGAATAGTAATCCTAATCAATTTCTGATTTGAAAGAAGTATATGCTATTTCGTGACTTCTGGGCTAGACAGACTCATTCCATCTAGCATATTGGAATTTAGTCAACGTTCGGTTTTAGCCTTTGGTTGAGCTAGCTGTCAGTGCTCTAAACCAATTACCTCTCCCGTACCGTTTAATGCGGTGAGTTACGATCTAGTTGGGTAATTGGAAATTTGGGAATCTGAATCCAACTAGGGGTAATGATTTGTTTCGGGTCCGCGAACGTCGAATGACGCATTTGGTAACAATTATTGGACTTCTCTGAGCATTGCTATTACTGCGATTTTTGACAAGTGAGGACCGCTTTCATTTATTATCCATCTGCCACTGTCATTTAATTACGGCAAAACATTACTTAAACCAATTTTTTTACTATCACCGACATCCTTCATACATCCCTCGGTGGGTCCTTAAGGATCCAATATTAAGAAAAGGCAACTTTTTTTAAGTCCAGCGTTACCAATTTTTCAGTCGCAATGGTTTCCCATGCAAAAAGCTTCTGTGATCTTCTGATGATGAATTGACTCAAAAGATTTAAGCATTTTTGGTAATGTTTAATTATTTTTCAGAGTTTCGAGAAAGACAAGTTAATACATCACCTATTCCCCAGGATTTAATTACATTGCAATCTCAAGTATAATAATATACTCTAGATAAAGAAATATTTACTTGAAAGATTATTATTTTAGTCCATCCAACATAATATATATATATGTATGTATATAAATATATATATATATACATATATATATATATATATATATATATATATATATATATATATATATATCGATATATATATGATGTAAAACACTAAGCACTAGTGGACAAAGAGGAAAACAGAACTTCTGGTTCTATGCCTCTCTTCCTTGATGAAGGTGGCTGCGACCACCGAATATTCGAAAGTTAGTGAGTCTCTTTTTTGGGTGTTCCTGTGTTTTTGTCTGTGTCCACCAGTGCTAAGTGTAAAACATTATTATTCACGTCCGTGAGACTTTCAAAAAGTGTTATATATATATATATATATATATATATTGCATTTTTTTAAATTAATGTGCACATATGTGTATGAAAATATACTCCTTGCAATTACTTAGTCTGCGAAATAAGGTAGGTTTAGGATTGGCAGACACTGAGCAACGATATATTTCTTTGTCCCTTATGTATGATGAAAACACATCCTAGTACTAGGCATAACATTAAGTCCTTCAATTCCACATTATTCTGTATGACGGAAGTAAGCTAATGAAAGCATTCCATGTTTCCTATGTAAATTGTGAATAATTTGTGAATAAAACTAATACCATTGATCGATTTCAAACAGCTAAGCCTAAGAGGACCACTTTGCTTAAATTAATCGATTCAGGACGGATATAGTTTCTTCCTTTAGCAATACTTATACAGAATTGTACATTTTTTAAGGCATGATATGCTCTAAATACTCTTTCCTGCTTACGTTTGAGAATTTTATTTTTATGATTGCATTAAATAGGGTAAGTCTGAACAGTAGCTCCTAGAAATATTCCATATACCGCGTCATTTTAATTTTTCTTATCACTAATTACGGCCGTAGTTTAATTTTTTAGCTTACCTGAGCAACGTGGAGTTTCACTAAATGTAGAAAATTAAAGTTACATTTCTCTTAATATTCAGTAAATTTTTAAAATACGTAAAATAATGTTCATTTTCCCTCCTTCTCAAGGAGAAAATATAATGGGCAACTTTTTAATGCAGTGTCAATATCAAAGGGAATAATTACCCACTTGGAAAGACGCAAGTGCTCGAACAACATGCCCCTAAGGATTTGACACATGGAAAATTATATTCGAAACTTTTTTCCTCACATCCTGTTGTCGCCTTCCACGAAACACCTCATGTTCTTTCCATCAGCTCTCTCATCCCTCTCGCTCGCCCCTTGGATAACTTTGGGTGGCGAAACAAACAAAACGAATTTGTAAACACTTTCGTCTTCTCCTTCACCTCCTATTTTTCTCTTTTTTTGTTTTTTTTTTAAGTTTCCGATGACTGAACGAGCATGTGCGTTCGTGTGTGGTGGGTTCCTCTCTTGGACCGGGAGGGGAATGGAAAAGCGGGAGGGGTGGAGAAAACTTCCCCGTAGGAGGGTAGAAGAGATAAAGAAAGCGGCCGTGTTTGTGTGCAGGATGGGTGAAGTGAAGTAGCGTTTCCGAAAAATATGGGCGGGAAATAGGGCGTGGGGGAGTCACTTGGAGGTTGGGTGTGCGGTGTCTGGGCAAAGGGGGTGGGAGGGTTTTTTGGGGTTAAAAAAAGGGGACACGGTCCGGAGGGAGGGAGAAAAGCCATGGGAGGAAGTGTCAGGTTTGAAGATTTTCTGGTAGAGGAGGAAAGAATAGCTTTCAGCCTCTGTGCGGACAGCATGACGATCCACTCGAACGGTGAATAAAGTGTTGCGTGTATGATCGTCTGGAGTTTCTTGGAAGAGGTAGAAGGGAATTTTTGGACGGGGAAAATGATGGGCCCTGTGAAAAGGGATGGGGGAATTTCGGGACACTCATTGGGGGACAAAGTGGGCGGTGTTTTCGATCGCGAGAAGCTGAGCGCTCCAATTATTTCAGAGGTTAGATTGTTAATGTAAAAGGCTGTTAGTAGTATAAAACTGAAGTAAAACTACACTAAAATTGGTAGTTACACCGAAATTCAAAGTCATTTGCTTAGCTTGAGCTTATACGTCTACGTACAGTTTTTTCATCACTTCTGTTTTATTTTAAATGAATATTTAGTATTTGTTTACTAACTAGTTGGTAATTGATTGATTGTAATATGACATATGGTTGGTTAACTTTGGTTGAGAATTTTATTTAAATTTATTTCAAAATTTCGAGTGCTATGCTCGAGTGGAGTGTTATGCTCCGAAATGTCAATTGTGAAAATCCTATGTTTAATGCTTACCTTGTTATACATATAATTTTCAACCTTTTTTGTGTTTTATCCATAAGATCTTCTTTACGTTTAGAACATTTGAAAAATTAAAAAAATAAACTCAGTTATTAACCCTCCACTTTGGAAGTATGAAGTGAAACACGGCCAAGTTGCGATACTTAATCATTTTACGATGCAGGAAGCACACGAAAAATTTGTCAGCTTATTCCTTTTAGTTTTATTTGTTGTAGTTCTTAGGCATGGGATAATTTCTTTTGACAAACTTTCAAAACTTGCCAATTAAAAATCCGTATTTATCAACTTTGAGATAACTAAAGTATGATATAATTTTAAACTGAACTCGCACGACATTTAGAATCTTCACAAACGTTTTAGAATCCCATTCCCTTTCCTTCTCCGTAATTTTGGTAAAACGAATAGCTATTATTTTTTTAGTTTGTATGTAGTCGAGACCAGGATTTTGTATCAAACGCCTGATTAACTAAACTTTCCACTCTTCACCGGCTACTATACAATACGCCGATGAGGTGCATTACGAATATAATACTATTATACGAATTGATACATGAAACAACTTGCTTTCTCCTTGATTTTATTATATTTTGGTTTATTTACTGAGAGAAGGAGTCACAGTAAAGGATAAAGTCTGTAAAATATGTGTTTATTCATTTATTTAAGCCACTCATAAATTTCATAGAACATTTTTTGAACATCTTTGGCGAGAGTCTACAAGAGAGAGGAAAATTTCCTATAACGCCTGCCTACCTCTGCAGATGAATACGATATAAGTGGGATTGAAAAAGTAAAGTGAAGAATTGGGCCAAAAGATAGGGACGTAAAAATATGGCAAGTGAGGGAAATGGAATAACTGGGATCGATCGGGTATTGTCGACATTTGTGCGCTTTAGGGGTTTCTTGCCTTGGCGGTCCTTTTGACGCGAAGGGGTAGGGACTCATGGAGGATATAATCCCAGGTTTCCCTTTAGTCTCCCATTATATACGGTGGGTAATTTTCCGCTAATGCAAAAACTATTCCGCATTTTCTCTCCTTCTTGTCTCTCTCTCCCTATCAGAAGGTCTTTTGTGGTGTGTCTGGAATCGCAAATTGACTGGTTTGAGTGCGGCAATACGTATTTTGAATTTCTGTCTTCATTTTCTCGGTTGCATAGAAATATCGTGACTTTTAAAAGAGACATGGATCAGTCAACTTTAGAAGTTAAAAAAAAACTAGCTCTAGCTAATATCACCAGGTGACTTTTGCTGGTGAAATGAGTGCAATTAAATTTATTGTATTTCTTTTCTGTTGTTACATAGTATTCGGAAAAGAACGGGTACCATATTCCGTTATTTCCATTAGAATCTGTTAATACGCTTGATTTTCCTTGTTGGGAAATACTTGACTGTGTATACGATAGAATTCATGCAATATGAGTATAATATTGATATCGAGGTCTTTTACTTTGATATTAATGCTCGATTTTAATCTACCTCCAATGGAAGGCGAATGTTAACATTTCTTTGTCCTTATGAACGCTTTACTTACCTATTATCAAATAAATATAACATCCATGCATATTTTAAAGGGAAGTCCTTTCCGTGGCAAATCAAAATTTTTAACGCCTTAGAGCCGTAATGAATTAATTTATGCAGCTATTTTAAGTAATGCTGATGGAAGAATTTTTCGAAGCAATTGAAATATTACCTCTCTTATCTTGAAACTAATTATTTTTTATTAATTATTGCAAAAAATATTTTTCACATATTTTGTGGAATAAAGTTATTTTAAGGTTCATCTTTATTGAAATGAGAAAATATTAGGTTGATTTATGGTTAATTTAGGTTAATAATTTAGGGTTGATTATGTTAATCGATTGTTTAATTTTGGAGATTAAATTTAAAGGTTGAATAAGTAATTGAGCGTCATGTTATGAAGCTATTGCATTAAATATACCTTGATTTTACTGGTTGATGATGGACAAAGTAAATGAGTTGGAGATAAGAATTCAGGCTGTTTGTGCTGTGACTAGATATTCTTCCGTTACTATAGCCTAAGGTAACAGTGATCAAAAATGGGCTTAAAAGTGCTGCAATTAAAACAATGATAGTAAGAGGTTACATTGATGGAAGAAATAGGAAAAAAATCCCATCATATATACAAGAAAATATCTTAATTAAAAAAGATGATATGAGTAAATACATGAAATAAATATACTTAAAAGCTATAAATTCTCTCTAAGACAGAATAAATTACAAAATACGAGAAAAACTGAGTCTTAATTATATTGAGATCTAAATTTGAGTAACTGTTGAATTTCCTAAAGATACGTATACATAGGCACCGTAAGAAAAAAGTAGTCAGAAAAATAAGGAAATATCTAGGAGAAAGAGCAAGATGTTATCTTTTGGACTAAACTACGAAAATTTCCGTAGTCTGGAATTGTCGGAGCACCAGAATGAATATATACTGTCTTAGAAATACCCTAGCTGTGAAGAGCACAGGACCTTAAACCAGATTTCATGCTTCAATATACAATTAATCCACAACTTTATAGGAGTAAATGTGGGAAATATCATACCAAGAAATCAATTCAAATACATAAAAAGAACTCAGAGAAAGAGGGAGGCAATTAAAATTTCCATGTACTTGGTTCTAGCATATTGTTACAAGAAGAAGATGTCAGAAAGCCTTCAAAATGTCAAGATTATGCTAAATGATATACCTATATGCCCAGAAAAACAAACATATTAGTAAAAGAAAACGCAATCAAATTCAATGCATATACATTGAACGGCATTCTCGCGCACATTTACATATGTCCGAATGCTTAAAATTATTTTCAACGGCTTTCTTCCTATTTTTTGAGATACATTGGCCAATTTAAGCATGGAATTTCCTTATGCATGAAATATTTCGAAAGAATCACGCGAGATCCAAATAAAATCCACCAATTACTTTTAAATTCAAAGTAAGTTGATTTACACTTAGATGTCGTTCCTCGCGCGACATATTGAACGCGAATAAAAACGACTCAAGTGAAAGTGTTTTGCCAACATTCTGAGAAATGATTTTCGATGAGATACACATTGAATATGAATAAGTATTTTTCAGTAATTTAAGTGGGGAAATGTTTTTAAGGTCCATTTGGTAGAAAAAGAGCAACAATAGGCTCCGGTGTAAACAGGTTTTAATAAATTGCCATGGAAAAGAAACGAGAAATAAACCCTGTGCAGAACATTCGGTTGGGAAAGAATGCCCAGTTAAAATGTAAAATGTATGAGTGAAATGGAGGTTCATGGTCAAATTAATCAACATACGCCTTCCCGGTCTATTAGTTATACTTATCCCTTGAACTTTCATGTATATAGTGGAACAAATATATATTGGGGTTCACATAATGAAACATAAACAATATAGCCAATAAATTGGGGTTTTAATAGCATGTTGAATGGGAGCATTGGTTTTAATATTCATATTATACTCATTCAAACTTTTTTGTAATATTGAAGTAATATTCTCCTAACCGATGTAATGTGATGTAATAGCTTCTGTCCGAGATACCAGGAGATCACTGCAGATGACTCTTCTAAATTAGAGACATAATGACTTAATTAGAATTCCAACGAGGATGATGGCTTTATTTAAACTGCCATATTTATGTTACCTTTATTTTTTTCTATAATTTCTTTCGCTTTTCCCCCGCAAGTTCTTAAGCCGAATTTTATAAAAGTAGAATATTAAGTATCTTATATATATATATATATATATATATATATATATATATAACAATAATTATATATATATATATATATATATATATATAATTATTGTTTACTAAATCGATTTAGAGCATTACAAAGGATATTATAAAAAATCATTTATACATTAGATATTTTTAAATAATAGTACTTAAAATAAAAATATATAATCACATCGAAAATTGGGACATTTGGACCCAAAGCTGAATGAAAATCTACAAGATCTGATGAAGATGATTGTTCCAGATGTTTGGAGATTCTTGCCTTTTAATGAAATGCCTATTCAACTTGGTATATACCACTGACAATATTTATTATCTTAGCAGACTTTATTTTAGTTGCTGGACCGCACCACGTAAACTATTATTATATCATTAAAGCTTTTGTAACACGCGTATAATTAATTCTTCTGAGTTCATATGCCTAAACACGTTTGAACGATACATACCAATCCATCTCTATCTACGTAACACCCCACACGCCCGCCAGGGCGTGTGGCGGGTTTTGTTCGGTCGCCAGCCATGCATGCACAATCCGAATTATGACACCTCTACACAAATATTAGTTTGATCATTTACTGGAATAAAGTTAAATACACGAAATGATGTACTTACATTCAACAATATTAACAGGGTAATCATGATCAAACCATACGTTATTCCATCAACAGTCTTTCAATTGCGAAATATTTACGGCTATATTATGGAAGGTCTGTAAGTGAACTTGTCCAAGTACGGTTCACGATAATCAATTAATTTTGTTCCTTTTTGGTCCTTTTGCTAGCAAAATACTCTCGTGTCATATCTGGTGACCTGCGTATGAAATTTAGTTCTTTTCCACATAAGACAACCCTAGCCAAATGCAAAATACAGCTAACAGTCCACACCAATAGGTCCAAGCGTTTATCATCACGTATAAATATGGCCAAAGTATATTTTAGATACTTTCCAAGAATTAGTATCTTCCAAAGCTGTTTTTTATCCATTAATCCAGCATTTTTCCTTTTTCACTCAGTCTTCTCTGGTTCCTATGCTCACCTTTCGAAATCCTAGATAGATTTTATACACGCCGAGCGGACACTTACTCTATTTCTCCCCATGATCCTTATTTTGAAGAATATTTGGTTAAAGCCAGAATTAAAAAAGGAAAAATCGCTTAACACGATAAAAATGACCAGTTTTTGACTTCTTTTGCTGGAATTAACGTAATGGTCATCACATATTCAGTGGACAGGAAGAAAAGATTTCTCACTGATAGCCGTAGTGCATGGCATTGTGGTTAAATTCTTCCATATTCCTGTGTTCATCGTACGGGTATCTATTGACAATTAAGATTTAGATACCCGAAGGCTTTTGGGTACTGTAAGGCATTTAGTCAATATTCACATATCGTGACTCGAACGCTAAAAGATCGGTACATGGGCTCGTTGGTAAATCTAAAGCGGTTTCCTTCTTCCAGGGTATATTATTTGTCGGCGAAACTTGACTTTAAAAACATATACAATTGCCTATTTCAACGCCTATTAAGTCTGAAAAACATTTATTCCATGGACCTTTAGTTAAGGATATGGACCGAACCTCTAGATTGTACTCTTGAATTCCAATGTTAACTAAGGTAAACCATAAAATTGAAAATAAATATGTTCGTAGGGCAAATTTGAATGGCCAAAGGAATCATTAGTATGTAAACTTGTTTCATCACAGTGTGTACGTAGTAGATATTCTTAATTTATTACTGTAATAAATGAAAATTAATAGCTCATAATAATTTAATTTATTGCGTCAATATTTTGAAACCGTTTGTTTTGCGTAATTTACGACGTTGAAACAATTCAAATTCATCAGAGGACTAAATGTGGCATGAATATGATCCTATGTCCAAGTTCATGCATATTTTTAAAACCGACATTTTTATTATTCATTTAATTTTCTTTAGACCGGCTCATTTCACGTAATAATTTATGAATTTTTTTTATTTGTTCGTGTTTAAATTCAAGGAGATTCCTCTGGGTTATAATCTCAAAACATTAGTAGGAAAACTTGTTACCCTACCCATTATCTGAATGAAATTACTTTTTTAAGGTAGAATACCCAAAAAATAATTTACTGTGATACACTTGGATTAAATTACCTCCTTATGTTCAGTGAGTAACATGCTTTAGTTACCTTGGCGCATGCTTGCATATTCAGCCTTTTATTTAAGAATTTGGTATATATATATATATATATATATATATATATATATATATATATATATAACCATAAACACAGTAATCAACCCGAAGTTCGGTTTGGTAGGTGATGATATAGTTCACCCAGGACTAAGCCTGACGGCGTGTGAAATTCACACATTAGTGTAGGGGGCTAGCTCCTTTCCCTACGCCATTTACGGTTTCCCAGTAAGATCTTGTACCCGAAGAATCACAGCTTGGGTGGAGTGACAGGTGCCCAGAGAGGCTTGCCCGGGAATCGTACCCGGGCCCTGGTCACTAGTCCAATGCTCTACCCCTGGACTAACGTGGACCCACTGTATACATATAAATATAAATACTAATACATATATATATATATGTAACATGGATGGCAACAAACAATATAAGAAAACATAGCAAGAACACTCACTCGTTATTTCTTGATGATTTCGACGGAATTTAGCTCAGTCTTCATCGGAAGAAACAGAAGTACAGTACTTCTGTTTCTTCCGATGTTTCTTTGAGTGGGAGTGTTCTTTTTTGTGTTCTTATATTTTTTGTGGACTACGTTTCGTCTGACTCCTAACCTTTGACCTATCTGGCATGGGTGACCCTACCAGGAGCAATTATTATTACTCCCGCCGGCACAGCTCTAGGGGTCATCGGAACGCACAAGCCCTTCCACCACGTCAAGGTTGTAGTCCGGGGAGGGGATATATGTATATATTAGAGGGTGTAGTAATTCAGGCTTTGGACTACTACCTTGATCAAAAATTTCCCGGAATTTATTCAGAAAATTAAAAATACAAGTTTATTCATCTAAATCTATATTGTCCCCTTCAAAGTAATCCCCATCGACTGCAACATACTTATGCCAGCGCTTGATCCAATCCTCGAAACATTTTTTATATTCGGTTTTCGGTATGTCCATCAGTGCTTCCTGCGATTTTTCCATTACTTCCTCTCGGCTGCTAAAACGCGTTCCCCGTAATGGTTTTTTAACTCGATTGAACAGAAAGAAGTCACAGGGAGCCAAATCAGGTGAATTCGGTGGCTGTTGGATGGTATTTGTTGCATTTTTCGTCAAAAAATTACGAATAATGATAGCACTGTGCGACGGTGCGTTATCATGGTGCACGTGGTCCACGAGTTTTCTGCCCACATTTCTGGTCTCTTTCGGCGAATTGCTTCACGCAAACGTCTCATAACGCCCAAATAATACTCTTTGTTTACTGTCTGGCCTTCTGGCAAAAATTCATGATGCACTACACCGTTGTAATCCATGAAAACCGTCAGCATTGCCTTCTTTTTTGACTGAAAACGACGTGGTTTTTTTGGTCTCGGCTCATTTGGTGAACGCCATTAACTTGCCTGATGTCTGGATTGCGTGTCGTACTCATAAACCCACGTCTCGTCTCCAGTAATGATCCTTTTGATGAATGTGGGATCGGATTCAGCCTCGCAAATCATGTCTTTTGCGACGTCAACACGGTCTATTTTTTGCATGAAATTGAGGTCTTTTGGCACCAACTTTGCTGCTACACGACGGAAACCCAAATCATTAACCACAATGTCTTGGGCGGATCCATAGGCAATGTTCAAGTCCTCCGCTATTTCTCTGATGGTTAATTTGCGGTTATTGACCAACATTTCTTTTACTTTATCAATTTTTTCACCGACTTTCGATGTCGATGGTCTGCCACTGCGTTCATCATCTTCGATTGACTCACGACCACTTCTGAACCGCTCGTGCCACTGGTAAACGACCGTTTTTTTTAGAGAATCGTTGCCGAAACACTTTTCCAACATTTCCAACTTCCGTGCGCCACTAAATCCGTTTTTTACGCAAAATTTAATACAAGTTCGTTGTTGCAAATTTAAATCCATTTCTGAAATTGTAAAAAATCGCCAACACACACAGAGATAGATGTACTCTTGGCTACGTAACTTTTGCAAATGTCAAGTTATGACACTAAGATTTAAAGGGAATATCAACAACAGATGTACCAATTTAACAAAAAAACATAACTCAAATCGGAACGATGGGAGCGCCACACGGTGGTTATTCCGGGAACTTTTTAATCAAGGTAGTACTAACCCCGGTTCATAGGGATTGATATTGCTCCTCTCCGGGCACCATCAGCTTTACCCAAGCTGTAATGCTTTGGTAACAGAACTACCGGGGGAACAAAAGAAGGCATAGGAATATAGCGTCTGGCCTTCCCTGATGTGTAAATTTCAAACTCCTTACTATTTTCTAAGTATGGACTTTGTATTGGATGAGCTCTAAGAACACCTACCAAAGCGAAGTTCGCATTGAAACCTGTGTTTATGAATATCCCAAAATAAGAGGTTTTGATAGCTCCCCATAAACTTCAAAATAAATGTCTTTGAAAGAAATGGTAAACGTGCAATGTGTAATCAGTTTGTTCTAGCCATGTTCCAATATGCAGCTATTGATGGCTAGGAGACGTAATTCCTTTGCTGTGCATGGAAACGATCATAACATTTATGAATATGGAATTTTTAAATATCTTCGATTGATATTTTAAACCACGACGTCTTTAAATAACTTGATTTTCGTAAACTTTATGTTCATGCAGTTGAGGTTTATATATTATTCTTCAACTTTAACCAACTAAAAGAGGTGTAGAAGTAGATATGAACAATTCTTAGTCAAGGATGAAATGATACGTATGACGTAGTACCTTGTTGATGTTGGACAGTTGCAAAAGGTTATACTTCTATCTTCCATAAAACGCTACAAAATTGTTCTTCAAGATAATATATTTTTCCTTGTGTTCTCTCTTGTCCTTTACTCGCGTCCTATGCTTTGGCATGCATGAGACTTTGATAAAAGCTCGTGAAAAAGAGGGACATACGACGCAATGTGGAGGGGAGAGACCTTTGAAAGGGGGCACGATACTGGTGGAAGTTGAAGCAATAGGGCGGGACGTGGGCAAGACGGAGGGCAGCGAAGGAGATTGAAGCGAAGAAAGTTTTATAATGTGGGAAAGGGAGGAGGATGGAGAAAGGGTGTGGATGAGAGAGATAAGACGGAGGAGAATAAGGGAAAGTGCCATGCTTACTCAAGGATGGATGAAATGTTCCTGGGGGTTGGAAGGGGAGTCGAGGGAGGCTGCCAGGTCTCACACGGGCCAGGGTTAAAATGTAGTCAGTCACAAGGAGAGAGAGAGAAGGTCGTGCGGGGTTGATGGAGGGAAGAAGGCGGATTAGGAGGGGGGAGGCAAAGGATTGAGGCGAGAATGGGAAGGGGTTGACGCTGGTAACACCTCAAGGCGGCTGCGCGGAGCTGAGGCAATGCTTCGGAGGAGACCGAAAAAATAGGGCGGAAGTTTATCCAGTCAACAGTTTTGATATAAGATGGGAAAACATAGCAAGGGGTATTTAGCATGACACTCGGGGGTTGGTAGCCACGGAAGAAGGGAAGTATGAAAAGTGAAGTCAGGGACGGTAGGCGGCGGGGAGGAGTGATGAATGCGGAAGTGTGCTGGGATTAAATTTTGATGTTGCTCGCATGCAAAATTGCGGATCGTCACAGGGACTACGGCTAGTAGTACCAGCACGCCGCAGGGAAAGGCAGAAGCAGCAGCATGTTGAGAGTATTCGCTTTTACGTAAATTTTGCATGACTGGTTCTGAGAAAAATGTCAGTTTTGGTAGTTTTCACTGGGAAATCTAAGCTACAAATCTGGAATTCTTTAGGAATAGAACTAGATGAAATACCAGAGAGACTCTTGCCTGGTGTTGTATTACAAATATCTAAAGAAGATGTTTTTCTAACATATATCGATTTTGTATTATGGAGCAGCTTCTGGGAATCCGTACGTTTAATATGAAGCTTCTGAAGAACCAATTCATTTTTGAAAAATCCAAATACAATTATAATGCACTTCTTCTGTGTAACTAAAAATCGGAAAATAATATTTATTTAGGTGAAAATACAAAAAAATACATTAATATTATGTAATGCTTCCTTTGGTGTTAAATGTTGCAGGACTTTTACATTTGACAATTACATTTTACCGCAAGTACACTTTACATTGGGCACTAGGGAAATAATTTGCTGAGTATTTTCTTTCTCAAATTTGAGGTTAGCAGAGTATGATGGGTGCTATAGTTAAATTTAATCATATATATGAACCTTTTGTAAATTATTCTGGTTTCAGAAGAGTTTTAAATCATCAAATATTTAAAGTGGGAGAACTAATGTCATATGCACTTATATATGTAAGCACTATTTTAATTTATAGGATAGGGTTTCCCCAATTGAATGCTCGCCTTGTAAAGAGAATATAATAAAAAAAGTAACATTCACTGTTCATTCGTAACGTCTACACTCAGCAGGGAATTACGGGATTAAGGTATGGCAGTAGATACTTATTACCCTATACTTTATTATTCCGCAGTGAAAAATGGTTTTTTGGTATTATATGTAATATTCTCCGTATCAGTAATGGATTATTATTTAACTCAAGGAGTTATGATCTCGATTCTGAGGGTTTTTTCGTTGAAATTTATGAATTATCACATAAATTTTATGTTGAATATAAATAGTTTCATTTCACATTTTCTTATTACGAATGAAATATAAGTATACAGGCTGAGCTTCGAAAGTAATGCAATTAAATTTTCACGTCGCTCCTATTGATCGGAGTGGAATCAATCTACTTGGAGTAGATGGAAGGGTCGCTCAGCTTTGGCGTAAAACCAGTCCCAGATCCCTTCAAGCTGTGGAAATGGCAAGACATTAGTTATCGTAAACCTGATTGCGTCGACCATGTGACGAAATAAATGGTATCGGCGATCGGGCAACGTTACGCGGTTACTAAGTTTTGTGCTAAACTGGAAAAATCTCTTAATAAAACCAGCAAAAGGATTTCTGAGGCTAATAGGACTCTGCTCTGTCATAATCATAAGCTTCGAGGTAGTTAAAGAATTTCAAGGAGGGCTGGGAAGAGGTTCACGACGAACAACGCTCTGGGCGGCGGTCAACCGGCAAAACCGACAATAATGTGGCTCGTGTTCGACAATTGTTGGACTATGACCGTCGATTGAGTTTCAAGATGGTTGTCAATGAACTGAACTTGTCGTGTTCTGTTGTGTTTCATAATGTAACTGAAGATTTGGCAATGAGGAAAGTGTGCGCCAAGGTCGTGCCCAAGGTGTAGTCAGACGACCAAAAGACAAACCGAGCGGCAATTTTAAGAGAACTCATGCAACGTATTGAAAATTAACCTGATTATTTGGATTCGTCATAACTGGTGTTGAAACCTGGGTTTTTGAGTATGACAGAGAAACATGACACCAAAGAGTTGAGTGGTACACTGACTAGGCCCCATATCCCAATAAGGCAAGAACGGTCAAATCAAAGTGAAAACAATGCTCGTTTGTCTTTTTCGACAGTAAAGTAGAGGTTTTTAAGGAGTTTGTTCCTCATGGACGGGCAGTGAACGCAGCAAATTATGTGGATGTGCTAAAAAGACACCGAAAAAGGGTCATCAGGAAGAGAAAAGACATCTTTGCTTCCCGGTAACTCCATCACGATAACGCGCCGTACCACAACGCGCTACGAGTCCGTCTAGCCAAACACCAAAGAAGAGGTCCAATCAGCCGTGACGAAGACCTTGCGAGAGGACCCCGAAGACGCCTTCCAGACGCGCATCGATCATGGCAGAGTCGCTGGAAAAAGTGTGTAGAGGCATAAGGACAGCACTTTGAAGAATTTTAAGTGTTTGTGCAAATCTATTCAATAAATTATTAAAATATAATAATAACATTGCTTTCGGAACGCACCCTTTATATTATGTGAACAGAGGAATAATGAACATGGAATGAAGCCGAAAGTATGGGATTTTTGGGATGGGAAAAACAAAACTTTATTTTTGAGTTTTTTATGTTAATATTCAATTTTCAACGCTATAACTTCTTAAATAACAATGTAAAATCAGAGTTATGGGTATGATATTGATTTTATATCAAGTTAAAACCCTGAAATATATGCCTAATATTCTTTGTGCAGCGTTGTTTATTATAGACTTTTGAAATGGATAAATAAAATAATATTTCCTTCCAGAAATAAATCTCTTTTACCTTAATTATTTTTAAATTTAGGTGCATGGTTACTTTAGGCGAGCTGGGATAGCTATTTAAGGTGAACTTTATCCATATAATATAAGGAATATGTTGTTACCTATTATTGCTAAAATACCTGAACGCAGGCATATTTCCTTATTTTATGGAAAAATCAGATGCCTGATTTCACTCTGTGTTAAAGTAGAGCAAATACCATCTCAATTTAAAGTATAAATCTAATCCAATAGCGTAAATCAGGGAAACCTTAATAAGCGTTGACCTTAATTCGCTTGATTTTATTGAATAGAAAATTTGCAATAGGTGATAGGCTCAATTCACTCCATTTTTGGATATGTTTTTTATCCTGAATTTCATATTAATTCAAGTACTTCAAATATGCTCTTCGCTTACACTTAGTTAAAATGGGAATTGAAATATTTAGTTAGGGTATTCATATAGTTTCCAGGCTTCTTCTCTTGTAGGAAAGAGGTATTATATGCTTGGAATAGATAATATAAATTTTGTTCTAATTCTCATATTTATACAGTTTTCTTTAAGACTTATCTATATTATCATGTCTTAAAACTTTCAATAAGTATTACCTAGCTCCTATGCCTTACCTAAGAGCACCTCACTGCTTCAATGATATTAATGGAAATTTTGAAAGTCGGACTATAAGATTTAAGAAGTTTTTCCTGTTTCAAATGCAGCTAAGTTATTCCACCACTCAGCTGTGCGGTGTAGTAGTTAACTTACGATAAATAAAAGACAGAATTATGCAAGAAAATATATTAAGTCTTCAAAGTTCCCGAGTTGGTTTTGGCCAAGTTAAGCTGGGATGGAAAATATTTTTTCTTTTCATATGCATGCATAAATGTGTGCATATGAATATATGGAAAACCTTTTTTTTTTAATTTTACGGAATGTGTGAATTTCTTTTATCTTCCCGTAAAGGTGCAGGAAATGTTCTATCCCCTTAGATCAGCGATAATATAAGATAATAATCTCGAAAATGACCACCTTAAATAATAATATTACCGTAGAACACGAAAAAGACGAAATGAAACAAAATGTATAGGTAAAAATAATTCATAATGATAGGTAATTACAGTAAAGTGTTCTGATTTCGCGTGATTTAATGGCTAAACTATTATCAAATAATTTCTACAGATAAAAAAAATAACCGAAATTTTGGAGGTACTATCAGATGCACTATTCATACGCTTACAATTAATTAAAAAACCTATTCAATTACGTTGAATAACTTACATTATCTTTAACACGGTGACTACTTTAGTATGTGATTTCCACATTTTTCGGGCTGCGTCCGCGTATGTCGTTTAAATGTACAACAGTTCGAACGAACACTACTTTAGTATATTTTCAGGGGAATATGTTTCAAAAAATTTGAACTAGGGACTAGATTGGTTACGATGGATTTGTTTCCCCTTTTATTGCGTTTAATCTATGAGGATTATTTGTACAAGTTTTTGCGACAGTTATTTATATAATAAGAATTACATTTTCCTCAATAATTTGAATGTAAACCTGGACTTGCATGTAAAAACTCGTAGGTAATGCATCTTGGTAGTACATAGATCTTTACTATAAATAAATGTTTGAGAGTGATACATGTTATTTTCATCTTTCTCTACTGTTATGGCCGAACAATCATGCAATAAATATGTATTGAATGAAGTTCACATAAATTTCGTCAAAAGTATGTAGGGGATACTAATATTCCCGAAAAATAATTTAAGTTGAAGCTGCCATTATTCCCTAAATATGAATGGAAATCTTTGAGTTCCACAACAGTTTCCCTCCATTGCTTCTCGAATTCCCAATTTTCAATGACAATGCCGTTTATTTAGTCTTCATGTCCGCGCAAATTCAGTTCGAAGTACAATGTAATGCTAAGTATTTTCGAATTATTTTGTCTTATTTTTCTTTCTTTCCTGGTAATTGCATGTTTTTTAATCGCCTTTATTCATTAACCAGGTTTTTAATCAATTTTGATACCTGTTTATTCTTTTGTCATATTATTTCATTCCATATCGTTAATTGAAGGTTTTCACTAGGCCTAATGTGTTTATTTGCTGTTGTACTTCATTCTGCTCTCTCTGGCTCTCATCTTAATTTTACTAGAACTTATTATCCACCATTTTATTTTCATTGGTGGCAGGCAATACGAATTTTCAAATTATTGCTTGCTACCCTCTTCCTTGGCTCCAAGTATTAATATCACTTATCTAAGTAACCCCTGGTTTCAATCTCTGTCTCTAATCCGTCGAGTTCCATGCTCTATGCCAACGTTTTAATGAGCCTCTTTCATGTTCGCAACTTTGTATTCTTTGAGCGTAGTAGTTGCCTTTTCTTCATAAACGCATCCTAAGCTACTCTTACCTTAATGTCATTCAAACTTCTTACATCCTAATGTGTTTTGCTGCCCAGATAGATGTAGGGCTATACTTGATCTAATGTACTCGTAACTTCTCTATATTTGATTTCTGTTGTCACCCACTCTCTTCAAAAAACAAGAAATTTAGTTTTCTTCTTGTGCATGCTCATATTTAAATGTTAAAGAAGTGCATGTTCCATAGCTTACATAGTGGCTTTTATATCCTCTAACGTTCCTACAACAAATGCAATGACATGTGCGAACCAAAGTTTCTTAATTTCGTCGCCTTCACTTCTACTCTTTAATGTCCAATTCTTTCGGTTTCTTTTATATTATCTACTAGATACATGTCGAAATAGCAGGCGAGGGGTCAGATTCTTGTGTAAATCCTCTGTTCAATTTTTTTCTCTTTCCTTCCGATTTTTAATTTTCATGCTTGTTACTTGATTCTTGGAAAGACGTTGGATTAGTCCTTTGTCGTCATAGTCCTTTCCGATTGCTTCTAGTAAATGGAATATCTCTCATTCGAAGTTGTCGAAACTGTCGTTAAGTCTATGTATACCACATATAATTTAATATTCTATGTAAATTTGAGTATGAAGTTGTTAGTATATCATTTATAATTTTCAAGTAAACGGAAGTCTTCAAAATAATGTGTTTTTTTTGGAAAGTTTCAGGTTGCGTGATACAGTTGTGTTAGAGTTTATTAATGGTATAGTTTTTTGATAAAGTATATTACTATGAAAACTTTTTTGTAATGATTGACTTCTGTCCCTTTGGTTATTATGACCAATTATGGAAGCTTGATCCAAATACATATCTATCTGATTACATGTGCCTAATACAAAAGTGAAGTAAAAAAATATAATTCATAATATTAAACGTAAAATCAGGTAATTGATTTCTTCTTCCTTGAGTTTCTGTTCCACCGTCAACATCCTTAGTTTGGCTGCCCTTGCTTTAATTTGTCATTCCACAGGAATTGCTAGCAACCAGATAATTACACCGCTTGTTTCTGCATGAGATTTACAAAATGTGTCTTAAAATGAGATGAAAATCCTGCTAGCATTCATGCATACTTTTTAATAAGCGATCACATAACTTCTGTTATGATTAGATAATATAAATAAATCAGGTTAATTTAATTAATAAAATAGAGGTTTCAAGAGTTATTTTCGGGCAAAAAATACAGAATTCGCAGGAAATAAAAGAATTATTATCTTGAAAAACACATATCTCAAAAGAGATGCTTTCATAAAAGGCATTAGATGAAGCATGAACCCATTTCTTTCGATGATTATCTCTTAAAACAAAAAAAAATAGGTTCTTCAATTTGTAATGTGCGATAATTTAAGTAAAATAAGTTTGAGTTTTACAAATTTCGAAAAATCTATCCCGCATTTTCCTGTTTCAATCTTTGCAGGGGCTTGATTATTTAGGATTAATTCCATTTCAATCAATTATTCAAATTTTCGATAACGAAATCCCAGTCAAAATTCGGCCATTCAGTATTTTTGGCCAAAAATTCCACAATTGAAAGCTTTGCCCAATGACCCATTTCCTTTATATTGCAGAACCGAGGTTTTCATTAGTCCTGTAAGTTCATTTGTCAAGCGCAAGCTTTTTCTACCGCTATCTAAAAATTCCACTTCCTTTTGAGAAAGCAAAATGCTGGCGGAAAAATTCAGTTATATAACTTGTTCCTCTCAACGTACGTTGTCGCCTAAGGTAGCCAATCGACCCCAATTCACCTCACATATTGCGTAATTTCTTTCTTTTATAAGTTTATTCTCTCTTCCGATAAAAAATTGAACTTTCGACTCTCCGTCCGTTCGCTCCTTTGAAATGTAACATAACGTGAAGGGCCAGAAAAAAACCTGGAGAAAATATTTTGACGTTATATCCAGGGAAATAAAAGGCTTTTTTCTAAAGTGGTGGTGCTTTATAGAAGAGGATTTTCTGTTTAAGGAAAGCTATTAGTTTAAGACGGATTATACTGTACGAGTCTTTCGAGCAAAAACAAAAAAACGGTAAATGTAACAAATAGATTAAGTTAATTTTGCGGCATGATTTGGCAGTGTGTCATTCCGTCCAGAAGAAAAATCAGTCTCCACAAAATGAGCAAGGCATCATGTTACATATGAAAAATTTTAATTATAGGATACAACTTCGGATTCCCATAAAAATTAGAAGCGGATAAGTTAAATCTTGAATACTTAACACAAGGTGTAAGTTGATGAAGAATTGGTGGCATTAATAATCTTATGTATTTGCTTACGCGAAAAGGGAACATTGCGAAATGTAACAATCGTTATGACCTTCATAGAAATACAAAAGTAAATAAGCCTTATATATATATATATATATATATATATATATATATATATATATATATATATATATATATATATAAGTATGTATGTATGTATATATATACGTATATATAGTATACATATATATATATATGTATATATATATATATATATATATACGTATATATATATATATATGTATATATATATACGTATATATAGTATACATATATATATATATGTATGTATGTATGTATATATATGTATATATGTCTGTTTAAGAACAAAAAGTATTTCTGAATCTGATAGTTTTGCCAAGTGAGGTCATAATCCGCTAAGGTCTATGACGCGTGATTTATATACTATATCAGGACTTATACCTTCTCTTTGAGTCCTGAAGTCTTAGAATGTTCCTGTGCTCAGAAAGTCTTAGCCGTTGTTTGTCGTGTTCCTATGTATTATATATACTATGTGTTATATATTAAGCATGATGACATCCACAGGGCTTTAAATTGGGAAAGCTCGGACCGTTTTGAACGCCTTGAATGTTTTAGTGTTCATGACAGCTTTAGTTTAAAAAAGTATTTTTTAAACCTGAAGTGAATCAATTACCAATCATTAAAATACAATTAACGTTTATGCAACTTTTTAGGGTCCTGTAATGAAGCTATCGTCAGTAACTCTGAGATAATTTAACATATATTTATACTCATTGGAAATTTATTCATCGAATAACAAAATTTTATTTATGTGAACTGTGGTTCCACTAACTGAATTCGTATTGATGAAGTATTACGCTATCTACGCATTTCTGTGTTGAACTTATGAACATTTAAATATAGAATTTTCCATATTTGAATGTGCATGCCAGGATTTGGTGTCGAATTCATTTAATGTGCTTTTATTTGCGCAATTTTGCATATGTTTTTGAGAAAATGCAGCATTGCACACAGTGTTTATAGTTGAAAAAACAAAAGACCTCGAAAAAAAGTTGCAGAGAGATAACCGTAATTTTTCAAATTTGTGTAATAATGCTTAAGTTGAGATTCTTAAAACCAGTAACCTTTATTTAGTCTTTATCGAAGGATTTTCAATGCCTTAAGCTTTCCTCATGTTTCCCCACTCTAACGGATTGTGACATTTCGTGCCAAAGCTTTAAATACTCATTGAAAAAACTTCTTTGGTACATTTAAATTGGTTTTATCCTGAAAATAACTAAAAATAATAAGAAACCATGTAATTGTAAACCAAACGCGCAGATGTATTACAGTTGCACACGATGTCTCATCAAATCCACTAATAAAAGCAGGAAGGGGTGAGTTAAGGGTTTAAACATTCAAACAAAGGATATTAAAGATAATTTCGGAATTTTAAAATAAAAACACATTAATAGGCTGTAGACACAATGACATGAAAAAGTTGCTTTTTGCAAAATATATTTAACACCCATAAAAATTACAATATTCGCATCCACTAACAAAATTATGAAATTAAAGACCAATCCTGTTCCTGCCCTTTCCTCGTTAGTCTAACATTCTCCCCTCTATTACAGTCTTCAATATCCCACTGCCGATCAATACGCCCATCATCCACTCTTCCTGCCTAAATAGGATTTCTCCCAACGCTGTGCCATTACCTCCCGCCGGCTTGTGAAAGCGTCTTTGCCTCACGCAATTCTTCTCCTTACATATGTACTACTTTGACCGTAATGGCCCAAAACACTTTCGAGATACGTAAACTGTTCTAGCTGCTCAAGTTATTGACCTCCTATTTAAATGTTTAGCTTAGCCTTTTTCTTTCTAGAAAATCGCATAACCTTTTTTTTATTAATGTTGTCTATTCCCCTTCTTCAATGACATGGTCATTAAATCAGGGGGATTGACGCAGATTGAAGGCTTTTGAAAAGGTAGTGTGGAGGAGGATGGAGATGATGTGATGGATCAAAATTAAAACAAATGACGAAATACTAAGTATGGTGGGTGAGGAGAAAGGTTTGTTTTGAGAAATCCTATGGAGGCAGGAAAAATGGATGAAGGCGGTATTGATCGGCAGCGGGATGTTGAAGAAGAATAAAGGGCAGAAACAGGATAGGGATGTTGGACGGGATGAAAGGAAGATGGAAGTACACAGAGATAACGAAGCACGAAGTAGAGTTGGTTGTTTAAAAGTGTTTTGTTAAGAGTCACAAATTATTTATTTGGTAGCTGTGTTCATCCAAATCCTGCCTTAACCGATAGCTTAGTTAATGATATATATATATATATATATATATACACACACACACACATATATATATATATATATATATATATATATATATATATATATATATATATATATATATATATATACATACATATACATATTTATCAATTATTTCAATGAGAAAAGAACCAAATTATATGTTTTAAGAATTATTTGTATCCATGAAATGGGGTAGACTTAGGTTGTTTATTTTCCTTCTCCGCCTTTTTAAATTATTCAATTAACTCCTTCCTATGTCATGTTTCTCTTGTAAATGCGGCGTGCCATGCATCTTCGCGGTGTGGTTGTAGCGTTCCGCCCGAACGCGGAAGTGGTTTCCTACGACGTGAACTATTGAAACAGCTCACTCGCAGTTTTGTCCCTTCTATTCAGTACCATTTCCATCTATTTTCCAAACCTTTATTCTGCTTCACGTCTCCTTCACCTAAACTCGTCCTTTTCCATCCCAACTCTTGTTTCTCTCTCCACCCCTACTACGTCCTCATATCCTCGTCAGCTGAGGGTTCTCTCCTCGTTGTAGATAGTTTTTTCCTCCTCTCTACCATCTCCTATTTCTTCCACTTTTATTTCGTGCGACTTTCTTGGCAGCCTTACTCCGCTTGCGTGTTCTCTTCCATTCTCTCTCTCTCTCTCCATACCGTCTCTTCCCCCTTGGAAACCCATCCCATTCTCTCGAAAAAGCTCTCTCCATCTCTCTATACTGCTTGCCTTTCCCCTGCCCTGAAAAACCATCTCAATTTGTCCCAGCCCCAATCCTCCTTGCCGAGGGAGTGAGAGAGAATTTTAGGGTAAGAAAAAAAAGGCCACAATTCTCCTCTTTTCCTTTTCGCAACACCTCCATATTTCCAGTCGAAATCACAAACGCACACACATACATAGCCGCATGCACACGGTAAGATATCTGAGTATGTTACCCTACGCGTGTGTAAGTTTGTACGCTTGGTTTTACGTGTACTAACAATTCATTTTCAGGGAATACACTGACGGGAAGGTGTGTAAAGTGTATGCAACAGTTCAGGGTCTTGCATCGTAATCCTTTCCTTTAATATGGTTCCCTAAAATTTGCACAAAATAAGGAAAAATCTGGTAGGAGTCGTCAAACAGCAGATATAGCGCGTGAATGTATTTTCTAACGCACCAATACGCTGAGTGCGAAATAAATAGTGAACTTTTTATTCCAGTATCTGACTAGAAATTATTTAAATATTTTCTTCACTCTCTTATGAATTCAGTTTTACAATGTTTAGCCCGCGGTTTGAAGTTATGCATTTTAGACTGAAAAGTTTTTGACCACATGCATTTGGGTATAACAATCCGGTCATGTGTAGAAAACGGTTAGACAAGAACTAATTATTTGCTGCTCTCGATTCTCTAACTTACTTGTTAGGAAAATTTAATTTTGTCATTTTGTCACTTATTAATTTCCTAATATATATTTATGGAAATTATTAAATGTTTTCAAAATATTTTAATGGCGCAAAATACTGTAATAATCAAATCTATTGTCAATCAAATATTTACGAATTGGCTCCTTTCAACTCACCACAGTTACCTGAAATAAGTGTAAAATACTCTCAATTGATTAGAGAAATGGATTTTGTGTTTTGAGTATTTACAAACATCCGTGTTGAGCGTAATTTGGAGCATTCCTGAAAGAACCATATTTCTGTAGTGAATAAAAAGAAAATGAAGGACAAATTATCTTAAATTGAGTAGCTTCAGGCGTGATGTGGTGGAAGTCGAACATAATGAATAACTGATTGAAGCACTTATCCACTTGATAACATTTTTTTATATTAACGAACGGGTTTCGATGTATTACATCATCATCAGGTCCTGATGATGATGTAATGCATCGAAACCCGGTCGTAGATATAAAACAAAATTTATCAAGTGGAAAAGTGCTTCAATCAGTTATTCATTACAAATTATCTTCCTTAAGTAGTGGTAACCTTAACACTGTAAGTGGAAATCTTGGATTAAGGGTAAGAAGAAGCCTGAAAATTAAATATATTACCCCAAAAATTTGATTTATACAAATTATGTTCTTTTACTGCTGACTCAGGCCTTTGATTTGTTATTGCTAGTTATATCTTTTAGAAGTATATGAGTACCATTTTTTTAGGGATGTATATACGTGCATAGAACATGGCGTAAGGAAATACTACGGCCTTCTTTTCATTAACTGTTCAACAATAGATTCAATTTTATATCCCTTGCCCAAGTAAAATGAAAAACATCCAAAGGAAATTGGAAATTTTTTTCAGCCTCTAGCATTTTGAAATTTTTAGCGGCGGCAGTAGCACGTTTATTTGCATGCCGACTTTGCCGCCGTACGCTGAAAGGGGTTGCGATTGTTGATTGGACCAACTACGCAGGATTGCGTGGGATTGCTATGACGGTGCGAGAGGGTCCACGAGTGGAGGAGAAGTGTTGAGTCTGCGTGTGGGCATTTCGTTATCCATTTAACTTCAAAACTCTCCTGAGTGCCACGCCCCGGCTGTCCTTCATCGCGAGACCTGGTGGGCGGGGCCGAGGGGATGAGGCAGCGACATGGGAGACACCACAGCGTAATGGGGCGGATGTCTGGGAGCTGTTTCTTCGTTATGCGAGAGACACACGGAGGGATCGTGATTCGGATCCCCTACGCATCCGTGGCGGGTACTCTTCCCCGGGGATCCAGACCGTCTCGAGGGGTCGTCGTCACCCGCTCAGGTGGTGGGCGTGGTAGTGGGATAGAAGAAAAAATATATTTAAAGACGCCTCGCCGCCTTCGCTATATAGGCTCTATTTGCACAAGGGCCGTTGCGGTTCTGAGAATTCTCGGTTCTCGTTTCATATTATTCCATGTCTCCGTCTAGTCTTTGTCCGTCGAAGTGCTCCCCGGTGGCACTCACCTCGAAATCTCTCAGGCCGGGAGATTTCTTCTTTCCAGAGCCCTCCGCTCTACTGCAAGTTGTAAGTTTTGCTGAATATTTGAGCATGAGGCCTAATGGAAGGACGTCTCGGAACACTTTCGGATGTCGTCGGCCCATGTAAAACTGTTTTAACACATAAATGGGGGCACTTTACTGTGCCATAATATTATTCCTTCAGTCCGTGGTTTAGTCGTTTGATGCACGTCTAGGCTTACCAGTATATTTAGGGGATTGATTTCCAAACTACGATTCAAGCTCAATTAAAAAAAATCCTTTATTAAAATTATATTTAAATTTTAATAATAGACATTTTAATAATTAGTTCAGCTTTTTACCAATAAATTCATCGTTTTTAAACGAATATCAACAATCACAGGACAAGCTGACGTCTACGGCCACATTCACTGCATTTAAAGGTTAGGAGACATATCTATTGGTAGAAATGACACACTTAGGCATAGTTTTTAGGCAAAGACGATTTTATATGTGATAAACAGCATTATCTGAAAAGTCCCTTTGATTTTTAGTCATTCCAATATTGTTTTAACCTAGGTAGTTTAAATTAGGGAATATATAAGACGAACTAAATGCATAGTATAATTTAATTTTAGGAATACTTCAGCGTTTAAAATAACCCAGTACTTGAATTTTTAGCACGAAATAAACGCATAAGAAAAAGAAGCGCTTGTTCGTAAGCATGTGCAGTTCTTATGTCGCATTTAACAATTGAATTTTTATTGCGGAAATGTTTCTTCTTCGAACTTGGCCTAAGATAAGCTGAAGTTGTTTTTTAACATCTGAAATAAATGAAAAAAGTTGCGTTACATCTCTAACTTTTTAAGTAGCATATGGTGTGAACCTTATTATTTTTTAATGGAATCAATTGAAACAACGTGACTTCCTTTCTACTCTTTGGGAAGTATGATTACTTGACTCTGAAGTTTCATTGAAAACTGTTCGGTAATTGCATTGAAAATATGCACTGAATTGAAATGCAAGGAATTGTCAAAAAAGAATGACCGTACTCGCGTGTTAGGGATGATAATTCATTTTAAAGATATCAATTCTTTGTCTGCACCGTATGTCTATCGGAATTTTCATAAAATATTTTAGCTTTATGCTTACACAGGAATCATCTACCGATCAGCTGGCGATGAAAATCTCATTTATTCTTCTAAGGATCACGCTGCATTTATTAGAAAAAAATTCCCAAGCATCCCATACTCCTATACATGTTTGTCTTTTCCTTATATCTATTTCCATGTGACTGAATATGTGTTCGCCATTTGGGGTTTTTCGTGTTTGAATGTGTGTGTGCATATATATATATATATATATATATATATATATATATATATATATATATATATATATATATATATATATATATATATATATGTATATATATGTATATATATATGTATGTATATATATATATATATATGAATACGCATGCACACACACCTACATGCATTCAAACACAAAAAAATATATATGTACTTAAGTATATATAGCATAAATAAATGTATATATATGCAATTAAAAATAGTTAAAAAGGATTAACATAAACATATTTATGACTCAATATATATATTTCGATATTTTGGTGATCCCTGCCACTTTCATAATGGATATAAGAAGTCGCGGTGATTGAGTGAGTGACTCCTCTCGCCATGATGTAGGTGGCTGCAACCATCTACATATCGAAGTTAGTTACATGTATATCTAGGTTTGTGTTAATCATTTTCTATTTTACTATGACTTATTGATGTTGTGTATGAGAATGAAAAATGCCGTAAAGATGCTTTCTACACTGACTATGTATACACACTCATAACTATTTTTATTATTTATTTTTATTGGATATCTACAGTATTAGGGAGGTTTATGTTGGACATAACCTATCAAACGGTATCGTGACTACTCCCCTGTCTCTTTTAGCAAAATACAGCCTGACATCCACACTTACAAACAAAAGGCCCCTCCTATATCTTTGTACTTCTTCCTTTCGTTCAGCCCATTTTCCCTATCTCATTCGTAACCCTTCGTCGTTTGACAAACATTCTGCCCTTCATTACGGTCTTCAACATCCCATTACCCATCAGAATTCCTTGCATGCATTTTTCCGGCCTCCTTTTAGTTACTCCCAACAATGCCTTTGCGTTCCAATAGTTAAGAAAAGTTAAGTTAATGCAATTTAGTTTCCTGCGCCACTCCTATTGGTCGGAGTGGGTTTAAACTACTTGGAGTAGATGGGTTGGACGCTAAGCTTCGACGCGAAATCAGTTTTAGTGCTTTTTAGGCTGTGAAAGCGGCAGTAAGTCAGTATTGCAAACCTCTGTCCACCGACCGTGCCAAGAAAGACCAGCCGAGAGGAAATTGAAGGTGAAATTTTGCAACCTATTGAAAATGAACCTGATTATTTCGACAATGTTACCAGGGGTAATGGAACCTGGGTTTTTGAATTCGACCCGGAAACAATATGCCGAAGCTCTGAGTGCCTAACTATCAATCAGTGAAGCAAAAATTAAATAATAATGTATAATTTTATGCTTGTACAATCATATCAACCCATTTATCGAATGCAATTCCCGTTTTATTTTATGCGATTTTAACTATTCTGATTTGAGAGCTAAAATAAACCACGCGTAAAAAGGCATCTGCACTTGTCGGATACGAATTATGGTTAGTGGTTTTGAGGTTTGATCCTAGTTTCATATTACGAGAAAAGGTCTTGGTGAGATCCTCACAAACCGTCTTTCGTTTCTTTAAGGGAGTCAAGCTCCATTGTTCGTCATAAGGTCTCCTTTTTAGACATCTTTTTCCTCATCTACGAATTTTAAAGGTGCTAAATACAATGGGGAAGTTGGAATGCGATGCTGAAGTGCACTGATGCGATGCACTGTGGTAATAAAGAGATAAAGGTTGTAGTCATTAGTTCGCCATAGTCAGGAAATATATTCAAGTATTTATTATCGTTTCATACTGGGATTTGATGATTGTTGTAAAAAGGAAGTTCCTTCAAATATTTTTGAAAAATGTTTTACGGTCAAATATGGGCTATCATTAAACACATTTAGAAAAAACACACTTTTGGAGGAAAATATACACTGCACGTAATACGCAGCATTCAGGTAGCAAAAAGAAATTTCTCTGCAGCATTACTAGTGACAGTGAGCTGGAAAGGGGAAATTACAAAGCTAAGGATGAGAAATTTCATGTTAGACACGAAAATTTAAGTTGGTTTGACTGATATATTACATCCTCACTTCTTTTTCCAATACATATTTCTTCCGGTGCGAACCCTTTAGCGTTGAGATAGCTGTTGATCGTTCTAAACCCTGGTATCAATTTCAGTGAAGAATATTCCGTTGTCATATAGCCAAAAGTAATAATGTCGTAAAAAGTATTTATTTCCCTTCTTTAATTTTTTCAAGCCCTAAACTTAACCGTTGGCTTCATGTGACAAGTTTTACAAGTGTTCCAGCTACGGTGTTTTGGGCTAGTGGGACTTTGATATTACTTTCGCTAATATTGGTCAGGTCATAAGAAGTCCCATCTTGTGCCTGCTTTTTTCACCGGTGCTAGTGGTCAAACTACTCTATTCTACGTACTTCGCAAATGGCATAGGTCATCTCTTCAGAGGTTACTCGGCGACGTAGCTTCTTTTAATGAACGGGAAGACCATATTTTTCAATTTTCACGTAATTACATTTGCCATCAATGCTGTATTACTATTTTCTATGTCCTCCACGCATGACCGAAAAAGGAGGACAATAAACTGCCAATGCATCAATGCGCGCTGATTTTCCTTTCTCAAGACTCCTCGATTGAAATGCAAATATCATCGATGCATGACCTACCAGAAGAGCATGACCTTTAGTGTAATCCATTGTGCGAATTTGATGAAATATCTTCCCTGAAGACGTAATCTCACTTTGGACTCTTTTAAGGGCAAAAAATACATTTTCAATTCTCTGCGAGCTGAAACGGATGATGTGTGTGTGCTTTTACGTTCCCAAATAGTGAGTTCGTCTGTGTCTCCGAACACTTAATGGCTCGAATCTTAACCACGTCTTGCATTTTTGAGGTTTTTATCTGAACGATGTCATCAAAGTAGTTGTTTATTAATATAGTGCATGAAAACGTTTCTCTTTTCTGTTGCTAGAGAATATAAATACAATACGAGTATACTACGGAGGCGACATTATAACCACGGATAAATCTATCTACATCTGGTGATAACGGAATGAACTTTGCGCTCCTCTTTCAACATGATTTTTATGCCCATGGAAAAGACGTCCAAAGAGTCTTAAAATATTTTAACTTTGAAGAAAGAGTCAGTTATTTCATGGCAATAGTTAATTTATGCTGCGAGATTATACTCTCTTGAAATTTTACTTCCTCGTTCACGTAATGCAGCCGGATGAGCAACTTATCACCTATTTATCTCATTTATCATTAAAATAGTCTCTTTTTTCCCTTTCTCGGCGATTTCTTTTCAAATTTCTTCAGATAGAGGATTGGTAGGTCAGACGATTAGCATTATCATTAGTTGTGTTCGTAATAACTTAGCCTTTGTCATTATGGAGTAAATTAACGACCAAATAGAAAATACGCTCTGAAAGCGTATTGTTAAATTTAAATAACACTTTTACGAATAATGCGCGGTTTTAGAACTATTTTGTATTGCTTTATTATATATTCTATTCCCTCGTTAAATATCGATTATTGTCGAGGAATATAAACCCGAGGAATGGTTTCCAGTTTTTCAAAAATTAATGTTTTTCTTCCTTTACCTTCATTCCCTCAATGCAATAATTTCAGAGTGTAAAAACCATTCGCCCTATCGAGGACGGGACATCGAGGGATCCCGGTCAAGGCGAATGACTTTTAGATTCTGAAATTGTTGCATTGTAATACACACTCAGTGGATGACTCCATTAAAAGTTACTGTCGCGTCATCACCCGCAGTTTCTTGGAATTCATTCCCTCACATCTCCTTGTGCCAAAACTTTCTATTACTTGCTTTTTATAGTTTATTTTTGCCCGTACTCTGTGATTCTTCTCCTCTATGTTTCCGTCGGTTATATTTATAATAAAAAGCATTGGTCTAAAACGTCTTCGAGACATACAGTGCTGATAAGTGTATCAGATTCCACTTTTAGTTTTAAAAATAATAAAGTTTCACACAACAGAGAAAATAATTCAGAATTAAAATTTAATAGCAATAAATATACAGTAAAATCAACAGAAACAACATTAAAAGTGCAATAGGTAAAACTTCGTCAGTATTATCACTCTCGTAAAGCAATTATATGTTTATCCAATTCCTACCTTTTCCAAAAAAATTGAATCTGAAAGTTTCAATTTATATTGAACAAAGCTTTGGTTCATTCTAGCTCATATGGAAGGAAATTGTGGCATTTCATAAAAATCGTGCAAGACAGTTGTTTTTCATATTCTTGACAGTATCCCTCTAAAAGATTTTCTATTCTATCGTCATTTTCCCTCTTGTTCGTACTCTAATGAATGAGCCACGGAACTACTTTAGCTGCGTACGAAATCAAATTGATTTCTCTATAACCTTCTCATATTCACAGTCTTTCTATTTTTTTGAATGGGAACTGACTGAAATTACTTAGTATTTAGGCCGATTTCCTCCTTCTCTACAAATCTTTTCCAAAAATATAAACCCAAAATTTTTTCTATCACCTTGTGTAGTTCCGCGAAAATATTATCTACCGTAGAGCCTTATTTGAGATCAGTACCTTTAATGGTCTTTCTACCTCCCCATCAAGTATGTCAGGAGCTAAACTGTTATTATCTACGTAGTATTCACTTCCTATATCCATGCTTGCTGGCATGATATCTTTGTGATATAGTTTTCCTGTGTATATCTTTATCTCTTTCAAAACACTTCTGATTCAATTATAAATTTCGGTGCTGTCTCTTTGATTTTTTGCACGGATTTGTTTTTCCACCTTCCATGCGAGTGCTCCCATATTTTTGTGCAATGCAAGCATTGCACCCATCCTCTGTAAACATGTAATATCATATAACTACATCTCCCTCGGCGTTTCTTTTGCTCAGTTTCCCACTTCTGTTAATAATTAAATTTCATCGACCACGAAACTCATTGTTTATATTCATATATTCCCTTTCTCATCATCAACTTATTTGTAATCTTTTGTTTTCATGGTCGTGTTCTCCTATTTTTTTCCTGTAATTTAATTTCTATTTTCGATATCACTCATTGTACATGGCCCTATTTCTACTGTCGTACCCATCTCCCTGTTTTTTCTCATCAATTTGTCTAAAGGGCGTCGATACTCTTTCATTTTTCGGATTATTGCTTCTACAATACACGTGCTCAAACGTCTCACCTCTGCAATTCATTTTAATCTGACGTTTAAGGTACGGTTATGTTTTGTACTTAAGGATGGCATTCCTTCTAATTTAATTATTAAACTAAGTTTGAAGAAGATTCCGATAGAATTTGAGTGTTTTCTTGGCATATTTTTATAAGAAATATAGTACCTCTTATATTTTTATTGTCAGACTGTTGTAGAAGAGTCCATTTATACACTATATATGTAATTTATTACAATTTGGTTACAACTTGATGATGAAATGGTTGAGCCTCAATCTGAGTAACTTTTATAAAAAGAAATAAGAAAGTTCATCAAATCTCTAGTGTCATGCCGCTGAAATATTCTTATTTCGGGTGAGAAGTCGTAGATTTTTTCATGAAAGTGCAAAAAATTTTCATCCTATTTGTACGTTGTAAATGAGTCAGGTTTTCGAATGATGGAACGTCCTTTAATCAATTTGCCAGCCAGTCTTTTGAGTAAAGTAACCAATATGGTAGGAGGTGACGGAACGACGTAAGTTTTGTTGAGGAAAATATATACGAAAGCAATACGGAGGTAAATAGTGGACAAAGGGATTGCTCATCCCTACCCAAGAATAGGCAACTTAGTAAGTATTTATAATGCAACTACAAAGTAAATTGGTACAATATTGATTTCTGGTAGAAAATATGCCTAGTTAAGTATTTTATGTTCAATTCAGTTCAATGAGTGCAAAACCCGAAAAAATATTTAAGGTGAGTGAATTTTAAGTAAATATATTTGATACCTAAGTGAAAAAATAACATAGACTCTTCCTTCTTTCTACTTATTTTACTCCACTAAAACGGTCAACTAAGCTAGGAAATCTATTCGAGAATGAAATGGGATATGGAGAGAAGACGCTTGCCTATGACACTAAGTGCCTGTAGCAATGAAACGCAAACCCTTTGACAGGCAGCGTCATACAAGTATAGTTAGGTTCGTCCCAATCAAAATTATTCATTAGTACCCATGACGTCTCTCGTCGATAAATTTTAAGAAATTCTAAGAGTTACCCCTTTTTTAGTGTTATATTATTTTTTCGTGTCATCATCGGTCAGATTACCCCGAACAACATGCAGCCGACTGGATATTAGGAGGAAAGTTCTTCATGTGAATTTCTCAGTCACCCAATAAGTACATGCATCTAGATATCTTCCAGAAAAAATCATTTGGCGTAAAATGACGATTTCGATTGATTTCTCCACATTTTATTTCTAGCCACACAATTTATTTGGGCTCTCATTTCTTCTTGTCCATGTTTTTTTGCGTAACTTAAGATTTTGATAGCTTCCAGAATATTTCAAATGTCAATATCTATTTATTAATGTATCCAGATAGCCGTAATAAATATGTGCAGATTAATTTATAAAATCTCCGTAAAACTAACCTCACGACTCTTTAAGTATGCATGCGTAATCTTATTTAATTTTTTTACTTTATTTTTCTTGTGCGATAAAGAGGAAGGGAAAATTTTTGTTGGTCGTGATTAAGATGTATTGCGCAGTAGAAAAATGAATAAGTTTTAATATCACTACCTACTTATTGTTTTATTGAGGTCTATACACTCAAAATGTCTCTTTTAGAAATGGTTTTAAGAAATTGAAATATATAGTAAAGTATTATTTGAGAGAGTAAATAAACAAACATCTGATGGCAAATAATGTTTAAGTATATGTTCTGTTTTGAAGAAAAATTTAAGCTTTTCTTTATTTGGTTTTATTATATCAGATACTCGCAAAAGGTACAGCTCTTGTTCCACTGAATACGAAAATATGAAGAAAAGAATATCTTAGCGCATTGACCGGTTTGGGGTAACACAAACCGCCTCCCCCAAAACGCCTTTGTGTGCCGTATACGGGCTCTTGAATCAGTGGGAATAGAACCATTCTACGCTGTATGGACATCCACATGCGGGACCAGCTCACTGCAATTCTTCTTTACGTTTTCCCTGCATGAACGTAACAATCGTCGGGTTGCGTATTTGATCGTGGTCTGAGGTCCCGCATGTACCTGCCCCACTGTGTACAGAGGCATTTCAACCACAAATCATTTCTCTACAGAACTGTGCCGGGCCCAGATAAACGTAAAATCCATTACGTGCTTTCTTCGTCTTTCATAAAGAAAGATGAATCGTGTCCAGCATGGCGGAAGTTCTTAAATTCTCTAGAGATATTACGTATACTTCGACGTTAAATTTCTTTTAGATTTCCCCTTGGTTATTTTTTGCAAATAGAGAGTAAGGAAATGAGTGTTTGAAGTTCTATGTATAAATTAGAATGCAAAGAAAAATTATGAATCATTCATTATGATTATGAAAGTTATTTGCAATTTTTTCCAGCATTTGTTTCGTACAAAGAGTTGCAATTATAATGCTTAGTACACATTAAAAATTAATAAGAGCTAACTTTTATGAAATATTTGTACGGCCAAATTTGATATCAAGGTGTTTTTAAGTAACCTGAATTACTCCTATATTAGCAAATTTTCATTAGCTAATTTTTTTCGGTTCATTTCGTTCAAAGCGTAATGTAATTCAATTAACTTGGAATAGTAAATTAAACCTTTTTATTAAAAATAACGTCGATTTATTCGTGAACCGAGTTTCATCTATGATTTATTAAATTTAATTTGCTTATGATGTGTAATTATCTTTTATTCTCCTATAAAATGTGAAAATGAAATTCCGGAAAATAGTAAAAAGTATGAAATTTAAACGTAAATGAAAATAAAATATTCTAATAGGTGCTATATATGCAACTATGTTTTTCTTATATTAGCAACATAATTTACTGAATTATAAGTAGAGTGTTCCAACTGTGGGCATTTGTCATTTTATAATTAATAAAATTTGATAACTTTGTTTTTTTCACATCAAAGAGCTATAAAAACCTTCGGCGCGATATGAACTTGTTCAATTTCATATTTGTCTGTCCATAAAAAGTTA
Source organism: Hetaerina americana (assembly GCF_022747635.1). NCBI lineage: Eukaryota > Metazoa > Arthropoda > Insecta > Odonata > Calopterygidae > Hetaerina > Hetaerina americana. Next base: position 30,443,585 of record NW_027287205.1, on the reverse strand, counting down.
AATGCAAAGAGTCCGTCTGAAAAAGCTTTAAATGACTGTTTTAGGCTGTTTTCAAATGCGCAAGCTCAAACTAAATATGGTTCATTCCACGTAATTAAAAAAACTTAAGTTGATTATTTTTGGCATCATCCTCCCTGGTTCTGTTCAAAACTTCTATAAGACTTGATAAACCGTCATGATAAATTTAGTCAAATTGTCTGCACGATCATTAACCATTTGTTCCAATATAACTCCATTGTTAAAGATTATTAAATACATTAAAACACCTTTATTGCAAATAAGATTGCGGTAAATCCAATCAAAAGGCTTTTAGTACAACTTACCATTTTCTTTCGTTCACTATCAGTGAAATAGTTAAAATTGAGTTTTCCCCATCATTAGGTTTTGGATTAATGTCTAAATAATCAATTACTACTACCAAAAATTATCTTTCAAATGCTGAAATTTTTTGCTCTTTTATAAAAATATAAATGAAAATTTTAATTTATTCACTCGTGAACATTGAAATATTCACATTATAAATACGGTCTTTGCCTGGTGGCTTTCCTTTCGTAAATTTCGGAGCAATAAAAGTGGGGGAGGGTTGTCGCAATGCTTAAAATTATTATTAGAATAATTCCTTAAAATTTGCTAAAAATTTGTAGTTATTGTTTGTTTGAATCTTTTCTACCGTCGCCGAACGAAAAATGTTTGCATAGTCCATAAAAAGTTTGAATAGGAAATTCCAACACAGAAAGATTTTTTCGTGTTATTTTTGTATTCGTTTAGTAATATTTCTTTCAATTGAATATATTCTTAATCTATTATCGTGGAAGGTCACTTATTTCTAGGTAAGAAGTAAAGATCCGAGAGTTACTTAGGAGATATCAGGTAAGAATGGCGGATCGATTACTAGTTTTTTTATAAATTCAGGAGGTGTCCCAAAGAATAATTTATTTTAAGGTCATTAGACTAGGATTTCTTTTGCGAAGCGATTCTGCCTCCGGGATGGACAGTAAACAGTGAGTTTTATGTGGAAATCCTCGAAAGGCCGCGGAAAAGAATGCAGCGCGTGCCGAAAGAAATTTTTGCTAACTGGAAACCACCACAACACCCCGTCCCACACGAAGCGAAGCGCAAAGGGGCAATGCCACCCAATTTGCCCCACAGCTCCGATTTGGGGGCCCTGCAGACTTCCTTTTGTTTTCAAGCATTAGTTAGGGCTGGAAAAGTAGCCATTTTTAACCCCTGGATAACGTCAGGCCATGGTAAGAGGCCATGACAAGGTCCCCGTCGATGCCTTCCAGAAACGCATCCCGACTAGCGGAGGAGCTACCATCGCTCTCTCGATGCCCAAGTGTACTATAGTATATTGAAGAAATTTAGTAAATTTGACTTAAATATACAATCATTACTTTTGTCGGATTTATTTTCTTACTTTTGCGACAGACCCTGCAGCAAATTGGAGTAACTGATAAACGAAATTTAGGGTGTACATGTAGTGTACTTGAATTATAATGTCCTGTAGTGTTTAAGATCAGATTAGTGAATTCAATCATCCTCCTGAGCTTTTGGAAAGAATACATCTCCCGAAGAGGCATACATTTTTGTAGTCAGTTATTAACATTTTCTTATTTATCAGCTTTTCATCTTGGGGTTGTAGCGAGCAGCATACATTTCTCTTCAATACTATATGTATGAAAGGACTACATATTTTCTGTACCTTCATTATTGGGATAAATACGAGGGTTTGAGAAATGTATATGTCATGCGGCCACCGTACCGTGAGATCAATATAGAACCGGGATTTCTCTATGTTATAGGAGCATTTGTTTGCCAGGAGTGCTTGGTGAAATACGGAAAAACATGCGTTACGGATGATCATTCTTCATTATGATAATGCAAGCTCTCATATATCGGCTGAAACAATTACCTACTCGTATTTGACTGGTCAAAACGTCATATTGATGATTCATCCTCCGTACAGGCCTAATTTAATAGTAAATGACTTCGCTTAATTCCCATTTATCAAGAAAAATTGCTTGGCCAATGTTTTTCGACGCCTGAAGAAGCCTTTGATGCATTCAAAAACCATATTTTGGAAGTACCTCAATCACAGTGAAAAAAGTACTGCAAAATTTTGTTCGAGCGAATGCAAAAGTGTATTGATTATTCTGGAGAATAATTTGAAAATACAATTAAGCCATTTTCAAAAATATATTACTATCATTTCATTATTAGGCTGACCATATAAACAGCAACCCTCGTACTCCTATTTGAGACGTTCTTCCAGTCATTTTATTATGCTAGAAACTTGTAATTCTTGGTGTTTTGTGATCCTCAGCAATGAGATCTAGGTCCTCACATGATGTGGCCTTTACCTTTTTCGAAAAAGGAACTAACACTGATCTCACTAAGTCTTCCGGCCAGATTCCTTCCTCATAGATACTACGAATCAGCCCATATAGCCCCTCCCTCCCACATTTTCCTAAACATTTTAATAGTTCCTCAGGAATGTCATCCACCCCCACGGCCTTTTTTAGTTTCATCTCCCTTAATGCCTTTTCTATCTCATCGTCAAGTATGCCTGGGCCTAAGCTATCTCTCTCTACGTCATGTTCCTTTTCTATGTCTAACTTTGTTGGTCTAATACATATATATATATACATAAATATCTTCGAAATGGAACGCTCAGAATAAGAAGACGACATCCGAGCCGTCGAAACGTCAATTAGCATATTGTGAGTGTCTTTCTCTGTAGTCTAGAAATCTACATCTGGGTTTATATATATATATATATATATATATATATATATATATATATATATATATATATATATATATATACATGTGTATATATATATATATACATAAATATAAAATACATTTTAGGTGTTTTACTCCTAGTATGTGTTTTCCATGTGTATATATATATATATATATATATATATATATATATACACATGGAAAACACATACTAGGAGTAAAACACCTAAAATGTATTTTTGACGTATTTTCTACCTGGCAAGGAGATGGCGATAGGGAGCTGTTACACCCTCCAAAGGAGATATAGACGAGACACAAGAGAAAAGAACATTAGAAAAGCAGTCATGGACGTTTTGAAGGATACAAACATTGCGTTTCTTGGCACGCATAGACAGAAGAAGGCGGAGAGCCACATGGTCAAATACATATTAAAACACGAAAACCCACCATATGGCGTAAAAATGTTCATTCGCATGAAAATAGATATAAGACAATAGGAATCGAGGAGATTCTGGCCATAGAATCATGGGCACTTGGTTGCTTAAACCCCGCTCAAATTTCAGCGTAAATTGCGGTTCCTAGATAGCTCAAGTATTTAGACCATCAAAAGCAATATAGGCAAGTCTAAAGATCCCTGGGTTAACTTCTGGAAAAAGAAATATTTTTACACTTGTGATCGTGCTCGTTTCCGCCATCTTTACCTCCCCTGTGCTCGTTTTTCATATGTGTTTTATCCCTTTTGCTTATATCTATTTCCATGTGAACGAGTATATATGTGTGTATATATATATATATATATATATATATATATATATATATATATATATATACACGATGTGTGTGTGTATATATATATATATACACATATATACTCGTTATATATAGACTAGTATATATATACTATATATATAGTCTGATCGTGTATAGCTTACAACTTCAAGCCATATTGCTCCGTTTCCTTTCTCCGACATTCTTGCAATTTCTACGAGAATGAAATGATAAGTATAATACCTTAGAATAATATTTTATCCGTTAACTGGGACGGAGATAGTTTGGCGTACTATTTGTCGATAATGCTCATTTCAAAAGCTTGAGAAGAGTTGACAGAGATAATGGTGGTTTAGTGTGATTATGGTAATGATATTCAGTTGCATTTGAGGTTGTCCTCACCGTTCTTCGAAGTTCAGCGTCAAAGCATTACTTTTCCCATCAGATGTTCGAACGATTGTGAACTTCAGAGTCTCTTAAAAGCGAAAATTTCTCGGAGTTGTTGGTTTGAATCTGTTTTATAGCAGCTCGTTATATTGACAATGTCATTAGTTTCAATGCGTTGGCGCAACAGTAGGCAGTGCATGCGTTAAAAGTAAATTATTATCAAACCGGTCAGTTACCACGATAAAATAAGAGCAAATTTTTTCTAAGGTTTGGTACTTGGTGTATATGGAAAGCCAATTATGTAAGATACGGTTGAATACACGTGTAAAATTTAACAAAAACTTTTATTTATTAATGAAAAGTATGATTAATGCAATAAATACGTACAATGTTTTACCAAATTGAATTTCATGGGCGATTGCATTACAAAACGTGACCGCAGTTTTTAGATTGAAAAGTTCCCCTTGGTTATGAGTAGTGGTTTTTACTCTATGCTGTATAAGATAAGTATGGATTTGGTATTCGTTACAGAGGTTAAAGTTTTTTGATGAAAATTTAAAAAATGCATGATATACTTTTTTCCGCTTAAATTTCAATTTTAAATGGCAAAAACGACACATGTATTCTATGAATCTATTCAGATCATTCCGTTTGTCCAGTCTCGACTATTCTTCTGTTAAAATACAAATTGAGCTTGTATCTGATGCACTGGACACTCGATGGGCTGTGTAGGAAGACGTTTTGAAGGAGATCCATTGGAAGCTCTTTGACAGAGAGAAAAGAGAAATACCATGGGCGACAAATGGGACGGATACCGACTAAAATATTAGAGGTCCGAGGGAAAATCTTGGCAGGAAGAGGATTCTCGGAAATAAAGGGAGACTTTCATTTCTATTTCGGAATGTGAAAACTCACTGCTGTCATTCTCTTTCGCCCATCTTTCTTGTAAAGAATCCGGAAATTCCGTGCCCTCAGAACCGTTAATCTCAAGAGTGTAATAACACTTCGGTATACTCTTTAAGAATGACGCAAATATGGTTAAACTTGGACCCATTCTCCTTCGATGAACCTAATTCCAAATGGTGTAAGATTTGTAAGCTGTAATCCCATTTCTTCCTCTTAGGTGTAGATTTATATATTTAAATAGTGTTTACATAATTCCGAAGGTTGGGAATATAATCCGCTGCAGGTGAAATTTCGTTGCTACAAATTCAGGAGAAAATTGACCTCCTTCCGCTGAGAGAAATAACTGCGGAATGTCCAACTGTATTTGTTAATTCTTGTGTGTAAATTGGCTGCCTGGGGAGGTAAAACCGTGGAAAAAACCATTTTGCCTGATTTCAAATTGATATGGAATACCTAATTGTGTCAACTGGCCATTGCTGCAAATAATTACTCCTCTGTAAATCGGAAGATTCTATTAATAAAGTGAAGATTCTAAAAACACTAAGCCATGCAATGTAATTTTCTTACGCAATAACCCGTATCTACTCTTTTGTCAACAAAGCACTCAACTAGTCAGTTAGTGAAGTCACTACCATTTACTGCCATTTTAAACCTCCCACAATCAATTAAATTTGCTACTTTCTTTTTAAAATTTCGTTGGTTTCATCATCTTACTTTTTCATATTTCTTTTCTCTTTTTCGTTTTGCTATGTAACAGTCTTTTGAATCGATTTGCGATCGAATTTTTCTAGTTTTCTGAGGCGTGTACAGGTCAGAATTTTCACCGAGGTTGAGTGATGGAACTCGAAAGTCCGAACATCAATTGACACCTGAGCGAAAGGCAGGAAGAAGGCTGTAAGATTGATTGATATCTTTGCTTGGAAATATATTGGACGTTGTGGTAACCTCAGCAGCAATCGGAATATTGACATTAGAATACTGATAAATTACCACTTGGCATGGTTGATGTAAGCATAAATTCCTGTATTCCAATTGTGTTCACTTATTTTTGGCCTAGTTCATTTCTAATAATAATTATTTTTTAAAAATATTCTACCGGTAAATATAGGTTTTGGATGGGGACATCCTATATAATTGTACAACGATACATTTAAATGTATCTACTTAAAATGATAAAAGTGATTGTGGTGATTCAATCAATCATCTTCACTAAAAATAAAAATTATTTTTTTCGTTGAAATTTGACATAACATTTCACTTTATTATATCAGGTAAAAAATCGTCGCAGTCATCAACTCAACAGTTGGCTTGCTTGGCGAGGGCAGATCCTCAGCTCGTAATAAGCCCAACGGCATGTGAAATTTATGATTTCATTTACATAGGGTATTGGCGAGGATGATGGCAAATAAAAACTCTTCTAAGTCATCTGCCGTAGCAAGTTAAATACACTGCGGTAATTAGTATGATTTTTATTTCTGGATGATGCCTGGTGCATGCAGTAAAATATCCCAAAACTTATCGCGAAAATATTTATGCAGTTATAGAGTTTCTTAAATATTTCCACCCGTACCCATTTTCTCCTGGTATATTTACAAACTGGTTCAACTTTGTTTTATTGCGAAATATTTCAAATATTTTCTTTTCTTTCACTAATTTTAGAAACAATGGCTAAATAAATTTTACGGAAAATTAGACGGAATGGTTTAGTAACATCCTGCAAAATCTTTGATTATCGTCTGCTTAAAAAGAGCGTTTTTAAAGAACTTTTAATAGTCTTGTATTCGGTTTGAAACTGTATTGCATGACTTCACCATTCTTAAAAAATACCACCAAATTTAAGTTAGGATAGGAGGAGTTTGAATGACTATGGTTATCTGACCATTGTAATATTATGAATAACGGTGTTGGTAATATTACGAAACAGCTTACAGTTTGTTGCCTTTAGTGTATAATTTGTTTGGATCTACTGACATTTCATAACAACTCATCGAAGCTCTTAGCCCATCTCATGGTCGGCCCCACCATTGGAGGATGTTCAAAAATAGCAGCCATCCTCTGCCATAAAAATATAAGCTTTACTTCTTACATACATTCCCTTGCTCTTCTACTATACTCCTTTGGAATGTCCTGTAAATTTTCTCTTTGCTTTTTTGGCTTCCTCTTGAAGAATGACAGAATGACCATTTTGAAGAGGCACAGTATTCTTTGTGAACGAACAATGAGGTGAGAAAATATAGAAATTGCCCTTCCCTCTACACTATTTCCTTCCATTTTTTTGTGGTCCATTCTTTCACTTTTCCTTTCTATTCTCCCCACACATTTCCTCCTCTCTTTCTCCCTTATTTGGCCTACTTCCCATTATTGAAAGCCAACGATCATCATCTTCTTCTAAAACTCCTTGAAATCTACTGACGTGTGTCAACTTTTATGGCTAAGGTACTCAGTTGTCCACTGGTTATCGATCGCGCTAAATGTCCACTCTAACAAAAGAACTTCGTAACATACAAGTCCTTGTACATCTGGGTATAAATTTCTCTGCCAGGATTTGATTTATTTCTACTCAGATATTCTTAGAAAAAAGTAACTGTGTAGTGTGATGTATAACTTATTCCTCGCACTCATTATTAATGGTCATAGTCGTGGTAAAATTTACTTAAACGGCTGCGTAACTGGTACTTGAAAGGCAATGGGAAACCCCCACATTCACATCCTGAGCAGCAATTGCTCCATAATTTTCTCTTTTTCCTCATTGAAGCAAATAAAATGCGTGATGAAGCCTCCTTCAGCACAATATATCGGATGTAAATGGATATACAAATCCTAACGCAATTGCATGCATAGAAATATTTTTGAGACAGTTCATTAAAGAAGAATGGATATTTTTTTGGCAAATGTTGTATAAATGATTTAGACATTTGAATAGGAGTGTCTTAGGGTTTTAAATTTATAAAATAGAAGAAACATTGGTCAAAGTCTCTGAGGCAGTTGCTTATTTGGGGTAAGCATTTGTTGATAATATAACTCAGTATACTATTTTATAATGATAAAACATGAAGTAAATCAGCAGAAAATAAAAGAAGAATGTAAACCGGTGGAAATATGGATGGTCGGACCTTTTCACCGGTAGCAAATAGCATAAGATGCATTTTGTATGCTGAAAAATTTGACCACTGAACCCAAAATATCTCAATGCATTCGCATGTGTTCATTTAAACCTAAACGGATGTATTTATATCCGGACATAGAAGGTGAACATAGACATTAAAGTATTAGAGATTACATATTTCCTGGTTCTCAAAATAATAGACCCGAATATATTCTGGAGTATATTATGTTATCATAAATGCCTTATATTATATTTTTAAAACAGCTATAAAGTTGGTAGTGGATGGTGAGGAACTGATTGGGAGAGTACAAATGGAATGCGTCAAAGCAATAAGTAAATTAAATGTGATTTCATTTAAAAACGGGAACTATATAGTCAACTCTGCAGGGAACTGTAGTAGATATACAATTGTTCGTGTCAATGAATATCGATGAATGCTATTAATGCATTATCGTGTAGGATAGTTTTCTGAAGGACTTTGTCAAAACACATTATGATATTCCCTAGTTACAGCTAGCAGAGAGGAAAATAAGCTAAGATCCCATGTTGCATATTACAGTAACATATTCTTTAGCACTTCATACTTTCTAATTCCCTTAATACTACCCAAAATGCCTATTCTTCTCCTTTCTACTCCTCTGTACTACCGTCTCTAGTATCCCATTGCCTTACAGTATCGCCTGCATCAACTTTTATAAGTATCTCTTGGCGTTCAATTATTCCTAACATTTTTCAAATCTTGAGAAAGAAACTGCTGGGGTCCCCTCACTCGTATATTTTGGATGGGCATCAAATTAAGCCACTGAAAACTTTTCTCCAGTTGTTTTTATGATTTCTTAAGGCAAGTAAAGTCCACAATCCTTTTTTATACCCCAAAGCACGTAATATATCTGGTTAGTATTAGATATCTTCGGATATATTGATAGTGTTGGAACGACGTTATAATATCCGGTCTCATGCCGTTCGACTTGACCGAATTCTCAAACCCAATGGCATTTTAGGAAGAATGCGAGACCACCAACCTATGCCTACCATAGATCATTTCACATCCGAGGGTTTCGTCGAACATCGCCACACCACCCCATGCCCCATTCGTTACGAGGGCATGCCAAGTACGTCCAGGATCTTCCGCGATCGATCGGTTGGTATTGGTCCGGCTTGTCATTGAATGAGAAATGCTGTGAGCGCATGAGGAGGGCAGCATTTTTTGGAGAAAACCGCATTTGAATTGATACGCATGAGATGACGACGGCAGGCACTGACTTTTTCGACTGGCTTGTTAACGTCATGTTTCAATATCGTCAATGCTTGATGAATCGTTTGGCTCTTTCGTTGATTCCCGAAATAGGTTGTACAAATTGTACATGGTGAAATTTTTCCGGCGATAATGGTATTTGATTGCTTATTACCTTCGTGACGGTGAGTGTAATAAACGGACTCAGCGGCGATATCGTTCAGGGCATAGTTTTAAGCGTTAAATTAGGATGTAATCATTTAAAATTATTAGTTCATTTTTTAAGATTCGGAAAATGTATTTTAGCTGTTCCATGATCGAAATCATTAAAACAAGACAATTTTATCTGATATCATTCGCGCAACATAAATAAAAGCTCTCATTCCACGCAGTCAAGTGCAGTTCCCGGTGGAAATACTTGGCTCATCAAATGATAGCCGGTCACTCCCAATATTTCAATTCTATGCATTGAGGAATATGAAAATATCAATATATTCGAAATTTCTATCATCATGGGATATCCTTCTTTGAAGAAAATGCAGCCACCGTTTTCATTTTCTTATTCACATCCAACTTTTTTCTCCAAATTTCCTTAACATTGCCTTCTCTCACTTGTCATCTCCGTGGTATTATAATTATCATCTCAAGTCATCAATCACTTTCACTCTTCATCTCCAAATTTTCTTGTTCCAAATTTTTCCAAACCATCTCCCTAACTTTGAAATTTGCTTATACATCCATATCTCAAAAGCTTAAGTCCCCCTTTCCTAAGTTTTCCTCATTATTTACGTCTCTAAACCGTAAGCTCTAGAGGTAAAGTACACTACATTCTTTTCTCTATTCTCATCCATTCCAATCCAATTAGTCTGCGTAGTAATTTTCATATTTTAAAAGGAACCTATTTCTCCAGCCTTAAACTGCTTCATGATTTCTTTCACACTTCACCATCCATTATATTTTTTGCTTCTTTAAAGAAATTTTGTTTTTGTGGCGTTTATTTTCCGTCCATAAAAGACTTATTAACACTTTTATTAACTTTTATTATTATTTATTAACACTTTTTGACAGCTCACGCGTAGCACTTCCAGCTCTTTGCCATTATTTCCATTTCATATTTTGATGTAACTTCATCGAATATCCTTCTATCCTAATATCTTAAACTGCTAATGGGGTTTTTTTCATAATAATCTATGTATATCTTTGCGTCAGTAAGCCATGGCATATCCCTTTAATGGACTTCTGACGTTAGACAACGGCAAAGGAAACAAGATGGCCATTCTCCTGTAAACGCAGCATGAGTTAGGGCAGCAGAAGAATAATCTATCTTGAAATTATAGTTATAAGGAAGACAATAACGTTCAGAAAAGATGAATTTTCTACATAATATTGCAAAAATATTACAATACATTTGCATTTAGGTATGTAAATGAACAAATATCAAATTATTTAGTATAAATCTAATAAGAAAGCAAATATCCAATGGAGGAAGGCACAAAGAGAGACATTTGATTTCGAGAAATTATATTACTGACGGAGAAATGTTTATACCCGTATACAACACTTAATTCCCAATAAAGGTAGGCTAGATGAAGATTGAATATAAGAAACTTAATCGTCCAAAATAATAGTATAAAACAAGAGTCTGAGAAAGTGCTCTTGTTTAAAAAATCACTTTGGTTCGTGAAGGAGTTTTGAATGAGAAAATTCTCTACGTGTAGAATTGGTACATAGTTAAGAATACCATGGATGAGTGGATGAGAGGCATTAACCATAAAATTTAGCCCAAAAAATAAATGTTTTTGCCTTATGAATTTCAAACAGTAGGTTGAAGATGAAGATCAATTGGATGAACGAAGTGAAATCGAAGGTGCAGAGGAGCGAAGGAAAAAAATCCATGCGGAGGAGTGTACGAAAAGAAACCAGAGGAGTTAGAAGCACATCAAGGGAAAATTCATCTGCCAGGAAAATTAAATGCAGAAATTTCTGTAAAAAACAGCCAAATGTCATCAATGTACCTTAAGAGTGGGGAAGACTAACAAAGCGGGAAAAATTGAAATCGGAGAAGTATCTAGGGACATGACATAATAACATAACGAGTTCAGGCATACAAGACATAGTTGAAGGAAAAGGGCAATATCTTTAGTGAAATAACGTTCATTTAAAAAAATTGACCACAGGATAAGAAGCGAAAAAAAGGTGCAGGCGAAGAAAGCAACGAAAGTAAAGAAAGGGAATATTTCATAATTTCACTTGCCCCAGAATAAGAGCAGAGGGCATGAGAATAGGATTTTCGCAAATAACCTAAGCACTCAACTTTAATTGTAGTCAACATTACTGAATACAAATGCTTCATGTAAACGTAGGACCATTAATTAGGGTTTGACAGTGTTGTAGTTTCATGATGCTTTTGCATATTACGTGGAATAGATGAAATTGGACTTGAGGGGTAAAGGTGGAAACTTTCACCTCAGCTTAAACATGAAGTTTTCATCCTATTTTATTTGCCGATGTTTTATGTTCCTAAAATGGTATCATGATCCAACACCGGAGGTTTTTAACTTTGCATTGCATTACTGTTTGAGATTTCCTCGGTTATTATAATATTAAGCTTTTGCCTGAGTTAGCACAAAGACCAATTTGGGGCGAAGCATATAATCATAATAGTTCTTGTAATAGGAATTGATTGGCTTAGTGACGTGAATTTTAATGCAATTCGCACGAATTTCAAGCATAATGTAGATGAATATTCTGGGTAAAATTTATAACTATACCTGATTACAAGAGAACTGTTTCCCCTCTAGCTTTCGCAATTAGCATGTATTAATTTCCAAATTGTAGGGAGTGAGTAAAAAGTTCAATTACATTAGCGAGGAATCGCAAGTCCCGCAATGAGTTTTGGGATACTCAGGTGACCTGTGAATGTTCTTCATGATTGCACGCATTACGTTTTTTCGTAATATTTGGCCTACAAATATCTTTGTTTAATTCAGTTTTATCATTAATGAGTTAATTAGGGATTCATATGAATATGACTCGTGAAAGATGCATAAACCTACTTACCGTGTAGAGTTTGGGTCATGAAAATTATATCGATGAAAGTATATTTCCTCACATTATTTTTGTCATGTCCCCCGATACGAGTACCTTAATTGATGCTTTGTTGGGAAGTGAGATGGATAATCACAGAAAATTGGAATCTCGAGATACGCTCGCATATTAAAAGCGTCAACCCTTTGAATTCGCCTTTTGAATTGCCATGAGGTGACATGGGTACTTTAATCTTGTCCCTCTCCCCTATTGGATCTGTTGTCCCGCTTGACTCCGCACTTCGTTTGCTCCTAAGTTCCCTGAGTCCCTTCCCTCCGTCACCCCCTCCCTCTCCCAATCTCTCTTCTTCCTGTTCACTTCCCTTCCCGTCCCAAATCTCTCGCTCTCACTCTCTCTATCGTCTTATCTCACTCTACTTTATCTCAAGCACATACCCAGACTCCATCACCTTCACCCCTCTCTTCCTTAAAGTTTCCCCCCTCCACCAACCTCCTCCAATGCCACCAAACCCTAACCTCTCATATTCTTCGTGGCAGCGGATGGACTAAAGAAAACGGCATGCCGGAGAGGGGAGGAGAGGTTAGGAATCAGGGTAAGGCGGATGGAGGGCTCGAGGAGGACTAGGATCAGGATATAGCAGCGGGAGAGTAGCGATGGAGGAAGAGGGTGGGTTTCCTTGCTCCCCAGCGAGTTCCAGATGTCACACCAATAAAGGGATTGCGTCTTGAGATAAAGGATCCGAAGGAAGGGGGGGCGCGGAGTTGGGGGGAGCATTTTGCGTCGGGCGCAGGGAGAGTTGAAGGCGGGGGAAAGGAAGAGGTTTCGGGGTTTTATGTACCTAAAATGTGTGTGAGGTAGTCGGAGCGTTGCGTGTAATGGTGACTTGAGCGTGTTAAGCCCGCGCAGCAATTGAATGTCTACCCACCTTAAGGGTAGAGTGGGAGAGAAAGTGTGTCTTTTAGGCCGTTTCACGGCAAGGCTTTCTGGATTTTCATTCCATGATACGGAATCCCTACGACGCAAAAGGTTGGCAGACTGAAGGCCTTTATTGATTTGTCTCATGGAATTTTGGTGAAGGAAAATGTACTTTTCGCTAACTCAATGCCATGGCGACAGCGTTGACACTTAGATAAATGGTACTTAAAACATTTTTTTAACTCATAATTAAAGTTTGCAGGATATAATCTGTTCATGGTGTCAAACGTTGTTTGCAGCTTATGACATTATCTTTAGCATAAAAGATAATAGGCTTTGTTTAATGTCCTCATCGATCAATATTACTATTATTATGTTTCAGCACATAAAGAATCGTATAGAGAATTAATTGGTGGACCAATTCCATTTTAGGTCACGGGATTCGCTAGGATAACAACAAATTATACAATAGTGATAAAACTGGAGGAGATTCATCAGAGCGTCTTATAGTGAGTAAACCCTTGTCCCAATATTATGTCAATTATATCAATCTGATCAATATGAAAAAGATGAATGAGTAATAATTTTACTACCTTCCATTCAACACACAACAGCGAGCAATATCTATCACAATTCTCAGGATTTTTCAAAAGGTTATTGATCTAAGCCAATTATTATAAATATTGCGGTATCTAATTCCTGGATTCAAACTTAGGTATCATCATTTCATTTCAGAAAGCAAAGATAAAATTTTCAAGTTAAAATAAATGAGCAAAATTTTTCTAAAACTTTGGTAACATACTCAAAACACTTGATTGGTGCAACTACCAGGAGTTATCGACAGATAATACCAGTAATTAAGGTCATTTACACCATTGGAGATAGGTGGGTAAATTATTCGACGCAGGATTTTTAGGGAATAACGGTAGCGTGGAGGGTAACCAAGCGCCGGCATATGATTAATATTAACAATTGGGCGCGATGGGGCCGTGCAATTTTACGTTCCATATCACCGGCGGCGTTTTGCAGAAAGCGAATAATTAGAGATTGAGATATACTGAAGCAACTATATCACACTCTTAGAACAAAGCTAATACACCAACACTCCAGCCTGAAGCCCTCGAACGATTTGACTTTCATTTTAATTTCGTATCATTTAGTTCCGTAGGAATACTAAAAATGATAATAATGGTACAAAATTATAAATAAATAGGAGTGCATTTCTAGATGATCAATTTTTGAAAATTTAGCTTAAATTCTAGTTTCAACTCCATGACTACTAATCTAGATCACGTGGAAGCACACAGTAATTAGCTGACTTGCTGGTGTCAAGCTAGGTTAAATTTAGATTATGATATGTTGTTTAATGTTTGATACTTAAGCATCGGCTAACGATCATTTAACAATATAGCAAGCTAAAAGAACGGTCATCATCTATTAAAAATTAAATGGCTGGTATTTGAATGAGTTTAAGAGTTGAGTAATGCATAGTGTTTATAATACTGTCGTCTTCTCCTTATAATATTACTACAACATGTTACATAAGAATTAACCGATCGCCATCATCAACGTCTGCAAGGTTTGTCCCAAAGGTAGTTGGACTGTGTAGCTTAAAAAAAATTATTACCAGAAATGATACATTCACTCAAACGTTGTGCGTCTACACACCGCTGCCAGTGGGTTTTCAACGCCCTGTACGCCTTCTATAAAGTGGCACCCGGAATGTTGCCGAGTTCCCTCGTCACGACCTGTCCTAACGCTTCCTCAGAGTCGTGGTGACCTCCTTTCAGTACAGATTTGTGACGAGGCTGGGAGGAAGAAGTCTAGTAGGCTATTGTCTAACAAATTTGGATCCTCACTCAAACGGTCTCGAGAAGCTCTTGACAGATCATGTGCGAGTTTCCTTTTATTCGTCTGACAGTACTCGTGGCACCAACTTCAAACTTTACTTTCTCATGCCCATGTTTTCGGTCACAATTTAATGCACATCTTTTTTGGTGATGCTAAAATCATCAAAAAACATGCAAATCCTTAATCTGCGATCCCTGTCCAACAAAGCCTTTTTTCATGCAAGATTTTCGCCACTTTTTGAGGTCGACGGGCGTCCTGAAAGTTCGACGTCTTCAGCATATTCTTAACCCTCCCGATACAGCTTGTGCCATTGAAAAGCCCCGATCTACCCATGGCGTTATTACCATAAGTTACTTTGAGCATTTCATGAATCTCTTTCCTAACTTAGCCCGATTTCATCGCAATCTATCACCATTTGATGGCGTAGCGCTGTTCCAATAACCGGTTAATGACGGAGCGTAACGGGGTATGTTATAGAGGTTTCGCAAACTAACAATGCGCGCTCCAAAGAAGCTGAAGGTCAACTACCAATAGCCTTTATCCTTTCCTGAGGCTCCTCTCTCTCGAACCCAGCCAGAGAAAGCGTCGCCCGGTCGTCCGTCTCACCGGGAAAAAATAAGTCTTAATTCTTTTGAAAAAGACCTTGTATGTGTATCATATAGCTTCTAATACGTTAATTTCATAAAAAATGTACTGACTGTACTGATTGTACACTTAGAGCTAACAGATATGAACTCTATTAAACGCTAGCAATATACATTGGTGGTCTGGAAATTTTCCGGCCTCAAAATTTTAGAAAAAATGCCTTGTATTTTTGTTAGGTTGGAAACTTTGGAGACCCCCCTCGTATACACTCAATTCATTCAAAGAAGAAAATAATGGCAATGCCCCACACCAATTTTTGTCTAATGCCATCAAGTAAGTAGAAACCACGATTTCTGATTTGAAATCGCAGCTCATATAAAACTGTTGGGATCATAAAGATCCTCACAGACGTCACGTTTGTCTCTGTTAAGTACCAAACATGACGCATGAGTTTAGTGGTCCGATGAGAATGGACGGTTGAAGAATATGGTGTATAATGATTGTTAATAAATGTGGGCAAAAATTGAGATTTCAAGCGTTTAAAAGGCCCCTTCAATAAAGCCAATGCTGTTCAGAAAAAGAAAATTATATTCAAACCGAAACTGAAGCTTAAAAAGGTTGAATCAAAATTAAACCCTGGCAATTTGACGACTTGTTAATTAAGGAAGAAAGAGACGAGTATCTTCCGGCATAAGGATATCCTATGAAGTCGAATAGTCGGAGGACATTATTTGTTTTCTGGGAACTCAAATATTTCTGTGAGAAACTTCCTTTGGTCAAACAAATTTGACAATGTTTGTGGAACAAATCTTTTTCCATCAATAAATACGAATTGTTAAATAGAGTCCCCAAATATATGCATAGAAGGTGTGAGCTTGGAGTAACCATAGTAATAGAGCATAACTCAGAATTCACCAAAATAGTTTTTCAAAGTATTCCCTCTGATGGATTCAGATAAAGACTCATATTATTACAGTAAGTGAACTCCCAGCGTGAAATGCTCAACTTTTTCTTTAAATAGGTGATTCCAAAAATACTATATTACGATAAAGATGAAGCAAAAAATTTATGATTAATCATTTCGAAATTAAAAGTTTTGTCTTGTACCACCCTTGTTATGGAAAAAACACCTCATTTGCAAATAGTGAGCTAATTATGAACTAATGAATTGCATATCTACTCATTATTTCAGCCATGAATTTGGGTATAAGTACTTTTGCCTCAATAGTAAAATAGTTCAGACCATGGCAGACAATTTCAGGCTAGGGTTGTCACCCTCCGCATTGCACCACTACCTAACCAGTTGGTGTTACGCATTAATGGATGTACTACCCGAATGACGGAGATATGTTCTAAGTGGATTCCCGTCGGCTTAGATACAATGTGCACCCCCAAGTTGAAAATCCCTCACCGCAAAATGGAAGCAGGGATCTGTTCGTGAAATTCCAGTGCATTAACCCTGGGTGAGGGATCCCAAACTCCAAGTGTCCGGGGAATAAATACGCCTGCTTACCCTCAGTACCATGCCTCGAGTATAGAACTGCAAGTGAATTTCATTTGGCACTCTAAAAGAAAATTCATAAGCATGGGATTATCATTGTCATTCCTAATATCATTGCTAATGAGAATATTTTAGGGCTTTCTGATTACGCATTGGACCTCTTTAATTTCTCAATGTATTTTAAGCCACCTTTCTTCCATACAAAGTATTTTGTTATTATTCTTTCCCATGCAGAATATATAAAACCGCTCTTACATATTAAATTGTATCTAAAATGTCCTGAAAATCCTAAAAAATAGTAATATTTAAATAATTGTCTTTTATGGTTGATTTCAATCTGTTTGCCAATCATTAATTTTTATCTCCTTGCATATGAAGATCGCATAAGATACTCAGAAGAAAAACGAAACGTGGTGCCTGTTAATGTAATTTCCTGCCACTCCATTTCCACATTCTCTATTTTCCCTGCAGTTCTGCTGTCTTTCAGAGTATCTGCAATCCATTTAATAAGGGTCTGCCTCTGTCCAAACAATTTTAACCTTCACTTCCTTACCAATTTGGGAAATGATGCGTTTGTTTTCCTTGCTGTCCAAGTCCCCCGTACCTGGTTAATCTCATGAATCTTCTCGGAAATTCATTCTTTTGCGATCATTTTTTCCAACCTAAGCAAAACCACACAACTTGGTAGTGATTTCAATTGACAGTACTGTGCCACACTTTTCTAACCAAGGATAATATTTCTTTGTTAAGGTTAAATTAAAATAAAGAAGCGCGCCTCCGTGCAAGCGTAACATGTTGAATTAAAGTTAATTTATAATATTACTTCCAGAGATTATTTTTTCCCCATTTATAATATGTAATTAATAGTTAATCTTAACTTAAATAGTTAACTTCTTAGAAAGAATACGCAGGTAGAGTTCTGCTTAGTTCAGCGAAGTTCATGTTTTCAAAGTTCGTCTAAACTTCCCAGAATATATTAACCAGCTTAGGCGATGCATATGAAACAGCAGGTGGAGTAAAGGGCTACCGAGTTTCATACAGCTGGCTCTAATATGATATGCAGGCGTCCACGTGCCGTGTTCATCCAGTTATTTGATATCTATCTAAACAAAGTAGAATCGATTATTCCGACGTAGAGTTATCTTTTTCTACAGGGATAATTGCCGAAGGTTGTGTAAAATCTCTTGAAATATCCTCTTGTATTACAACGAAGTAATTATCAGATTTATTATTTCCTCGCGTATTTTAAGTGGTGATTTGTTTCCAACCGTAGTCTTCTCTTTCGGTCCACCAATATCACCCGTCCGAGCCGAATTCAAGCGAATTACGCTATACCTATTCATAATTACCAACTTTTAGCATATCCATTTAGAACTAGGACGACATTTGAATTTAAAATCCTCTGGAAGAACACTTACCCAATACATCTTATGTAAAAATAAATTAAATCTCTTTTACTATGGTTCTGAATGAATTCGACTTGATTGTTAGGGTCGTGATCTTTTCCTTTATTCTCTCATTATTTCTCCATTCATATGTTACTACATTTTTGAATTATATTTCAGCTTACTTATTGTTCTTATTCTTCATTGATATTATTCTTCTAGTGATATAATTGGCCTTTGCCTACCTCCAAATGTTTGCTATAGCCTTGAGTCGGTTGAAGGACTTGGGCCTTCTGGTAATCCCTAGAGCTGGAAAATTATGTGAAGGCACCCATGCCAAGTAGATCGAAGACTAGGATCCTGACGAAATAGTATAGCAGCGTCCATCAGTCAGTAAGGAGGCCCCAGTAACCCTAAGTGGGGCCCTTAAGCGATGGTGTTACACCAAAAGCTCTGTCAAGGGAACCAACAGAAAGCCACCTGAATTATTTAGCCCAAATAATCATGATGGAACCGAAAATGAGAACGAGTCCGGGCAAGTAAGGGACTAGGTACACCTGACCAAGTGTTGTGCCTAGCAGAGAAGACACCAAGGCCTCCGTGGTCATCATCATTCATAATCCCTGCGCAACCGAGCGAGTTTCAGCAAAAAATATGAGACTAAAGAGAAGCGCCACCGTAAAATTAATACATGGGATTTATGGGCAATGTTGAGAGCATAGAGGTTGGAAAATATCAAGCAATGATGTAGGGAGAATATACCTCGCCTTTGCAAGGTGAGCTTGAAGGATAGTGGGGATTATTGGTGTAATAGTTGACATAATTTAAGCAAACCGATGAGGAGTAAACGTGTTGTAGCTGTTATATCTAAAGAATACCGGGGAAAATGGTAATGGATATGGAACAGATGAAAGACAAAATATTTTAAGTAAAACTAAGAACCAACCCTGCCAGCCCAGTGATAAATGAGGTTTAGGTCCACGTCGAAAAGCGGTTATGTAGGTAGAGGCCGATAGGGTATACCATTCGTTCAGCGAAATGATTGCTATCGTAATGTACTTGTGAAGAGACACTAGATAATGATGGGGATTGAAATGCGGTTTTGTGGAAAGGGAGGGACGGTAGCGAGTTAGGAGTACGATTTAGGAGAAAGGGATGACCGCGAGGAAGTATAGAGTTTTGCTGAAAAATTAGTATAATGATTTAAACAATACAGTAGGCGTAAGTACGAATGAGAAATTCTGGGAAATATCAATTATTGAAGCGTGAATTTGGTAATAGCTCTGTCGAAGTGAAAGGTTTCCCGGGAGCAGATGGGTATAAGATCAAAATTTAGTTCCGTTGAATTGTAATGCTATACTTTAGAAAATAAGAAAGAGCAGGCGTTGTAAGAAAATGGTATGTAGACGACTAAACTGCGACGAAAATGAAAGAGTAAAAAATGGGCAGTGCATCAAAGTCTGACCCAGGATGAGGGGAAAGTTGCAGTGAAAGAAGTATGTGAATATTTCAAACGGAATTAAGTACGGAAACTTTAATTGTTAGGAATATTGATCCAAGAAGAAAATTAAAGGACATGTGCAACAAATTATGAAGAAACGAGTGCAAATAGTTTTAAAAAAAATGAGAAGAGGTGCAGTAGGGAAAAGAAACCTTGGTGGAAAGAGTGATGCAAGGATATGCAGAGTTTGCAGAGAAAGGTTGAAATAAGAGCGTTATAGAGGAAGAAAGTGGAACTGGCAGGTGTAAAATAAATCATTCCTTTTACAACTATTAGAGATGCAAATAGTAAAATGTTAATTAAAGAGTAAGAGGTGCTGATAAGTTTGAAAGATTATATATTTGTATTAAAAATGACTATGTTATAGGGTTAAGACCTTAAAGTGTGGACATAGGAATGGATTATTCTGTAAATGATGCTAACTTAGGACCATGAAAACTTAACTGATAGATTTTAAGTACATTTGAGGAAATGCAATATTAGAAGAGTGCTAGATTGAAAAATATCAACATACTAATAATAATGAAGGGGAAAGGGGAATAAATAGTTTTTGTTGGGTCATTTGTATAATTTGTGAGGGAGGAAATTGTCCGCTTGATTTTCATGAATCAGTAATAATACCACCACGAAAAAGGGAAAAGCAGAAGTATGTGAGGAATAGAGGACTGTACATTTTATTTATCGAGTGACAATGATATTGCTTACAATAATTGAGAATTGGGTAGAGAAGAGAGCTACTTAATAGACCATAAGTTAGGATTTGGAGAGAGAGATACGCTTGATATCGTAGGAATAATTAGGCCTCGTCAAAAGAAACGTAGAGCATAACCATGGTTTATTCATGTACGTTTAGGCAAGGTAGGTTCACGTGGCACCTGGATTTCGGGAAGGTATTCGACAAAATAAACTGGAAACAATGAAGGCTTTGTGAAAAATGAGTACACTTTAGAGATAATTGACGAGAATCAACTTTTCTATAATCTATACATTATTAGATTGAACATAGCAAATGGAGAGTCGGGATGGACTATGCTAGGCAGAAAAAGAATATATGTCAGTTGTCAAAGCTTTCTTTTAATATATCTGCGCTGGAATTTCTAAGGGAAGCATATGGGAACTATTGGATGCTGGAGTGAAAGTAGGAGAGGAATTCTACAAAGTAATCAGATTAGCGGATGATCAATCATCATTTAGCCAGTCTGCTAAGTGCTTACAATAATTACTTAATGGGTAACAGAATCAGATTGATAAGTATGGAATGGCAATTGATCAAAAAAACGGTGTAAATGATATTATCCATGGATAGAAATGATACGATACGCATTGTAGCCGCGGGGCCAAAACTTAGAATATTTAATCAATTTAGGTTTTAATTAAGGTTGGAAAGGTAATAGGAAGATAGATTCCTGAAGTAAAGAAGTGTTTTCAAAGACCCTGGGGTCGTTAGTGGACAGCTAAAGTAGAGAAGCAAAGAAAATTCGAGTGCAGGAAATTAGAGTGCAGGTTTGTGAGTGACGAGTGAATACATGTTGAGTGTAGCTGTGCATGGCTCGGAAATATAGTCGTTGGCGAAAGAGGATAGCCTAGTTAGGAAAATTTTGAGATGCAGGTTCATAGAAGAATGGAAAAATAAAATAGAAGGAAATAAAATCAGGCGATTAAATTCAAAGCTCCGTATAGAACGGTAATTTTGTTGGGGAAATGGGAAAGAAGATAGAACTTCATGGATGGAGGAGATTTTGAGAAGCGATGGGCTGAGGAAAACGTTAAGAACGTAGAATTTCTGGAAAACGAGGTAGAGTATCATAATAAGGAAATGTTATTTTGGATGAGTAGAAGGGGGGTGAAAAGTATATATAGCTAAAGAATGACGTATAGTATTAACTGTTATTGATTTTTAGGATATCTCGTGTTATATTACTTAGGATTGAGATTAGAGTTGGGTGTAGTTCCTTGGTCCATTAAAAATTTAAACTATTCCGACGGAATTACTCCCGAGGATGAATTGGCTTTAGCCTGAGGTAGACTCAAGATACTGATTTATTACTTCGACTGCAAGAGATAATTAAAGTAGGTTCCTTTGAAAACAATTGAATTTTTACCTGCGTTGCCATTATTATGTACACATGAACTATTGGAAAGAGTATTACGGACATATGCGTCAACTTACCTTGGTACAATTAAGCTTAAATTGGTATCCACAGGAAAACAGACTGGCTGCAGTCAACAAGCGATTAATTCAATGAATTAGGTGTTTTATTAGCATAAATATTTCTGAAATGACACTCCGATTATTTCTGGCTGAAACTGTCTAATCATTGGAAATGTGAATCTTTAAGAAACCGTTTGCCATCATGTGGGTTAGGGGTGCTTTTCATCCAGTGTATTGCATGTGCATTGCCCTAACCATTGTAAATAAGTAGAAAAAAAGGTAAAGGTGGTGGATCGTGCCGTTGAAAGGTCTTTCCGCAGCCTGCGATGCGTCGTAGTGGTGATACGTAGTGAGAGATGGAGATGGTTTTGGCTTTCAATAGTTTACGCGCACAACTGCTTTTCATCTCCTTTCTACTCCGTGGCCCTCACGGCCAGAAAGAGTTACTGCCTTTAAGATGTATTTTTTTTGGTCGGGAGAAGAGTGGCGCCACACGCTTTGCGGTGGGTCAAAAGACTATCATGCGCCATCCTTTTGCTTTTACCGCCGTTTTGAGAGTAAAGTTTGTTTATTTATTCCACCTGACCTGCGTCATCTCTCACTTCATGTGAACAACTAAGAATAGGAGCAGGCATATCCTCTAGTCAGAATGCAAACAGTAATTTCAATGCACTTTCAAAATATACGAATGCATTATTTATATTTATATATATTTATATATATATAAATTATATATATATTTATATATATATATATAAGCAGCGCGGACTCCCTGATTTGACGGGCGATATAAAAACACCAACCGAGTTAAAAAAAAGTTTTTTATTTTTGATATATACATCCAATGTCATTTTTTATTAGGTTTTTAAATTATTACATTCAGGTGAAGACCTTGGTGAGCAATGCGAATTTCCAGGCGTTCAAAAAATTTTCGGAAACTCCTCAGTATATCTTGCGTTATACCAGTGATGACATTTGTAATTGTCTCCTTAAGATCTTGGAAGATCCGTGGTCGAACTATATAAACCTCAGATTTTAGATATCCCCAGAGAAAAAAATGGGCTCAAATCCGGGGTGCGAAGGGACCATGCATCCCCTCGTAAGGAAATCAGGTGGCTGGGAATTTGCTCTTGCAGGATTTGCCGTGAACGACGGGTAGTATGGGCCGTGGCACCATCCTGTTAAAACCAAAAGGCTTTTGCGTAATATTCCTCAAAATAATCTTCCATTTTAGGGAATAAAAGAGTTATCCAGTTTCTCACGATAGCACACAGATTTCAGAGTAACAGTTGAACCTCGAGATTTAAAAAATTGAGGCCTAAAAATGCCAATGGAGGGCACAACGCTGCAAACTGTCACTTTGGGGCTATGAAGAGGTCTTTAGTGAAGTTTTCAAGGTTTTTACTCGCTCAGTAAGGAAATGTTTGCTTATTTACTGAGCCGGAGAGGTAAAAATGCAATTAATTTCTAGGCCACGGTGCTCTCTACGTCGCCACTACACTATTATTGTTCTCAAAGAACGTTTCTACAATAGACCTTCATTGCTCACCAGACCACTGCATGGTAACTACTATATATGACATTTTTTTCCCAGCTGACGCCACTTTACTTACTGCACCAATTTAGCTGCGCGCCCTTCAGTGATTTTTAAAAACTAGGGAGTCAATTCTGTCTCACTCTGTGTATGTGTGAATGTTTGTGTATGTACGTATGTATTTATACGAAAACCATTCTCGCAGTATTCAACCCGAAGGTCGGTTTAGTGGGTGATTGTGGAGTTAACCCATGGGATTGTGGGGTTCACCCGTGTGAAATTCACACATCAGGTTTGGTGGGCCAGTTACTTTTTTGGGGCAGTTATAATATCCCAGGAATATCTGGAACCCAAAAAATCACACAACTTAGGTTGAGCTGCAGGTGCCCAGAGAGGCTTGGCTGGGGATCGAATCCGGGCCCTTCGGCCAGTGGTCCAAGACTCAACCCCTGAAATACGGTGACCCACGTATACATACATATATATATGTATATATATATATATATATATATATATATTTATTTATTTATTTATTTATTTATTTATTTATTTATTTATTTATTTATTTATTTATTTATTTATTTATTTATTTATTTATTTATTTATTTATTTATTTATTTATTTATTTATTTATTTATTTATTTATTTATTTATTATTATAAAAATATCGCGTGTGTTTTTTTGGAATATGATTAAGTCTATAACTTTTATTTTTATTAATTTTGCCACTGACCTAAGTTTTAACATAAGAGCTCAAATTTTAAAAATATATTTCATAAGCGTATCTATATTGGCACGGGACTCATAAGATGTCCTTTTCACAATTAGAATTGATAGACTTATATTATCTATAGCTTAGCAAGTCACATTAACATATCGAGGAACTACGACAGTTTTTTTCAATTAATAAATCATTTAATGATTTTGTTACAGTTTCTCTCTAATTTTATTGCAGCATAAATTGCACTGTTGAAGCTTTCAATATTAAGAAGATGGCGATTTTCTGGAATGGTTGTTTCTTGTTTGCTTGCTTATATTTTTCGAAACCAACG
Source organism: Hetaerina americana (assembly GCF_022747635.1). Classification (NCBI taxonomy): domain Eukaryota; kingdom Metazoa; phylum Arthropoda; class Insecta; order Odonata; family Calopterygidae; genus Hetaerina; species Hetaerina americana. Next base: position 30,418,915 of record NW_027287205.1, on the reverse strand, counting down.
TGGAATTTTTCTGTATATTTCTACTAAAGAATTTTAATGGACGAATACCAGCAAAATGTTCCATATTCTTTTGAAGAAAAGAATTTTATCAATCCAATGGATATAAAGATGAATGAAAAACACTCTTTGAGGTTCGGCCATAGGAACTCATTTAAGTAATTTTGTTCCAGAGATTTGATGAAATATCTTTCCGTCGACGAAGCTAAACGTGTTTATATGCATTTTCATTGGTAACTTTGATGATGGCATCAAAGCTCCCGGTTTCTCGTGTTTTGATGTATATATTATGAATGGCTCTATCAAACTCACCCAATCACGATTAATAATTGTTATTAAATACAATATTTAACAGGCTAAATATCTTTTTATATTCAGAATTCAATTTAAGAATGATGCCTGTATATTTTGAAAATAAGATACCTGTATTGTTAACACTAATAATGTCTGCCAACGTCCCTTGTTAAAAAACCTAATATGAAATAATTCAAATTAGATATGGTCAAACTGTAAATACTCGGAAAAAGAAGGCGTTGGAAAAACTTTAAAACTTTAGCATTTAGCTGGTCAAGCTTAATCTAATGATGGAGAAAATTGACACAATCTCTTGAGTAACACTTCAAAAGTTACAAAAATGCAAGATAAATTGATGAAATTGTAATGGCATTTTTCGAATATTGTTGTTAATATTTATATTTTTAATGGAACGAATTTAAAAAAAATTATTATGCATTTTTGTGGAAAGATTCATCTTTTTAGTAAGAATTTATGAGTGCGAAATAAATTTATGAACTTGCATAAAAGTTAAGAAACTCTTCGCGTGTTTTTCACATTGGTATAATCTTGATTTCTGAATTTATTTATTAGGTGATTTTTTTATAATAGCCCCTCCGATCTCATACCTATTCTGTAAATTGGTTCCCAACCTCAAGAGGTGGAGTCTTGTGCCTCTTTTATAAGTGAGTGTGTGACCTTTGCGATTGTGTGCGCGGAATATCCTTTCAGAATAACAAATGCCTTTTATCTCAGGAGCAGATTTAGGTTTCTCCCTCTTTTGTTTCGAGTCGTATTAGCTGTACGGTCGGCACCACCACCGACTTCCACTCTTTAGTAGTTGAGGTGAAAGGGGCGGAGAAGAAAGAGCTGGGTGCGGTGAGAGAGTTCCGGCACCGGAAGCAAACAATTTCGTTTTAAAAGGAAACCCCCTTAATTGGGTCCCGGTGTCGATTCGGTCCCTCAGTAGACGTTTTAAAGTGGCTCTAAGCGTCTCCTAGGACTCTCGACTCCGTGGATCCGGCCAGCTAGAAAGCCCTTTATAATATCGGGGCGGTCTAGAGATTTCCTATCTCTCTCCGACCAAACCCTTACCCGGAAACTTTTCCTTTTCTGAAAACTCGGGTGATCCTCTTTGTTTGTTTGGTTTTTTTTTCGAGTCTTCGAAATGGCATTCGCTTGGTTAAAGTCTTAGACTTGCTCCGTCTGCCTTAGAAGACTTTCCCTTAATTTCTAAGTATTTTTATTACTTGTGTCACTTTTCGAATTTGAAAACCTATATCATTTATTTTATTATTACTGATATTATTAGAAGATTTGCATTAGCGAAGGAGTCATTTGAAAGGAGACAAATAATTGATGGATACGCTAAGTAAAGATGTGGAAAAAGATGAGCAGTTAATGAGGGTATTCCATAAACTATGTGAGATCTCTTTCTTCAGACAAGACCATGAGCGCAGAATGGAGACTTTTGAGATGCATGAAAGTCGGAGAATGGACGACATTAGTTGGACGGAGACGAAGACTAAATACAAAGCTTGAAAAAGGTGGGAGAGGTAAGGAAGATGCTAGGCGAAATCTGAATGAGGCAGGGAAAATGAACTGAGGAAATATTGAATGGTAGGGGGTAAGGCCATGAAGGAAGAACGTTCGGTAAGCTGGGAAAATACAGAAGAGGCTTTTAAGACAGCATTAATGCTGGCAGAAGTTACTAATGTGTGAAAAAAAGTTATACTGGGTTCAGAAAGCAGAAGCTCTCGCAACACGTACAAGTAAGCAGTCTGTAGAGACCATCAAAAACCTACATTTAACTCGGTGGAATTCCTTAAATGAAGCGTTTTTTTGAGAGAACAATGTAATCTCTTTTTTGTCATTATTGACTATTTCGAAAATCATTTTTTTTTCACGTTACGATTCGTCCTTTCATGCCATCGGATAGATAAAGACTTAGCGGTGCATTATAAAAGGAAAGTTTGTTTTTACCTCGAATTGCCAGTTTTAGGAGGATTAATATCTCGTAGTTCTATCATTTCAAGGCATGAGGGCTGTCTGTGTTGCTTTGGCGTTTTTGCCCAGTAGATGAATTCTTGAGTTCAATCCCAGCTAAACCCACGCTGCATGAATATTCTGTGTGCCAGAACTTTCCGGGTAACCGCAGGCACAAAATTACCCCTCTCCCGAAAATTTCAAATGTCGCATGACGTAAAACTTGATTTCGAGATGAGGTCGCTTTTCCATAAAATCAAAATTTGGGCATTTGCCCGTGATTTTATTTGAACAATTGGGAGTTTTTGTAATGAGAATTATTTTGAAGGAAGCAATTTGGTTACTAAAAGGATAGTTTTACATCTGTTGAAATAATTTTATTCATCTGAAACTGACAGATTTTGTAGCACATTTTTATTATTAAAAATACAGGGTTTCATCTAAATTCACTTATTTATTGACGATGATATTTCCGACCAGTAAAGCATTCTGAATGTTTAGGTTTGAGATGAAATAATTTTTGCTTGGAATAATTGTTCAATCCATATTTTTAGTACTTTTAATGAGTAATGTTTAGAGTTTGATAGTGATTTTTTTCGAATAATCTCTTACGTGATTATATCCATTTTTTAATAAAATTGAATGTCATCGATCAAATATAACTTTATGGCAATTTAGTTCCATTTTTGAAGGAAGTATATAAAAAACTGTGGTAGTAAAACCAATCTCTACTTTTAATATATTGTTAATTGGGTTGAAACATATAGAGACCGACCATCCCCATTTATAAAACCGAGACTTGATGGAAGACCTGGCGTATCCCTATGACTAATAGAGCTGTATTGGCGGACACAGTAATAATTTCTGTAAGTAGGGTCACCCATGACAGATGGGAGCCAGACGAAAGGTTTTACACGCCGCGTCTGCTTCGAAACGAAGTGACTGCAAAGGCGTATGACCCCTATGAGGCGGTCGTTTTAATGATGGTGTCATGTTAAAGCACTATTAACTAAGACAACGTAAACCCACATCAATAATTAATAGCATGATGGTACCAAATATGAAAATAAATACGGGCATCTACGGGACTACACCATTAGGGCCAAATGTGGTTCCCGGCGCCGGAGGAGGTAAGGCCTCCGTTTTCGTAATCAAACGATATCCTTGTACATCAGAAGTAGCAGCAAGTAATGCAAAAGAAGAAGGCTGCAGTGGTATCTGGATTAATAAAAGGACCTTGGACTGTATTCTTATAGCGATGAAGAGATATGAGGCAATAGAACTCAGAAGACAATTTGGACAAAAAGGAAAGAGTAACATGGGGTAGTGAGAATACGAGGGTTGATATTTATATTTTAAGCCTTGACAACACTAAGTGCTTTATGCACCGTCTGACATTTCCATCTTAAAGTTGGACCCTTTTAACGATAACTTTCTCCTTAATATTTTGTCGCTTGATCATAACTTGCCTTGTGTACAGTGACTCAAAATGTTGTCTCAGCGGAAAAATCGATTTAACTCGTGAACACTTTCGTTTGATAATTTTGTACGACTTTCGGCGTGAATTACCAAGACAGGAGTCCAACTTACTTCCACTTTTGGCGATGAAGCTCCATCCTTTGCCTCTGTGAAATGCTGGAATAACGAATTCAATCAAGGGTCTACGGCGAAAGTCGTGAACGTCGTGCAAAATCAGTTGTGCCAGAAAACATTGATTTTGTGCAAGAGCTAATGAAGGAAGATCGTCATTTGACTTATGGTGAGATTGAGGCGTCCTTCGGGATTAGTATGACGAGTATCAATAAGACAATACGTGGATATATAGCTGTGAAAAAAAAATTGTTCACTAGGATCCCGAATAGTTTGAAAAAAGCTAAAAAAAAATGCTCGTGTCAACTGGTGCAAAAAATGCTCAACAATTACAATCGCGGTGCATCAAAAGCTGTGTCGTATAACATCTGCACAGGTGACGAATCTTGAATCTATGCGTATTAACTCGAAACAAAACAGTTATCCACACTATGGGTCTTCCAACACGAGACAAATCCGACAAAAGTGATTCGTTCAGAAGCACATCGAAACAAATGATCGCCTGTTTCTTCGGAATAACTGGACATTTGGCACCATACCGTTACAGCAACGTAAATCGTGAATTCCTAATGATACACGAGCATTTGTTTGCCAGGAGTGCTTAGTGAAGTACGAAAAAAAAGCGGCAACAAATGATCTCTCTTCATCATGACAATGCAAGCTCTTACAGATCAACTGAAACAACCACCTATTTGAGTGGACAAAACGTCGAATTAATGCATGATTCTCCGTACAGTCCTAATTTAGCACCAAATGACTTCTTTTGATTCCCCTTTATCAAGAAAAATTACGTTTTCAAGGTTTTTCGGTGCCTGAAGAAGCCGTATTCAAAAACCATGTTTTAAAGGTACGTCAGTCGGAGTGGAAAACGTGTTACAAAAATTGGTTCGAGCGCATGCAAAAGTGTATTGATTTTCATGGAGAATACTTCGAAAAACTAAAATGCCATTTTCAATTTCAAATTCCTGTATTTTGAGTGCTAGGCTGAAAATATAAATAGCAACCCTCGTATTCTGAGCCAGGATTTAGAGATCAGTGCAGTAGAAGAGGGATGGAAATATCTGTAGCACAGAAAATAAAAAATTCGGAACTATATAATTGAAATGGTATATTGGAAAATGTTTAATAAGTCATAGATTACTGAGTGCATGATTAGGCTGATAAATAAAAGAGAGGTAAAGAATGTGAATACATAATTAAGAAAGGAATGAACAAATAGCTGAGGTATATGTAGAAAGGAAGTAACGCGCGGTACATAAATTATGAAACAGAGGGTTCAATGCTAATTACGGCCGATCAAGTTTTTGGGGGGTTTTCTTACACCACGCCTTGCATGAGGAGTTATATCAGAACAATATGTAGATCCGCTTCAAAGAAAATCGGCTTTATTGAACGGGTGGTGGGGATATGTTATGAGGAAGTAAAAGAGAGGTGTTATTTCACTACAGTTGGGCCCATCTTGGAATTTGTCACAAGTATTTAGGAACCTTGGGAGAAAGTTTGGCAAAAAGAACTACATAAAGTCCAGAGAAAATCAGCCATATTCGTGAAAAATTAAAATGGTAAGAAGGCGAGTGTGACAGACCTTTTGGGGTAATCAGGCTTTGAGCCACTTGAGGTGCGAAGAGATCATTCGAGATTGAGACATTTGAAAGATTCAGACCAAACGTGTTTAACAATGACACTGTAGGAATTGTTATGGTATAAATTCATCAAGGTAGATCAGACCACAAATATAATATAAGAAAGATAGATGCCAGTAGATATGGATTGAAATACTCGTTCTTTCCCGGGACAATCAGGAATCATTATAGTAAGAAGCCAAAGTCACTAAATAAATATTAAAAACGTTAAATTTATAAGTTAGGATAGTTTAAAATATTGCGTAGACATAAGGTTTATTCGCTGGTGCCTGAGTATGTTAGTTGACATTATATGTATTTGCATGCCTTTAGGTTATAAAGGTTTTTCCATGAATATATACGTCTTTGTGGGTTTTGCATGTCGTTTTATTCTCTTTTACGGGTGGTGACATAACGTCCCCCACTACTAGATGTAGCTGTAGATGCAGAAGAACTAAACACACAAAAGAGGCTAGATACATGTACAAAAAGAGCCAAGGAAATATGACAGAAAAATCTGTGTGATGATATGGAGAATTCCTGGTAAGGACGCGGTACACGGAAAGGTAAAGAAACCGACTTGATGTAAGAAACGGAATTACGTTTACATTATTAGATATGCAATGAGTAAAATATTAGTCAAGGAAGAAGTGATTCCAACAAAAATGAAATAATGTAAGGAGAAACAATGATTACAGTGTAGTAGGCCAACAGGTTTTGTTATGAGAAATAAATAAGAATGCCCAGAATGCTTTATTAAGACCAGAAATACTGATTGCTTGGTGGAAAAGACGTTAAATGAATTTAGAGTTAGAAGATGGCGATATTAGGTAATATACCCGAAGTTCTATTCACTGGTTTGGAAAAATGAACTCATTTTTGTGGACTAATATTTAGCAGTTATGAGATAGAAATTAGACTATAAGGCTGTTCCAAATTAATATTTATTCCATTCTCAAAACAGGAGAAACAAGTAATATCTAAGGACTAAGCGATAAAAAAGGTATGAAAAGCCATTTTAAAGTTTATGTATTTATTATAACTGTTCATATTTTTATTCCACCTCTCAAAGGTTTAGGCTAGATGCAGACTATTAAACGGTACAGCGATACATTTAATAACCAACCGTAGCAAAACATAAAACATGATATCCGATGTTACAGGGTCCGTACAATAAATATCGTGACTGGTTCGCTGTAGCCTCAACGGAGCAGTGAATGAGGGTCCAACCGTTCGGCTCGGTAAAGGGGTCCCTCACCACTCAGGTGCACTTTAGTTTAGTCGCCACCGGGAATGCGTTGAAGCAGGAGGTGGATTTTTGTGATATGTGTTTGTTTGAGGTGCAGTCGCGCCAGCATGGAGCGTACCGTCAAGTAACGCTATGCTATGAAGTTTTGCATTAAACTCGGGAAATCCGCGTCGAAAACCCATGAAATCATTGAACAGGCTTTTGGACAGGATGATGCCTTAACCCGCACAAGAGTTTTTGAGTGGCACAAAATGTTTAAGGAAAGCCGGGAGCTCGTCCAAGACGAGCACCGCGTCGGACGTCCCATGACCGCTCGAACCTATACTCAGGTGGCCAAAGTGAAATACGTTTTGGACTCTGACAGGCTTTTAACCATCGGCCTTATCGGTGAGGAGACCGGCCTTTCAGTCGTAACCGTCCACACCATTTCTATAGAGGATTTTGCTATGAGGAAAGTGTGTGCGAAGCTGGTGCCGAAAGTCTTGAGGGAGGAACAAAAACTGTCACGGGTGGAAATTTCGCAAGAAATTTTGGGCTGCGTCCAGGAAGATGAAGATTTTATTGACAACTTTATTACTACCAAGGATATCTCAAAAGGATTTGAAGGTTATTGGTTCGAATCCATCGAGGTGGTTCAAGTGGCGACGACAAACGTTTTCGACAACAAAACTCCGGAAACTGACTTCCAGCGGGCTTTTGGTGAGTGGCAGACGCGCCGAGCTAATGTATCGATGCAGGAGGAATGTATTTTGAAGATTATTAAGAAATTGTAATGATACTAGCCAAAAAATTTGATTTTTGGAACCAGTTCTGATACTTATTCTATGGACCCTGTAATATTTTTTCAACTCAGTATAGTTCCTCCCTCCCTTCATTTAATGCAACTTACCTATCTTATTTTCCCCTTCATCGACGTCTGATTTTTCCCCTCTATCATTTCCCTCGCGGTCTTCCCTTTGACTTCGGCCTCTCAATACTTCATCAACCATATAAGCAATATTTTGCCTATTCCCATGTGTTCATATTTTCTGATTTCAAATTACATCTTATCCACATTTTTGGCTTTTTATAATAAAAAAAATGCATTTATTACTTCCCGTCCTCAACCTTGCTCTCATATTATCCGAAAATAAATTTGCATGTTGTGTTCCAAAAAATAATCTGCAGTAAGTCCGTGCTGCGTTCTGCAGAGCATTTGAGCTGCTGCTTGAATTATTTAATCCGATCTAATACTAGCTCTATCGTATTTTCAAGCTACTCTTTCTTATAGCTGAACAAAGTAATGGTTTCACCGATCGTCTGCTATAATTATTTGAATTACATAAAATCATGCCCAAATGTCCAGGAAAATTTTGAACCAGTTTTTAATTTTGAACAGTATTGTTACTTCGGACCTTTTCATCCATAGAAAATCATCTCGTTTTAATTTTTTAGACAAAGGAATTCACAGTTATATTTCCTATCGTCAAATAGTGAGAATTTTTTATAATTTTGATTTTTCTTTGAATCTGTTATATCACCTAAAGATTTTTATTTATTTTCATGCTTTTTACGTATTTTTATAAAATCCTTTTCATTTTCATTGTTGCGCTTATTTTCCTTTTTTTATATGGAGCCAATCTTTCGCTTTAAAGGTTTTGGAAAATAAAATTTCGAAGAAAACAAAAAGTTTATCACCAAAATTTAGTTGGTATTGGGTCCCGCAGGAATTTTCTATTTTGGAGTTCTTTGAAGTTTGGATTATCGCTCTTTCAGAGTATCCAGATGTTATTATTGCTTTTGCGGGTTTAGTTTCTAATCTTTGGTAGCTTTAATTTAACTCTTCTAAAGTCACGCAGACTCCCATCCGGTGAAAGGTTTCATACGACTAGTGTGCTTTGCCAGAAAAACATCCAATGCGATTTCTGCGTGGGTAGGTTTGCAGACTACTTAGAGGAGAGGGCTCTCGTGCCTAAGTAAGTTTACAAGCTTTCAGGCTGCCCCACTAGGGGGTTTGTCCCCATTCAATTCAATACTAGGAAGGTTTTAATCCACAGCTATCAAAGAATCACGTCCCCAGGGTTTCCTTCTAAGGTTTCTCTCAGAACTTCGAGGCAACGCATGCCCACTTCATGTATTAGATACGCTGCTTTAAATCTGAAGATTTTGCGCTGATTACTGTCGGCAGTCTTATAATAACAAATTGAATTCTTCCCTTGACCATGAACTGATGCTCTATTCTGCTACGAAAATATTTAAATTATGCCTCTACCAGGGCTGTACTTTTGCGATGGACGTAGGTAACGCCCTAATGTAGTCATTTATTCGTTCTAAGAATGACTTGCGGATTATAACAGCTAAACTAAGCAGAATATTTAAAAATAATTAATTGCAAAGGTCAACCTCGGGATTCTAGCCTTTAACTTCCATTTTGATTATCCTTTCACTCTCTTCCGTTTTCATTTTGATCCATCCTGCACTGAAAGGCAAACTATTCGCTTTCTGATTTGACTGTGCATTATTTTTTGCTGCGATCAATTATTTTGACACTCGTCCAGCAACTCAGGCCAGGATTACAGAGCAATTGTTAGTTTCCGACCGGATAACGATTCTAAGTATTACGCTCCAATTTAATTCTCTTTTTTATTAATTTATACTGTTAACAAAGTTTGGCACCATCACGTATTCTACTATGAATTCCCTCGCTAAAGGTTAATAGTAGAATAAAATTTATCTTCCGTTTATTTTATTTTTATAATGCTAGAAATGTTCATTTAGAGACTTTCATTCATTTTGTGTTAGCCAGGGTGATAATAATTCCAATGCATAACAGCTCGGAAAAATATGAATAAGCCTTGTAAAAACTTAAAATTGCACAATCGGGTATCAAAAGCAATCAATTCTTCTTAACCTATACCGTTGATAACATAATACATATACCCTCCTTTGTCACTATGGATTATGTAAATCTATAGTTAAAGCGTACACAAATAAATTTATAATTCTCAATGATAATGTATCAGGCATAATTTAAAATTGTAATAATGGTACAAGATATGGTATATCTTGTAGACATGGAATGCGGAATTACATCAGCCGCAGAATGGAGTCTTAGATGCATCTGATGGTTTGGAGCGGTATTAATTGGGTATCGCTTTTGGTCCCCTTTAATTCCTTTTAGTTTTCTCCTAATTTGGTCGGAATTGGCGGTGAGGATTCAAAAAGCCCTTTTAAAGGGGAACGGAAAACGCCGTTGGGCGCATTACGCCACCACCGTCATCCCGGGCAGAGAGAGGAGGGAAAAGAGGAACGGGAGCACACACCCCAATTCAATCGAGAGGCAAGGGTTTCCTCAATCGATATGGACGAAGTGGAGGGATGAGGAGAAACACACAAGGGAGGAAGGAAAACTCCGCGGAATTTGTGTATATTTAAGTAATAATTGATGACACTATTTGTTTCTCGTTTACCATCCCCTCTTTAGCCCATTTCAAATGTTTCCCCTCCGCTAAAATAATATATGCAATAATTTTTTTTCAAACATTTAACCCCATCTGTTCATTTTTTTATTGCTTTCCACCCCATTTGGCTTTAAACTCAAAACTTTACCGCCACTAACTTTGTGAAAAAATCTCAGCTGGAGTTTGAACTATTTTATGGTGACATAATTATAGGAATGGTGGCCGGTAAATATTAATGTCAAAATGCTGATACGTCTATTTCTCTGTGATTGCTTCTTTAAATACTTTCATGGCGTTAACTCATCTCTGATTATTCGAGAAACTGTTTTCTTTTGCACGACAATAATCTTCATATCATGATCGATTAAAGGAAAGAGCTACATACGTTATTTTATATATAATCTGGAAATTTGGTCATCCATTGAAGGGCCGTCGGTATTTTTTTCCTTCCGCAGAGTTTCGATCGTATTTACAGGATATTTAATGAAACTGCTTTTATTCAGAATTGTAATAATGATGAATGAAATATGTATTTATTAATTTAAATTCCATTATTTCATATCTACGAGTCTTATTGATTGCCAAGTTGCCACATTTTTTAATTAAATGTACAAATCTATTTAATAATATTCTTTCTTTATGGAATTCACTAAATCTAATATTGGTAAGAAGTTGAGTGGAAATATATTAATTCTCAATAGCTTTTAATAACATCAAGAACGGCTAGTAGAAATACGTTGATTATTATACTCCGATTTTCAGGAGGTATTTACTCCAAATCTCAGGAGGATGAAGAAATAGGTGAATGTAAGAATAATTCTTGTTGTTATTAAGCATAATAGAAACATAGGGAATTGTAAGGAACCTTATCTAAATAAATAATTACATGTTTATGAATGTACATTAAAATAGCAAGCAGCCTTCCAAAAAATTATATAATTTAAACAATTAGGAAAAGTTAAATATTTTTATCAATTAAATCAATAATAGAGAAAATTTATAGATTAAATCAATAATAGAGAAAATACATAGGGTAACAAATACATTTTTTCGGTATTTACAGGCAAGTTTATAGGCAAAAAGAGATATTTATAGGCAAATTTGGGGCCTCTATAGCAAAAAAAAATACAACTAACGATTCAATTTCTGTTGAATTGTAAAGAATTGATTAACTTCTTTCTGTGTAAAAGGTGAGTATAAAAAGTATCGGAAACAATTTTTTATTGTCTTGACCGTACGTAGCACCGAACTCTCGCCATGCAGGATCGGTGGTAAGGGGTCTGACCTTCAAAATGTGCCAAGAGCCCAATCGCCTGCGAGTGTTTGTTCAGGCTAGATCGTGTTTTTAGTGGAACCCTGTCCAGTGACTCAGTGAAAGTGCAAAGAGCAGCGAACGATTGAAGAGCGGTAAGCCATCAAATTTTGGAGTGGACTGAGAAAATAGGTACGAAAATGTTAGGCATGAATTGCAAAAATGAAATAATGTCTAAAATTTGCAGTTTTTAAGAGGTAAAAGTTCTTCAAAGACGGCGAGAGAGTGTGGTGGACGAACCCCTCGCTGAGGAGTCGTCGACCTCAAGAATCGATGATATCATATCGTGTGCCTAAAGTGCAGAATTTAGACCACCTTTTAAGCGTTTGTATGATTACAGAACGAATTGGCATTGTTCAGATGGCAGTAAACAAAATTATCACTGTAAATTTGGCGATGCGAAAGGTTTGTATTAAACTCGTCCCCAAGGTCTACATCTATATAATACCCCGCAAGCCGCCATAAGGATGTATTGCCTTGTGGGTGTTAGGTCTTGACGGACGGCCAAAAGCAGAGTTGAGTATTTACTTGTGACAAGACTTTGAACAAGATCCCGAATTTTTCGGTAACCCAATCATGTGAGAAGTCAGTTTGACATTTTAATTTGACCCGGAAACAGAGCGTAAAAGTTCCGAATGGCAAACTGCGGCAATCCTCATGCATAAAAGGCTCGAATGAGCAAATCCAGATTGAAAGACATGCTCATCATTTTTTTATGCGCCAAGGCTCCAATATAAATTTGTACCTCAGGAGCAGACAGTGAATGGTGTTTTTTTATCTAAAAGTGCTATAGATATATTGCTAAGAAGGGTCAACCGGCTGGGGCCAACCATTGCCAGGAATTGAAAATTACATCTCGACAATGCACCCAGCCATATCTGCTACAAGTTAACCGACTACCTGACGGAAAACTGCATCGCGACGATACCCCATATAGTCTCAAATTGGCACCAGTGGAGTATTTTATGTTCCCAAAAGTGAAATGCTCCCTCTAACCACACCACCATGGGACCCTAAGTGTCGTCAAACAAGCGGGATTTCGGATACGAGTGCATTGTATCCGGAATCCGGAGTATTCAAAAATAAGATTCCAAGTCGGGAGAGTAAAAGGTTGTACTCTAAAGAATAATATTATGAGAAATGCCGCATTAATTGGAAGAAAAGGGAAGGAGAGGGAAATAACTAAGGACATTTGGGAGAAAACCGTGAAATACATATATTTTTATTATATCAGTATATCAATATCTAGTATATAGTAGTATATCAATATCTTTGCTTCATAGAAATAATAACCCTTACCTGTAATATTTTCAACATAATTTTTTATGTACAGACTATGCAAGACTCCATACGAAAAGAAAGTAGTATTTAAATGTTAAACCAAACATTTTTTCCTGGTGTCTTTCGAAAGCTACAGTTTCTTTATTTAAATTGCATTGATCATTTTTGGGTGCATGATTGGGATAGTATTATCACCGATAACTATCTTATAGTCAGACATAGTAGGTTCATTATGAACCTTGAAGCAAGTCACAAAGTCGTGGATAGTTTATCAAATAAACACTACAATATTTATATGATTACTTAATATTACGAACACCAGAGGCTAATATTGAAGGAAGTCAAGCAGAATAGTGTATGATGACGACCTATAAGAGGTCAAAACGTTTTATTTGGAACCTTTTTTTCCCAAGTAAATGTACAATATATCTCACAGTTAATTTTGAAATTCAGTTTCTCAAATTGACCGGTGAATTAAAGTTTATTGTAAGGGTGTATTTAAAGTTTTTTTTAAATCGGCGAAAATACTTGCATTAGAAAATTGAAACTTTTGTTGCCTCTAAACATAATTTTTGCTTTTTTGATCGCTTAAGCCCTCTGGAAAAACATGCTGATCCGTGACTGAGCCTTTTTGAGTTCTTTGTTGAACGACTTTTGTCCTTTGAACAGGTATACGCACGAACGCCCAATTTTCACATCCATAACACAATCGCACCGCATCTCACTCAGTTGAGTATGAATTTCGATGCGCGTGAAACCACGCAAGTGTAGAAAACGGATGATTAACACACTGCTCTTGTGCTTTAGGCAACTCCATTTTTAGCATTGGAAAAGCATCTCACTCTAATGGCAGCTATGTTAACCCTGTGAAGTGTACGTTTCTACTACAAGTGCCTTGTATTTATTAAGGGCGCCCGCATATTTAAAGCTCAACAACCTTTTTCTCTCTACTCACAAAATGGAGAAAAAAATGGGATTGCCTTAGAACAGGACCTTAATAACAAAACCTTGTGTATTTACTTATGACAACCTAGCTGCTTTGAGCTAAATAATGTTTTAACTCTGAATAATTTCTACCTCCCTTCAAGCCCGCCATATCCATATGTTTTCCTTTACTTCCTCTACCTAACATTTTCTATCTCAATTTAAAACATGTGAATGCCTCTGGATATCTCTTCCATTTAATATTCATGCAATATTTGCATTTGTACTTGTACCCCATCTTTCACCACCATGGTCCGTCTTTTATCTCTTTCTGTTTTCTTCCATTCCCTTTCTCCTTTATACTTCATGCTAATGTTAATTGGCCTCAAATAGAAGCTAACACTCTAACATACGATGATATTTTAAAGCTATGATAACGTAAAAAGCTATCGCTAATTATATAATTCAGTCATATCATACTTAATGGATTTATCTGTCATGAACTCTCTCTTTCTTAGGTAGAAGTGTCTCAACCTAAGGCAATGCGTCATTCAACTCCCTCATTTTTTCACCTACCTTCGTCCAAAGCGTTTCATTTGTAAGTGAAATCTATTGCATGCTCTTATTTATGCAAAATAACTTAATATTATTCTTGCACTTTATTCGCAAATCAATACATTCGATTTCTTATGAAGAATTGCCTTCCGATAACTATGTCATTGTTTTGTAATGGATTAGTAATAATTATAATTATATGGCTCACTGTATAACAAAAATGTAGTCATTCTCGAATTTAACTGGTTCTATCAGACTCCGTTTTCCATTCCTTCCTTCATTCTATCACAAGCCTCTCACACTATTTCCTTCCAAAATAAGCTGAAAATAATAGACGATAGATGGTTATCTTGACTTATCCCTGTCCAATCTTTTTCTTAGCCCACTACCCGCATATGTGTAATCTAAGGCACCTGGAAATATTGTGTAAGCCTACAATGCCCTCAGACTAATGTTATGTCTTTATATTTATTATAGTTTCCCACTTTTCTCTCCAAAACCTTCTCAGAACCTACGAAGGAAATCAAACATACCGTGGTTATTATGTTCCCTGTATCCATCCATTGGTTACATATTAAATGCCAAGGCAAGAGGCGGGCGTATCCATCCCGCTTCTAAATACTTTTAGTATATGTAGTAATCATTTTACGTCACTTTATCTGTTAGTTATTAAGCTTAGTGCTACCATTCATTCATGCGAAATTAAACTAATGGTCCTTTAGTCTTTACAAACTATTCGTTTTCCCATTTTTCGATAGGACCTAATACCATTCAAAAGGAAGTTCTCTATCCGAAGCCTTCTCTAAGTCCTTCACGAATTCCGCTAAGATATTATCTAAGGGCTCTATCGTGTTCAACCTAATTTCTTGTTAAACATTTCTCACTGGGTATTATTTCTGGACGTAATCTATCCTTTTGTGGGTAAATTTCTATAATAATGAGACTAATTTTGTCCATTAATTTAACTGTGTAATTATCAATTTACTTTAGTTCTAATAATACTTTATCTGCATATTATCAAATGTCGCATTTAGATTTTCTATTGTAGATGATTTCCATTCCTTCTTTCTCCTAATTGATGCAGGGCTCTCTTTTCAATAAATATCTATCTATTGCATAACTACGCGCAGTTCTGCAAATCCGCCGGTATCTAGTCAACACTTTGATTGCATCTTTGTATGCTTTTTCATCCTAACATATACTTTTAATGGTTCTTAAGCTTCACCAAAAGGCATTCAAGGCGTTCGTCAATGATCCGAATCCTTCTTTATATGTTTTTTCTTCAAAGATTGTCATTCCTTAAGTTTTGATCAGTAAATATTAATTTCAATAATTGAACTTCCAATATGCTACAGTGGCGTTCCAGTAGACAAAGGATAAACTACGCTATAGGTTACATAGCCCAGTAATTAAATAATTGATTTACTTTTTTTAGCAAGCTAGGTGGTTTTAGATATGGATTTATTACAATTCTTAAAAAAAATTGTAAATGATAAAAACTATGTACAGTGAAATGAAGATTATATTTCCACGTGTTTTTCCAAGTATTAAGGTTTTAAAATCTGTGAGAACTGTGAAAGAAATAATCGTTTTTCAATATTAAGAATTTAAATTTACTATTGAATTACCTCAGCTAAATCTATTTGTTTTTTTATTACATATAGTTATAAATAATTCCTTGGACCTCGCGAATAATTGTGGATGGAACTCTCTTTGAAATGTCTATTTCATTGCCACCCATTACGACATTAAGGCGTTTCTCTACTGCTCATTCAGTTTCAAGTACAGGTAGGTTTAAGCATAATACCGCGGAAGGGTTGGATGATATCCTAGCGCCTGCATGGTAGTTTATGGGAACCTGAAGGAGGCGCGATAAGCAGGTATAATTTGTCTGCAGCTGTCCTCCAGCCTCCGTGAAATGGAATATGTTGATTGGAAGATCGTGATTGTTCTAATTACATAGATCTGAGCAATTGAACAAGAATCGTAAAATAAATTAAAAATAATTAAGGGAGGATCAAGGTTATTTAAGTGGTTTAGAGGTAAAGCAAGTATGAGGTTATACTCCTTTTGAATAGAATTCTGCTATAACAAGTTAGTGAAAAAATATTTATATTTTTAAATGCATTATGTTGACTTAACTTATTTTGAAAATTTTAAATGAGGATTGGCCCGTGCGCAGTATACTTTCTCCAGCAACTCTTTTTTTACTCTTGTTAGGGAAATGAATTCGCTATGTGTATATATATATAAATATAAATATATATATATATATATATATATATATATATATATATATATATATATATATATATATATATATATATATATTTATTTATTTATTTATATATATATATATATATTTATATATATTTATTTATTTATTTATTTATATATAAGTAATATTTATATTTATTTATATATATAATATTTTTCATTATGTTTTCATTAAGAAAATATTTATAAAAAATAATAGATCATCACCGTGAAAAAATATTATTCATGATTTTCGTGATTTTACGCAATTTTTACAAATGTATTATCACTGATCTCAGATTTTTTCTATTCCTTCCGATTGAATTCAGACTCATTTCACCTATTTTACTTCCGTTTGCCTCTTTAATATCCCAACCTTTGGAAAATTGATAAGCAATAGTTTGTCAATAGGTTTCCCAAGTGCGAAGCCACGGACTTAGAACATCATTCACTGTTCCCTAAAGAGGATTCAAACCATCCATCTTTCATTAAAATGAAGCGTTACGCTATCCGCCAAGCTAAGCCGGGTAGCAAAATATGCAACGAGTCGTATAGGATCTAACTTTTATATACACGAGTCTACCCTCGGCCGCCTTAAACATTGTTTGATGAAGAGACGTAAATATGTTTTAAATATTTTAAAATTCTCCTTTAAATTCCATTGATCATTTATGGTGATTTAAATTGATGTAGAATCATATAAAGATATTATTTCTCATTTTCAATGAGGTCTGGGAAGGTCGTTATGGAAAGACTACTACTATAAGCTTTGATTTGGTGTTCCGGTTTCTATCCCTCGGAAAGGTTGCTGAGGCAAGAAGATAAACGTAGATCGGGACATTTTGAGATGTGGGTGGGGAGAAGAATAGCGATAATAAAGAACACGAAAAGGAAAAAAAATGATAAAGCTATAGGCACGGTAGGGGAAGAAATAGTTCCGAGAAGAAAAGTTCGAAGAAGGCAGGGCAAGTGAATGCTGGAGGACTGAGAGCCATTGAGACACTGAAATAGAAGGGGTAATTCTGGGAAAGCTAAGTAGAGAGAGGAAAACAATAGCCATTTTAGAAGGAATCTAGATAGATGGAAAGTACGCAGAGTTGAAATAACGAATCATTGTAAAATATAGAATGGGGTTTAAGGATAATTTGTGCCATGTTAGCTAGTGCTTAAGACTGTCGTAGCTTGTTATGCCTGAGTCCATGGTAATCCTTTGTTAAGTCAACTGGGAAAATATGAAAGCTAAGTTTGCTTTAACTTTAAGAAATTTAATTAAATATAACTTCATTTAAATTTACCTTGACATTACTTATGGTCATATTCTCCTGAACCCCTTTCACTATCACCACAACGTATTTTTAGGTTACTTGGTAATTTAACTTGACCAAAATATACTATCGATAAACTACCGGAATATGGATTTACACTTATATGGTTGATATTTAATACGTCAATTGCTTATCGGATTTTGTTAGATAATCGAAGGTCTTCACGTTGTTGTTTTCTTTGCATAAATACTGTAGGATTGTCGGGGAATGGGTGGTTGAGAGGGGTAAGGGGGGCAGCCATCGCGATCGAGAAATAGTGAGGAGCAACGCGTGGGCTGAGGGAATGCGACATTCGGCCCGCCCTTTGTCGATGTAGGTGGGATGGCTTCAAGCCCTCTGACCCGTCCTCCCTTTATATCTCCCCGTGTTTCCTCTTCGGGGTCCTCACTTCCCTCCACCCTTACCCTCGCTCCCTGTCTCTCTGGCTGTCGTTAAGGACAAGCTAATGGTCGTGTAAGGTTTCTATCCCATGCCCTTGTGTTCCCCTATCCCATCCTCTCATCCTCTTCACCCTCCCCCTTACTGTTTCCCTTCCCCAATCCCGGCCTTTCCTATATCACAGCACGACCGTATACATTTGACCATGTGTTTTGTTTATCTCACTCGTTTACTTGTAGCCCCTAAGGGTACGTGTAGGAAACTTCATATATCTGGAAGAATCGATTCTGCAGGGATCTCAGGTCCGTTGTTCGATAACAATGGATACTTGATCCCACTACAGGCGTTAATCCACTATTCATAGAATCATTTATTATTTAAATTCACAATTTTTTTAAGAAAAAATTAAAATTTATTCATGCATTCACCATGTGCAAATTATGTTTAAAATCTATAGGACATACCGGGAAAAGGTCATACTTATGACTCGGCATTATTAAAAAAGAAATGTTTTTTTCCTGCTCATGTTATGGATCGGACCTTGTTGACATTTGTATCGAATGTTTTTTGCGATGAATATTTCTGGAAATGTGATTCATTTTCGGATTTGGCGCTCTGTAAGCCTGTATCAGTCGCAAAAAAAGATCATCCGTGATATGGATGTGACCAACAGGATGTTTTTCATTCGCCAAATGAGAGAATCAAAAATATTTTATTTCCCACCCTTTCTTTTTTATTCATATTATTGTTGGAAAGTTTCGCCATTGTTGCGTAGGAAAATTTTCAAATTTTGCTATCAATCAATTATTAAATCATTATTAAGGTTAGTCTACCGCTGAAGATATATTTTGGATAGCCATGCTGACTAATCACCGCCGCATTTCTAAGCGTTGCTTGACCACAGAATTCGAATTTCGCACTCTATACCATATGCCATTAATAAACTCTTCTGTAATTCTTCATGATATCACTCCGTACAAAAATCCTATTTTTTCCTTCCTCTTACCATGCTTATCCGATAATTCTTCCCTCTATCAAGTTCTTCAACATTATATCGCCAATTATAATTACCAACAGCTACTTTCCTTCTTTCCTTTGGATTCCTTCAACTATCCCATCTCTTATTCTATCATACCTGGTAGGTTTTCGTTTGTGGAAATTATATGTGTAGTTTAGTTAAATGTGATGGATTTTTTTATTCTCAAATTTTCATTTAACAGTGACCTTAACTGTGTTTTGAAGTGAAAAGTGAATTGCAAAACTTAAAAGACAATGTCTATTGATGGGGAAGTTGGAATGATTTTAAGGAAATAAATCGATAAATGCATCAACGGACTGCCTGATACTTGCTGAAAGTCATGTTCCTAATGCGTGAATAAACAGGCATGATCATGCCTGAAGGCGAAATAACCTATTGTGAAATATTTTAAAAAAAACTTCGAATGAAACCGTCCAGAGGAAGCCAGGATAACAGAATAAGTTATCAAACTAATGGGTAAGAAAAGAAAGTAATATTTTAAAATATGAGGTTAGCCACCATTAATTTAAAAATATTATTTATAATATGAATAGACTACTAAGTTAGGAAGATTACTGATGGACTCTGGCCGTATATAGCGCAATACCCCTAACCTGTTAACCAGCATGATAAAGCGTACTGCTCCTTACACCCCATACTATGAATTACAATGAATCGTTATTTAGCCTCGCTGGCTTTTCAACGCCCTTAATTCCATCCGAATTGCCTATTAATTTCCTCCCCACATCTTACTTTCCCAGTATTTCCCCTCCTATGACCCTCTTCAGCATCTCGTGGTCTCTCAATATCTCATGAATTCAATTTCTCTGCCCTCTTCGAATTTCTGCTTGCAGCCATCCCCCTTCCCCTATCATGCTTAGGACTTTATCATTTTTTTGTCCTCTTCATTTTTCTTTTATTCCCCACACATCTCAAATATTTCTTATCTTTACTTTTTCTCATACCTCAATGATCAAATTTCCAAGCAATACATATCTTGGCTCCATGCTAAAGTTTTCACTTTCGTTTTCTGACAATCTGACCAAGTTTTCTACAAAAATTACTTCCTCGTATTGGAGAGGATTGAGGTCTCGGGTTAAAACTTAATGTCGCTTAAATAAGTCTAAATATTAGATATAAATTTATAAAAATAATAATAATAATTCAAAGCATTCATAGCTCTCGGTTTTTTGTTCACATAAATAAGCCGACCGGCAGGGACGAATTCACTGGAAGAAAATAGGAATAGGGGTGAATTCAGCAGAGTAATGGCAATTTCCAATTAAAATTCTCATTAAGGGATAAGATGCAAAGAATATTTGGAGTAACTTATCATTCAAAACTCATGAGAAAAATAGAGAATATATTTTTAAAACGCTAATGAAACCACAAAGAAGCCATAAAGTAGATATGCAAAGCTTCATGAAAACCCTGAATGAACACTTAAACCATGTAATTAAAAGTAATTGAAGAAAATATCTTGCTTTTGGAGCATAATTTGAAGTATCTAAGAAAATTTCAACTTGAAATGCAATTGCAAAATTGCATTTCAAGTTGCAATTTGAAAATTGCAAATTGAAACTATGCAATTGAAAATTGCATAGTTTTATTGTATTTTCGTTCAACGTATCTATTATAAGATGACCTACCAGTTTGTACATGATTCGTAGTAGTAATAGTAGTAGTAGTATTTAGAGGAGGCGACCGACAGCTGAGGTCATTCCTACATCTGCATCTACTCAATACCCTGCAATCCGCCGCAAGGGCGTGTGGCGGGGGGTGTTAGGACACCACCCGTAATTTAGAAAAGAAAAAAAAACGCATCCTAGAACCACAAATTCATGAATCCACAAAAAACATGGCATACATTCATGCAAGAACACTTCCACCCCACACACAAGCAAACACTCAAACTACATCTTACTTACACATGCGCCTTAAAGTATACCTAACAGCTTTGCAGTGTTTAACTTTGCTCCGACTTGTAAATTCAATGTTTTCAATATATCTAAAGTGACTTTGGCTTCTTACTATTATGATTTCTGATTGTTCGGGGAAGAATGAGTATTTTTACCTATCTGTCCTGGAATCTATCTCCCTTATTTTATCTTTGTGGTCTGATCTACCTAAGTAGTGTGGGGCCATTATAATTCCTTCAGTGTCATCGTTAAACTCGTTTGTTCTGAACCTTTCTAAAAGCCTAAGCCTCGCTTGTTCTCTCCGCACTTCAATTGGTTCCCAGCCTAAATCCCCTAAGAGACCTGTCACACTTGTGTTCTTATCATAACAATTTTTAACGAATCTAGCGGATTTTCTCTGGAATTTATCTAATTCTTTTTGCCAAATTTTCTCCCAAGGATCTCTAATACTTGCGGCATATTACAAATGAGGTCTAACTAGGGCAAAATAACACCTCTCTTTAACTTTTTCATTATATTTCCCCACCACTCGTTTTATGAAGCCAAGTTTCTTTCATGCTAATCCGCATATTGTCCTGATATGTGCTCCCCATTAAAGGCGTGGTGTTAGAACAACCCCCAAATATTTAACTTGATTGGCCGTAGTCAGTACTGTGCCATAGTGCGCATTTT
This sequence comes from Hetaerina americana, assembly GCF_022747635.1. Lineage (NCBI taxonomy): Eukaryota > Metazoa > Arthropoda > Insecta > Odonata > Calopterygidae > Hetaerina > Hetaerina americana. The sequence goes on along the minus strand of NW_027287205.1, from coordinate 30,397,118 downwards.
CGCCATAGTGGATGGACAGGAAAGGATGAAGGGTGGAGAGAAACCCGGGGTCGGCATTAGCCTACTCTTAACAAAAGGCGCCAAGGGGTCCGCAGCTTAACGTCCCATCTGACGGACGGCGTACTCACTCAAAGTGCCCTCCACAAAGCCCCTCAAGTAGGGATCGAGATACCTCTGAAAAACATTCAACACCGCCGGGATTTGAACCCAAGCCCTCTGGGTGGGAAGCCAGTACGATAGCACCCGCACAAAACCCGAACCCCTTCTTGATTCATATCTTAATATATTAATATTTGAATTCGAATATTTTGTAAGAGGTATTTTCAGGATTGTTTGGTAAGTTTTTATTTGCTTGAATTTAGCGAAAAAGTGTTGTTTTGAGTGGTTTGGTAAAATAATGAATTGGTAAGAAATGTTTCATTGTTATAACTCTATTTATCGGGAGATGTTCGGGTTGGAAATATCGATGCGCTTATAGCGCGTCTCGAAGAACCTTGCACTACGTAGAACTTGAGCTTTTGCCTAACAGATCCTCAGGCATTTTTGTAATGCCATAAGAAAACAATGGAGATTCTGTCCTTCCCGAGCGTATAGCTAAAAGATGGTTCGAAATGTTTGAAGAGGGGAGATGATTTTAAAGTAAGATGGCTCTGAAGTGCAGGACAACTATCATCACCGCTGGTTTCATTTTAAAAGAACATAATCGAATAGGGTTTAAAGGACTATCATAAATATTGCGCATTTTATTGGGTACCACTCACACATTTTGAGAATAATTACACATTAGACGTATTATTGCGAAGTAGGTTCCGCGAAATCTCGAACAATATGACGTTCATATGCAGATTAGTTCCTGGCTAAAATTGATGCTACAGGAAGATGGGTAGTATTTGTCAAAGGTTATCGTTTCAGATGGAGATTTACTATATTATTTTATCTTGAGAGAAAATGGCCTAAGGTCTAAGTGTAAACCTACTAGGAATCCAGCGAATGAAATAATTGTATTTCAATAACTTTTCATAGTTACTTTCTCTGCCCGCATATCTTATTTCACTAATAAATAATGAACGTTTACCGCTACCTGCGCATAAATTTGGTCAGTATAACTCGATTTTCACTCATTTTATTCCAAACAAAGTGAATCATAGGAGAATTCAAATGAAGAAGGAGAGTTTGCGTACAGCGTATCGTACAGAGTGATCGTGTATTAAATAGCACCGATTAAAATGTTTAAAAACGATAGACGCAGAATTAAATTATCAATTTTCAAGGAATGATACCATAACGGTATCATTAAAGATGCCTGAATTTCTTTCCTTCGGATCACTCTCTCATCAGTTCAGAGGTTTGTACTGAGTTTTGAAACAGGCCATGGGAGTTATAGGATAGAACGAGGAAGCCAACGGAATTCGAACGTGCATTTCTGCCTTAACGCCAGTTTACAGTGATTACCAAACATATATGTGTACTGCTTGATAAATACAGTATATGTTTCACATATTTTTACCTATAAATGGGAAAAAAAATTTGAAAACCCAGTCATATTTGATTATTCAGCGATTAATAATAAATGCCGTTAAAATTTTCAGGGCTACTAAACGTCGTCTGCAAATTCTCACGACATTAAAAAAGGAGCTATCAAATATAGAATAGCTATTCCCTTGTCATTTCAATATTTTTTTACGCTAACGTGATTTGCATGAATACGAATGAGAAAAAGCAAACTCATCATTAGATTTTCCTGGACGTCGACTTGCAGGCAAATGACCCCACCCTCAGTAACCGATGCTCAGATGAGGAAATACGAACCAGTCGGTTGTAAAAGCTCTTTCAATTTAACTGGCCCTGGCACATTCAATGCACTCATTAAGTCTGTTTGGCGAACCAGAGTTAATGGTCTAGGCCTAAAAAGGGTAGTTAAAAGTTTTATTTTATTCTTTAGGAAAAATCATGCGTGCGTGTGTTGTGACTCCACCGGCGAGATTTCAGGCGATAATGTCATCAGCCATGTAACTCCGAAAAATTATCAACGACCATTTGAGTCAATTAAGACAAAGTGCTATTTACGCTACAAAACATTTTGACTGAGATCAGATATGCGGTCATTGAGGAACAAGAAGACCTTATCTCTGTAAAGTAGGGTGTACACAGAATCAAAGTAAAAAAATACATCGTTCGTCCCCGCAATGTCATATCAAAATGATTTGGTACATCTTGATAATTAGGAATAATAAAAACAAAACATTTTATCATTAAACTGGATAATTATAAAAATATCATTTTCGAACTGCCTTTGTGCTTGAGTAATACTAATTATTTAACACGCTAAAATGGTTAATTTTAATATGTAACTATTACGATTCCGATAAAATTTTACTACTTCGGCTTTTTTTCTATATTACTAAAACATGCATGGTTAAATATTAAACGACTGCTTCCGATGAGTATTAATGAATCAATCAAGAATTAACAGCCAATTCCGATAGTAAGGATTAGAATTCAATTATATGCATCGCATAACGTACTTATTGTTTAATTTTAGTCATCTGTTTAGAGAAGAAGTACACTTCATTTATTTAATCTTCGTCAAAAAGAGATAATTGCGCATGATTAAATATTGAAAAGAATATGACGCCAGGCGTTAAAAAAAAACCCTCATTTAGAAAAACAAAAAATACGAATTTTTAAAGCATACAAATGGCGTTATTATATTTTAAAATATATTTTATTTTAAATATAAAGTAGAAATTTAGCATAAACTTTTCAGTCTCCACCAGCTGACAGTAGAATGTCAATCACTAGGTTTCTCTAGGTGTCTTAATAGGCCATGCTTTATTTGCAATCGAGGATTTTACTCCATAATGTGCTGACTTGCCCAAAAGCCTTTATAAGAACTGCAGTTATCATTTCAAAGCTGGTTGTTTGAATTATTCATTTTGAAAATATATATATAATATGCTGACGGCTCTTTCCTTAGTCCTCAAAGGAAAAGCGCGGGGGTTTTAATTCAGCAACGTAACCCTTGATAGGCATGTACTTAATTCGAAACATGAGCCGACCAAACTATCGGTTATGATCATCGTTTGCGTAAAATGATCGGAAAGAATGTCTGGCATATTCTTTGATCTCCCTGTGCATCTTTCATCTTTTGCCTAAATTAAATCTATGAGGAAAAATTAAATAAAATGACTAACAATGATGCTATTTGTAATCTCACCGTCGTTATGTGCTCTAGCAGTACTTTGGCAAAAAAATTATTAGTTGTAACGTTCTTTTGCATCAATTGTTTTATCAATTCTTTAATCGAGCATTTAATCGCCTAAAAAATAAAATACAAAAATTGATGCTTAAGGAGATTCATTAGGGAGAAATATAAGATATTCTCCAACATTTAACTTTGTTTATTCATTTGAAATGTATACAAGTACTTCCACACATAAATTTTGCCCTGGAATCTCTCCCCGACTCCGTAAAATATATGGTAGTAAAGACTCGTGTGTCTGTGTGTATCCTGGCCCTCCAATCACACCAACCTTAAAGTATCATCAAAATATATGAAATATTCCTTCTCTCCCTATTGCTCAAATATATATATATATATAAAAAAAAACCATAACCACAGTAATCAACCCGAAGGTCGGTTTGGTAGGTGATTAGAGTTCACCCAGTACTAAGCACTATAGAGCATGTGAAATTCACACATCAGGGTAGGGGGGCCAGTTCCTTTCCCTGTGTCGGTTATGGTTTCCCAGGAAGATCTGGTACCCGAAAAATCACTTCAGCTTGTGTGGAGCTGCAGATGCCCAGAGTGCCTTGCCAGGGAATCGAACCCGGGACCCTCCGCAGTCAGCAGTTCATCGCTCTACCCCCTGGACTACCGCGACCCACCCACCCAATATATATATATATATATATATATATATATATATATATATATATATATATATATATATATATATATATATATAATATATAAGCATTCACATGGATATAGATATTAGGAAAAGGGATAGAAACACATATAAAAGACAATCACAGAAAATATCGGCCCAGCAAGTAGAAAGATCCGTGGTTCAAGTCACGGTTAAAGAAATATGTTGGCATTGATTATCTGTTCAATTCCGTGTTCCCCACCTCTCCTTTTGCTCGCCTTTTGTATCTGTTCCTATCCCTTTTCCTTATATATATTTTCATGTGAATGGGTGTGTGTATGCATATATAATATAATTAAAAAATAAGCCATTTCGATTCCTTCAGGATTCATGATTGAAGGTTTTTGTTATTTAAATCCAAGCGTCTTGTACCTCTAAAGCCTAATGCCATAAGAAAAATCGCATTACCTCACAGAGGTAGCGATAGAGCGAGTGGTCCCGTTTCCTATCTCTACTTCTCTCTCTCCCTCTGGCTCCCGCCATAGTCATTAATGACTCAGTAAAACTTATGTTCTTTAATAAAGCGGACCTTGTGACTATTCCCGTAATTAACAATCTACTTATTTCACTCGGCAATCGGAGTATTACTGCACCCAGTCGCTTTGACGAGCCGTATTCAGTCCTCACTCTCTCCCCAGTTCCCTTCAAGTGACTCTACCATCTTTTTACAACCCCCGACTGCCACTTCACTCTTCAGCCCATTCCCCATTTCGAATAAATCCCACACACGCACACACACTCCGCGGACTCATCTCCCCTAGTCTTGTCCCCGTCCTTATTCCCTCCTCTGCCCTCCCACCCCATGTGTTCACCCAGGATTAGCACCGTATGGGGCCTTATCACCTTGGAGACCGTTTTCATGAGGCCCTAGGGCAAGGCCATTGGGACTTCCTTTAACGGCTGCTAACGAGGGAGGGCGGGGAGGTGTTGAAGGAAGCAGGGTGACGGTGGTTGGAAGAGAGAGAGCTCCTCTGGTTTTCAGTGCCGAGGAGGAGGTTCCATGGGGTGACTAGTATGTGGCATGGAAGGAGGAGGCTTGAGGGAGTCGATGAGGAGGTCATGGGGAAGGGAAAGGGATGGTCGGGATGGGAGGATGGTTGAAAAGACTTTCAGGAGGTCGGAGGGTAAGACGGGGAGGAGGAAACTATAGGTCGCGAGGGATAGCATAGCGGGGTGGGCACTTTGGATTCAAAGAGGGGCGTGGCTCCGTCTTCGAGGTTTGAGCCTTTGGTTCTTGAGCTTCATCTCCGAAGAGCATACCCTTTTCCCTGCGTGTGGTGTACGGTATTCCATGTTGTTGCTAGAATAAAAAAGGGTCTCTTTATAAAAACCTTAAAGCCGTTTGCTTGAACAAAAAACCATCAACATTGTTGAGAGGATCTTCTTCAAGATGTGGAGAACTGTGATGAAAACTGCAATGAATACGACAAACACCACATTTAAATATATACAAACATATGCACTCACATGTTAAAGTACATATAGTGCACAAACATTACAGGGAAGAGTTTAATTGAACAGTGGAGTAGTACGTGACATTTTTATTGATGAATGAAAGAATAATATATGACTTAAATAATCCATCATTCCAGAATATACTATATATATATATATATATATATATATATATATATATATATATATATATATATATGTGTATATATATATATATATATATATATATATATATATATATATATATGATTTCGTCGACGTAGCATGTAAGTGTTGAATAATAAATTGGACAGCAACAAACAATATAGAAACACATAAAAAGATTACACACACGTTATTACTTGATCATTTTGACGGAATTCTGCTCCGTCTTCATCGGAAGATATAGAATTGATATATATTTATATATCATGCAAAGAGCCCCTGTAATAATGTCGTCGGGTGAGTTATAAGAGTAACTACAAATCTTTAAAATGTAAAAATGCAAAGCATTTCATGGAGAACGTGATTGAATAGTGGAGTAGGTCATGGGATATCACGATTTATACAAATCATTTTTCCACTGTGAAATATCTTTCAATTTGGTTCGTATCAGTTGGTGACTCTGATAACATTACTCTTGTAAAGTTTGGTCTTCACATTTATCGTTTTTTTAATTAAGATTTTATATTCAATAAACAATGAAATGTTTCACTAAGCAGTCAATTTTTTCTGATAATATCAAATGTATAGGTTTATTTACGAAGCAAAGGCGCTGGCCATTTGTTTTTTATGCATGTAATAGCAAATTATGTTATGCAGTTATGTTTGAATGCTGGCTTCTATATTATTTGGACAATAATTCTTAAGAAATTATTGTGATAAAGAGTATGAAATTAGCAAAAAGCCTGGTTATAATTCAAAGCAAATTTGATTCGCAGCAAATCAGTTCGAAGCAAATTGAAATAGTCGTCCTAAGAAAAGTAAAGTATGCCATGAAGTAACTAGAAAATAAGAGGTTTGGATAAAAATATTTGATAATAATCAATTATAAGAACGCATTTACAGCAATCTGGTTTTAATGAAAACAAGTATGCCTGTGAGACTTTTTGAGTGTTTCGCGGTCAACATTTCATAATAATAACACTAGTTCTACTGAATTGTGTAGCTCATTGCAGATGCTAAATTATTAAAACAAGTGTATTGACTATTGAACCTATTCTGTAGCATTGCTGGGAGTAGAGGTTGATGCATTTGGTTTTTATGATCGTGTTAATTTTTTAACTCAATCATTGGCTAAGTCACCGAAAACAGCTTGGCTAATAACCTAATGGATATAAAATTGAAATACAGTATTAGTAACAGTAACAGTTAGAATAGATCTCCTCGTTTATAAAGTTAGTACTTCTTGTTCGCAGTATCCTGGAGGATTCAGAAGTACCGTAAAGTTTATCCAATCAGTATCAGTAATTTACCAAGATAATATCTGACTGCAGTAATTTTCGTGCCTTGCTGAGCGTCGTTATCATAAGATAAATTTACGCCTTGAAAATTCACCTTCATAATATTTTTCCATGAGGACGGAGGATGACATTTTTATTGCCAATTAAGGGATATGCCTAATTCCGTCGCTCGTATTATCATCGGTATTATGCGACAGCGTGAGCGGACGTCTGCTTGGGGCGCTGTTAAGAACCAAGGCATAAGCGCTATCCTTCAGATAACGCGGTAGCAAGTCACCAACGCATATATGCGTTTACTGCCTAGTCCAATTCACGCATGGTCAGTGTGCAATACCGGAATCAGGGGCTAGAGCGGAGGCGCTCGCTTGGAACTGCCTCAGTGCTTAAGTCAATGGCCATAAATTTGCATTTACATTTACCGTTAAGGTTGGTTTCGGACCGAGCAAATGGCGTGTGGCACGGCCTGGTAACCGTCAAGGTAGAGTGCGAAATGTAATTGAATCAGTCCCATCCGGATTCTCTGGTCCTCGCAATTGCGTTAACTTCTTTACTTCGATCAACAAAAACGAGCTTCTTCAGCTAAATGGGCGTCGTTCATGCAACCGAAAGCATTCAGTTCCACTCCTAAATCTAAACGATCAATTTGTTTGTCAGAGCACGTGTTCATGTACAAGAAATGAGAAATATTTGGAGGCAATAACTCTTCTCACACCTTTTGAATAATACGAGATTATGATAATCTTTTGGTTTAGGCAGTGGACGTTGCTAATTTATATCCATAGCATAAAACAGTGTTAATAATTTTTTGTAGGATGATAGTTTAAATAGTTAAAGTTAAAAATAGATGAGTTTTTGTTGAATATAAACTTGAAAAATTTAACAAAGTGAAATAATCTCAGAAAAAATACAAATGCGGAAGTCTGTACCCACATGCATAGAGCGTGTAACGTAGAGTTTAATGTAAAAAAAATACATTTCGAAAAATATTGCAAAAATTACGGTATACCTGCTATTGTAATGTTAAAACTTGTTAAATCCAAAAAAGTTTCACATACGGCAAAAGTTCTAAGTTAATTCAACGTGCTAATTAATTGTATTTTTAGAATAATATCTTTAAAGTATTATTTCATTTTGTTCCATTTGTTTACACATATGTACTTAAATAACTCTGAGTTTAAGGTATATTTAACTTTCTAATGCTATTATAATTTTGCATATTTTTACGCGCAAATAATTTCAACTATTTATATGGTGCAAATGGTCCAATATACCTCATCTCATACAAAATTCGGTGTATATTCTTTTTAAATAAAACACTTAGTGCATAGCCAAGTACCACCAATGTTCCATTAGTAAATTACTGTAGTAATTTAATAATATTGCAGTCAATCACCATAAATGGGAACTATGACACTCTACGCGTTAATTACGTATATGATCGACATAGTTTAACAAATATCCGTTGGAGTTTTAATCAATGATAAAGGTATTAATTATGTTCAGAAATATTTTATGATTTGGCACTTAAGAAATGGATGAATAAAAATGAAAATAGTTTTATGTTTTCCGCATGCGCATATTTTAATGCACCAATAACAAATGCGGTAATAAAGTATTTGCTGACCTTTACAACCGAGTTTTCTTAATGCTTGTCAATACCATATAAAATCTGTTACGTGCATGAATTTGTTCTTCATATTATGAATCGACTCTGCTTGTCAAACTCCTCCATTTTCTTCCACCTAAGAAACCCTCTGACACTTTTCACCGAACTTCTACATCTCGTTACTACATTTCTTCCATCTTCTCTGTACTTCCCAGCATCTCATTGCTCCGAGTTGCAGCAATGCTACTTTATTGCAAATATCGTTGGACCGGTTCAAATTTTGGCTCTCCCTCTCAGAGACACATCTCGTATTTAATCAAACGTAGTTGTAACACAAATCCGTCTCAATATCCTCACTTTATGTGAGAACGTGGATTTGTTGCCCGTGGCGCTTTTTAGTGGCCCAGCGCTCTGCTCCGCGTATGACGTGTCTGGCCTTATCACAATCTTTTAACATTGTCCTTGGGCTTTATGGATCTCGCCTGTTGTCACAAGTGACCCTTTGTTAACTCTCTCCCCTTTATCCATGCTGAGTTTACTTGATTTTTATCACCCTTGTTTCTCTCCCTTACCGTTGTGTTTGACCTTTGAACCAAGGTATTTCAATTCGCAGTAATTTGGGATTGCAGTGTCATCAGTATAAATTTTCTAGTTCGGTTGCTATCGGTCACTATGTTAACCTTGTAGGAAGGTTCACTGTTTTTGGTGTATTAATTTTAATTCGTGTCTTTTGTAACGATGCGATAACTTCATTTAAGGCTTTTTCAAAAATGATATCTCTTAATTCTTGAAGAAAGCAGGAAATAAAGAAAGGTAGAGAACACCTGAATTTTGTCGCGATACAGAAAAAAATGTTAAAAAACCAAATTATATCGATAAGTTTGACCACCGGGATAAAATTAGAGAGATAGACAACGTGTCAGATATTTAAATGGGTATTTTATCTTCCCTCGCACGATATGCAATATAAAAAAATCGAATCCTAAATCCAGAAAAAATGTAATTAAATATTAAATTTCAATTAATTAGGAACAGCAATTATTCTAAGGCGTGTATGGGCATGTTTGTGCACGATTGTTTTTGTATACCAAATAACATATATTAAGTACATGTATAAACTAATTGTTCTGCATGAATGGCTGGTGTTCTAACATCCCAAGCCACTTTCTTCTTGCGGGGCATCGTGTACTTTTTTAAATGCATATTTCATTAGAAAACATCATTGTTCACTTTGCTACACTCTATTCTATATCATCTTTATTTACATCCATCAATACATTTAGAAGATATAGGCCCCTATTGACCTTTGTTGCAGCCCTACTTTCACCAATAATCTCTCAGTGTTTTAAACTGGTGTTCGGATAATTAGAGCGGATGTTTGGAACGATCGTATGAATATTTTTACATCTGCAAATTCCCAGTAAGCCACCAGTAAGTTTGTGGCAGGGACTTTATCCACGATAGGCATGTACAGCACACGAGCAGACAAAGCCACTTCCCATGCATGAGACTATTGCAGAAACCGTAAATCCTTATATATGCTATCAGGTTATTTGAGTGATTTTCTGTACTTTGCTGACGCTTTTTCTTTGATTAAAGTTCACCATTTTACTGCTCTACGTATGCTGTTATGGCCTTTTTCTGAGTTATATAATAGGTAGATGAAGGGTTTTCCTTCATTAAATGCAACATTTCATCACTTTTCTTCATGAGAATATACTGTCTGTTGTACTTGTCTCTGCTATGGGGCCGAACTGCTTGCATTTCAATTATAATTTCCATTTAATCTGTATTGAAATTATACTTATCCTCACTCTCATGACATATGGCATTGGTTTTGTCACTTTCTACACTAGTGTAAGCACCTGTGACCACAGAATATTCTAAATAATTGCCTTTTATTTTACGCTTTTCCCTTTCTTCTGTATTACGCTTTTGATAAGTCACATTACTATTATTAAAACTTATTTTCTTATTATTGAAAGCTTTATTTATATTTTATGTATCTACATGATATTCTTTGAACCATCGGGAAGGTGGGCTGTAACCACCCCAGGCTAACGGGATTTGTATCCCACAGAAAACAATTCTGAAATGCAATTGAATTTTCAACAACTTTTTATCAAATCCAAGAAGAATTTACATAGGTTATTACCACTATTTCTACTAAAATCATGCAACAAGAATGTTATGTTATTTATAAAATTTTGATTCGAGGTTAATGTTACAACTCTATATGGTGACGACGTAGAAACTGTTTATACCCTACCCAAATAAAGGGCGCTTCAATATTCTATACCTATGAAATATATTAATAATTGACTTAGTTTTCCTCGGGGAATGGATGGACACCCACTTTCATTCATATTTCTCTGGCGATCAACAAGGAAATGAGCAAATGACTTGAGAGGTACATTATAATATAAGTACGAAATCAGGTAATTTCAAATTTCACTGATGTTTTAGGCGCAAATGAAAAAAAACGTGTCATGTTGAGCAGGGGAACAAATATATCCAAGAAAAGGAAATATTATACTTTTTAGAACCAGTTTATGAGAAGTAGTACCTTTTTCAAGTTATATTTTAAATTAATACTTATATTTTCGAAATTTAGGCATTAAAAGTGGCAACAAATGAAAAATCATTATAATCATGTCGTATGGATATGTGTGTTTATCATGCCTTTTCTTTTTGATACATTTTCATTCAAGCGTGGTATTTCATATGTAGTGCTCAATGATAATTTTGCACTTTATTTATATGCACCTTACATAGAACGTCGTTCCATACTAGTGTTTTAAGACTCGTCTTTTGGTATTAGGGAACCAAAACAGAATTTTGGGGATGCTTTCCTGGGACCGAAATTAGTGCTTCATACGGCAAAGTGAAAACAAAAAGGGCGAGCTACAAAGAGAGACGAATCACAAAGATATACTCCTCTTCCTTTCCGAGGAGTACCATTTGGAAATCCAGAAGTGTATTAAGGTGTGTTGGTGGAGAATAACCACAAGCAATTTCTCTTGTTCCCAAAATAAAAACCAAAACTTCCTTCCACGAAAGAGGACCAAGTTATCTTGAATGGACCCTTTTGTAAAAAATCCATAACGCTGTCTGTGTTGCAAAACTCTCAACTGTTAAATCTTCAACTCCTGGAGCTTAAGGGACCCATTTGACTGCGGGGACGAATGATATCGCTCACCTGTGAGAAATTATAGGCGCAGCTCTAAAGGTTCGTTCCGCAAATCCCAAGTCGAGCAATTATAGATTAAATTAAAGATGACAATATATTAAAGCCGTATATAATGGGGCAACGAGGGAGATAGAGAGGCCTTTTTGAGAATGAGTGCTCGGAGCGCAAGAGGAGGGAGGGTCTCTTAACGAGTTGATTAATGAAGGACGGGTAGGAAAGAAGGGGTTTAGGACAAAAAGGGTGGTAAAGGAGTGGGTTCCTGAGGGAAAGGGATGAGGAGGGAAGAGTTTGGTCGTCGTGCAGGGTGAAAAGGAGAAGGAGAGATTGATGGTTAGATAAAAGTCTTTATTCTCCCCAGGGGGTGGGCAGGGATGCAGGGGTCGGGGTAAGTGGTAGGGGGTGTAGTGTGGAGGGAAATGGAAAAAAGGACAATGGGTGGGAGGAGAAAGCTTCGAGGGGAAAGAGATACGAGGGGGGGCGGAAATGAGAAAAACAGGAAAGAAAAGGGGAAGGAGTAAGAGGAAGGCTGTGGTGAGATAGCAGGGAAGCGTGGGCCGTCACTAGTGGGGAATGGAAGGGGTTGTTGTGTGAGCAATTCAGGTGAATTGTCTTTTTTGCCTTCTCTATGGAGAGTTTTCGGCGACGCCGAAAGTGACATGTTTTTCCTAGACATTTGATGGCGAAATTGCAAAGCGTGAAGGCTCAGGATGACCATAGAGAGAGGCACCTACACACATGGATGATAAACGTTGGACTTCTATTAATTATCGCCGACAAATTTTCGTAGTGGAGAGAATGCCAAGTGGGCGACGGTAGAGTTCGTGCGGAATATATTTGGCCGTCGCGATCAGCGGCGTAAACACGGACGATGAAACAAATATTTTCAGTTTGAGTTGTAACGCTTCCGACTGAAGTCTACAACGTTATCTATTTCGCCTTTCACCACCAAATAGAAATAAAATTAACCTTCCCAACCAATTCTCAGTAATGTGATCCCACCTTTCACTTGTGAATGTCTTCCGTCTATGTGCCTCGATATTTTCAAAATTGGCGGGATTGGTTTAATTTGTAAAACATACCAATAAAATACTCTCCGCATGCTTCAATAATCTCGGGTACACTATTACGAAGCTTCAGTATTACTCTTCATTAAATATCTTTTAATTTGTATATTATAATGGCAAGTGTATAACGAAATCCACCGTTTTATGTACTAGCAAATAAAGTTTGATGTAATACACGGAGGAGAATTTTCTCAATTTCAACAATTCTTATCGTATACGCAAAGGTAAGCTTCAAACTAAGTTATTTTCATACGTTATTTTTCAACGCTAACATTTTCCAGAAAACTAAAATGTGAACAACTTTCAGAATTTTTTCTTGTTAAGTTCTTTCACTTTGCGGATAATAGGTTATATTTGGCTCACCGAAGACCGAACACTTATGGAGCTATTATAATGTTTGCTCAAAATATTCTTCAAAGTATCCGTTCAAGATATTTCCTTAAGGTCTGAGCAGGCATTAGTGCTGTTCGATCACCGATAACTTGCCGTTAAAAACTTAAAATTTCTTCGAAAAAATTATATATATTTGTATCCGTGCATACATGTAGGGACGTGGTAGTCCATGGGTATAGCTTTGGACTACTGACCCATTTTATGTGCATATACAAGATCAGTTCCTAAATAAAAAAATTTATTTGGGAAAAGTATATAGCAGATCAAAGTACAAATTTTGAAACTCCTTTTTTAAAGCATCCTTTTTTATCGATACGACAATGCTATTGCCTCCAACAGTTGTGGTATGCTTCCTGTAAGTCATCAGCAGGACATACGTTCAGGTACCTCGTCATGGCCTCTTTGATATGAGTCAGCGGTCCAAAATGGTACTCTAAGGGGTTGTACATGGGTCGTACTCAAAGACCCATGCTTCATTAGCAGTAACCACTTGTATAAAAAAAGATTTGGTCCAAGCAAGATTTTCACACAAGCAGTCTCTTGGCAGCACCTTGGGGAGCATTTTGGCACACCTTTCTCATGGCTAAATCTTCTGTAAGAATGCAGTGCACTGTGATTTTCTGAATATGTCACTTTTCTGTCAACATTCTGACACTTGGGGATCAAGCAGATTTGGGCATGTGTCTCACTTTTTGAACGTTTTCATCACTTTTTGTTATCGATGGATATCCAGGTCATTCCTCATCATCAACCTCCTCGTTACCCTCTCAGAGCATCCAGTGCAAACAAAAGATTATCACTTAGGACTTTTTCCAACTCCAAAATCACCCCAACCACGGTCATGGTCTCTGAAACTAATTTTTCAAGCTTAATGCCTGCATAGTAAGTAATTACTCGGAGGTGTTTAGATGAGCATCGTGGATGATGTAAAATACTTGTGGGTCACCATTACATCAAATATTTCTTGGGGAAAACATAAACATACGATTTGTGGAGGGTAGCCAAAAAACAAGCATTCGTCAAACCTACAGTCGGAAGGTGTATCGACGAAAAGTGGTAAGACCTCAAACTGAGTATGCAGCGAGCGTTTGGTATCCGTTTTAAAAAACATAGATGACAAAATGGAATAGGGTACATAGAAAGTCCACTAGGCTCATGAGAAACTCACACCTAAGGGCACAAAGCCTCACTCATTTAGTACAGAATCTGGAGTGGGAATCTTTAGATATTCAAAGAATCAGGGCTACAGGGTTCGTCCGGAAAATAAGTGTACTGATTTTTTCCCGCCGCTCTAGGCGCGCCCAGCACCGCTCTAACGGGCTGCGATTGGAGGGGGGTATGTTGGCAAGCGACGCTGAAAAAGGCAGTCGGCTCTGACCTGTGGTGTAGTGAGGAGCTCTGTTAACGCGAACCTCCACGCTCGACCCACGTCACGGAACGCGATGCCGAAGTTTATGGAGCAGCGTTATTCCATCAAATTTGCGGTAAAGCTTGTGAAATCGTCTACCAAAACTGTCGGTATGATTAACCAGGCTTACGGGGAGTCAGCCATGTCCAGAAACATGATCTTTCGGTGGTACAAGATGTTCGTGGAGGGCAGAGAAGAGGTTGACGACGAACCACGGCCTGGACGTCCATCAACGACACTCACCAACGAAAATGTGCGAAAAGTTCGCGATGTACTGAACTCTGATCGTGGTCTTAGTGTTCGGATGATAGCAGAGCAGTGTAATGTGCCAAAAACAATAGTGCACGAGATTATTAGGGAGCAATCACAGATGCGAAAAATTTGTGCAAAGTTGGTGCCGAAAGTGCTTAGTGATGATCAAAGACTCAATCGTTTGGAAATCGCGACACAACTTGCGGATCACTGCAAAAATGATCCACATTTTTTAGAGAACGTTGTTTCGGGTGACGAGACGTGGATCTTTGAGTACGACCCGGAGTCGAAGAGACAAAGTGCGGAGTGGCACACCCCATCATCACCCCGTAAAAAGAAAGCTCGAATGAGCAAATCTCGGATCAAGGCGATGCTCGTTGTCTTTTTTGACAAAAGGGGAGTCGTCCACTACGAATTTGTACCTGAACGACAAACTGTAAATGCTGCATTTTACGCCCAAGTGCTCGACAGGCTTCAAAAACGAGTCGCCCGCGTCCGGCCAGCGATCAGAAACATCTTGCGGCTGCATCACGACAATGCGCCGTCTCACACCGCGCTTGTCGTGTCGGACTTCTTGGCCAAGCACGGCGTGGCAACGCTGCCGCACCCGCCCTACAGCCCGGACTTGGCACCACCGGACTTCTTTCTGTTCCCGAAGATAAAGAGGAGTTTGAAAACGTCGATTTTGCCGTAGGCTTCTTCTCTAAAGAGACATGTGTAATCATCTTTGATATCTTGTGATAGGTAGTGGTATTTGCAATTGCGTTGCAAATTTTTGGATTCACTCTTTTAATTTATAAATTATTTTCTAATATTTAACATTTTTTTGCGAAGAATTTCTCCAAATATTCACAATATTCCTAGGATATAGCAAGGGTTCAGTACATATCGTATTATCTCGTAATTAGGTTCGTCAATCATTCATTATGCGCGGTCAAAATCCAGTCATATGTACAAAAAGCGTGAAAATTAGTATTTTGAATTAGAAAATAACAAAATCGTGACTGATGTGATGGCTAAAGTTTCTAACCAATTTCATTTTTAAACACGTCAATTTAAATGCCAAATCGGAAGAAAAAGTTGAAAATATTTACTAGATCCTTTTTTTACTACCTACTAATATGTTAAATATCATTTAACATGTAAAAATGAATTTAAGTTCAAGCAAAAACTTTGTTGTTGAAATAAAAATTTGAAATTTGCCTAAATGGAAAAAAATGAAGATTCGGATTCGAACAAATTTTACAATGGACTCATAACTAATGATAAAATTTGGTAGATTTTAAATATTAATTTTTATTTATTTATGTTGCAAATATTGTAAATACTTTTAGAGCAATAATATTTGATAATCCATTAATAAATGTTGGTAACTGAGTTATTATGGCTAAAAATGCATTTTGGCATTTTTTTGTATTTAATAGAAGATATTGGCACGCCCTGCTTGTGATCCCAATTTGATGCTGGCATGTAAAATTTTTGATAAATAATTTTAAGTTAAATTTTTCAAGTTAAATTTTAAGTGAATTTTTTCAAAGTACCGATATCGGAATAGAAATATAAGAACATAAGGTCCTAAGATTTGCTGCTGTTCTTAAATCATTCCTAATATTCGGAAATTATATGTTATATTTCGAGGGCAATTTCCGAATGAAAGTCTTTTTTCTACCATTCGCCCGCAGGAAAATAACGTTCGCTTCTTGCTTGGGTCCTTGGAGAAATGATTGGTCCTTGCAAAGATGATAACTTACGGAGTCCTCGGCAGTGATGAGTTTTTCTTCGGGCTATGGCGTGAGAAGAAGCTAGGGTCATCTCAAAGCAGCCGTTTTGGAAGGCGGACAGAAGGAAACTCGCCACAAAAACACAAGATTCGATGAAAGGGTGATGACTAATTAAGTCAGGTAAGGTGGACAGACTCTCAAAGTAGCGGGAGTTTACCCTTCCTAGACCCGGCTTTCCTAATCAATGCCTACAAATATAACGAGCGTGATTAGCATGAAGAGAAAACGCTTCAGTCATATTTGTCCGTATGGGACTAGAGATTACGCAATACCTCGTGATTCTATCACCAGTGGATATACCTGCCCAAGGGAGTTTTTCTTGCCAAAAAACATTAATCATATAGTTAAATGATATGTTTGTCCAAGGACCGCCACAATCCCAAACTAAGCCTCGTGCTCTGAAGTAATATTAAATCGTAATAAGAATTGAAAGTAAGCTAACTGTCATTAAAAATATTAAAGAATTCGAATTCGTTTTGTCGTAAGCACTCATTCAACTGACAACCGTTTTCCAATTTCTTTCAAGGGCGTCTTAAACAGTAACATGTCTTCTTTAATACCCTTAAAACAGAGATAGTGAACTGGTTATGGGGTAAAACAATTAGTGCCTTGTACAGGAATTTTTAACGTGAAACACGACCATTTAGGACAGTGTAATGACACTCTCTGACGAAACCAATAGCAATGTAACAATTTTAAAATGATAAAATCATTAGTCTGGACCGGAATTTAATCCCATCCTTGTCAAGGCGAATGATTTTCAAACTTTTAAGTTGTTGAACTGTAATACGGATTAAAAGATAGCTCCGTTAAAAGTTACAGTGCGGCATGTCCAGCACTTTCCTTGGAAAAATAGTTTTATTTGGTAAATAATGATAAGATGAAAAAAATCATTTGTCGTGGCAACATTTTTATTGTATCCTTTTTAATGACAGCTAGACTGCATGTATCAACAATTTATCGTTTTGGTTATAGGCAACTAAACAGGAGCTACAGCGTAAGATATAAACAGGGGGCCTCGTTAGCATGACTATTAATGTCATTGCCGCTCGGTTGCCGTCCAGTTCTTTCATTTTTATTCTGCAATCGAAAAACAGGATGGGTCTTTCTTTAAATGTTACCTACGTGTGCAATAGTCAGGGTAAATATTAGTGCGGCTGCCATAACTACTGGGGTTTTTCACATTTGAGACTATTTGTATGCTCAATTATGAATATCAACTCAATTGGGTGACCAAAACAGATAATAAGAGCCATGGGTGGAATTTAAGATTTTCTCAGTGAAATTTTTACATTAATCTTTCAGCATTCTTTAACTATGCCGACATGAAATTATGTTATATATCGTTATGAATTAAAACAATTGCATGCTTTATGACGTATATAAGAAAATAACTATAGTCAGATGGTATTATTCATGCTAGTACTTCATATTATATCTTAAATCATTTGTTATCCTAGAGTTAAGTTTTGTGTAGTGTTTTAGAAAATAGGATATTGTAAGTCATGCAAGAAGATACACAAATCTTCAAACCAATTACTTCTCCGTTGGTCTTACGCACGTTGTTTGTCGTGTGTGAAGGCTTTTGATCTATTTTACTAATGTGATTGCGGATTCGTCATCTCTAATTTAATTATGGAATCATTAATTTCAATTCAACGCCACCTTTTCACTGGAGTCAGCAAGTGTAAATTCTTGGAGTTGCGGCTTGTCTCTCTTGATTAATTTGCTGGATTCATCGTATCGAAATTAACATTTGAATAATGTGGCTGCACGTATCACTTACCGCAGAAATTCTGTAATAATTTTGTCACTTGAAAACATTCCTGGGGTTAGTAATCAGTTCCCTTCATTCCTTATTTTTCGAGTCATGTGCGGTGGTTGTACTTGTTGACCTTGTCGGCTAATGACGAACAATTGCAGTTGATTACAATGCCTTCGTTGAACGTCTGAAAATTGTAATCAGTCGTCTGGAAACTTACAATCGATCTCCATATTTCACAGGGCATCCCAACAAATAAACTCTATCACTTCCTTGGTGTCCATGAAGTATGGCCTCTCTGGCATCCACTGATGTACTTGTTGCGTGCAAACGAATTCCAGACACCAGCGCCACCATCGGAGCAACACCACCCCGCAATCAGAACTTCGTCGTTTGCAACTTTGAACGTAGTGAACGGCTTAGGTATTGAGCGAGGGTTCGACTTCAGAAGTGATTTGATTCCTCCCAGTTGAACCTTGTGATCCAAAGTTTTTTCATTTAGTTTAAGATTCCTGACCCACCCTGAATATTTTAAGGACCTGCATTTATATAATACCCTTCAAAGTTATCGCTAGGTTAGGTGGTAGGGGCTGACAAGTCGTGAGGCATCAAAAACTAATCTTTCCTTTATATAATAAGTAATAGCTCGAATAAAACAGATGAAGTTAATGACGCATACATACACTCAAATATCTAGCTGTGATATCCTCGTAACCAGAAGGAAAATAAAATAAGGCCAAGTGAACAAAGACAGCATACCAGGCAACATTAAAAAAATAATTCTACCCCTGGGCGTAGTCGCTTACAGTTATTGTCATCCGTTATGGCTAGCATAAAAGAATGGCATTTAAATCGTTCGATTCTCTACTTGATCCATATAATCTAAACGTCATGATCTCTCCTATCGAATTAAGATAGTTCAGATAAATAATGTTCGATATAATCGCTAAAGAAACCTTTTTTCAGTCAATTCAAGAGAGTAAATCGGTAGTTTAACCTTCACTCTGTCTGTTTTTTCAAAAATCTCCTCTAAAATTTTAATTACCATACTCAGTTTAATATAACAACCCCTCGAAACACTATGTGATCTAAATTGACTATCAACCCAACTTCATGAAGTTCCGATTGACTAGCGACTTATTATTAATGAGGCTGTACTGATTAGGGGATTAAAATCGAAAGGCAATATGATTGAAAAAGTCCTCATTTGGGCATTTAATTAAATACGTGTTACGTGAGATTAGATGAAAAAAAGTAATACGTACTTTCCAAGCTATCGGAGAAAAATGAACGGGGTGGCAAATAAATGTTGAAAAAAATTAAGTAGGAACGAGTCTATTTTTTTACGCACGATCAATGAAAAGTGAAAATTCGGCATGATGCTATTCGAAAATTATAGAAATAATTTTTCATTATTTCTTACGAACAATGAATTAGAAAACCTGGAGATGTTTTCGAAAGATACCATGGCGCTTCTGAGAAAGAGTTGCCACCGATGGGTTGAATTAATCGCTTCATTTATATTTCTTATGTCCAGTTTTTCCAAACGCAGAGTTATAATTTCATTATCAGTGTTTAAATAGCGTTTTTATTACTTCCAAATTGGCAGGCACATTGTTGAGGGGTCCAAATATTTAAGTTTTACCTATTATTTTTTCTACCTCTCTTTTTCCTGAATCAATTCATAGCCCTTAAGTGAAATTTCAAAATATTTGATTCCTGAAAGAAACTTGTATTCCTGCATAACCACTGAAAGCTTCCTTTACAGTCTTTATTCAACGTCTGTTTTCAAATAAATCAATCATATTAGGGTTGATTGGCGGCCGTCAAAACCGCAGGCATTGATCGGACTGACGAATTATCGCTAGCAGCTCAATAATATATTCGCCACTTCTTTACAACTTGTGACTCTGCGGTCACGATCACGTAATGAAGGTCAATAAAACGTGTTTCAAGCAATGAGTATCTATTATTTACCGAGAGTTACTTGGGTAAATTATTTTCCTCAATTAGGAGCAATGGGCAAACTATTCAACCTAAAAAAAGGAATTTTCTAGAAAAAAACAAGGAAAATAAATGGGAATGATACATATACGATATCCCGAGTCACCATAATGGGTCATTAGTGCAATGACTCTGTGAGGAAATATTCCCAGATATTGTAATTCAAATAATATCTCGCAAATCTGTAATAATAGCCCACCAGTTGTCAGGTATTTGATACAAAATGTATGGACTAAGTCCATAATTGGGAAGTAATTGAGTAAAGAAAGCTGAATACCAACGTGAAGAGATCGATTTTGCAATATGAATTATACGACCGCCAGTGAGTGAAACTAATACTTACCTGCAAAACATCGTATCGGTATGTACTTGAGATCTTTCCAAGTGTTCAAGTCTTTAAAGTTCCAAGAGTTTTTAACATAGAGGCAAGACCTTCAAATGTATTGCATCTGTATTTAAATTTCTGGGTTGGAACCTAAACCAATCATTGTCACTTGTACTACGTATGATTATATATGTACATATTTATATATATATATATATATATATATATATATATATATATATATATATATCTGTATATATATACACACACATGTATTTGTATATATATATATATACACGGAAAGAAATAGGGAGGAAATACAAAATATACATGGACACAAAAAGATCAACATACTATTAGTATAACCTAACTGGAGACATAGTAAGGTATTACAGTATACGAATATATGGGACACATTAAAGTAGATCTGTACTGAAGCATTTAGAAGATCATAATTAGTAAGCACTTGGTAACTTAAATAATTAGGATAGTTAGTGTTTTGTAAAACAAATCGCTGACATAAAATGATAATTTAAATTACTCAGTAAGATGAATCCCTAGCAAGTTATAGTGCATTATAGGCGCAGATTAAGGGGTTTTAAGATGCCTGGATGTGTATGGAATGAATTATGGTTAGTACATATTTCTAACTACCTGGAATTTTCTCAAATCCATGTAGCGCATCTGTCTTTAAATTAGCCTGAGCTCTATGAATATCTCTTGAACGGATCTTCCTGAGAATCGAATAGGACATAGTGAAAGAATATTGACGGGATGAGGGATAGGAGAGTAATGAAAAATTAAATGTTAACTTACGGGGCTCGCTCGCTAACGGGAGAATCATCCGAATATCACCTGTAGGACTAATTCTGGACCGACGGACTTCAAGGGGCACAAGACAACGCGATGTGACTGGGTTATGGATTTGATGGTAAGGTAAATAGTAGGGATTAAAGGTATTTAGAGAAGGATAAACGGAAGAGAAATGAGAGGGAAAAGGGGAAAAAAGAGGGAAATTCACCATCGTTTCGATGTCCTTCCTCGCCTGTTAAATAACTATCCTCAAATGACTGCGTAATGGATCGCAGTGGGGTAAGGCGGAAGGGGAAACAAGGGGATTTGAATGTGTTGGGGGTGGACGTGGAGAGTCACGGAGCAAGTTAAGTCCACGAAGACGACAAAAAGTGTGAGATCATAAAGGGTTCAAAGTCTGAGTATAAAATATTTAATGATTTGACGATTAAAATATGTTCTTAGAGGCCAAGGAAATTTTCCGAGGAACTCATGACGCTTAACTCCCAGAAAGATACGAATTGGTTGAATTCAATCCAATGCCGGATTGCCGTAATGCCGGATTTTTCCACTTAATTTGCTTGAAATTCGCTAATTTTCCATGCATTAATTTTTCCATTTGGCCCAAATTAGTGGTTTTTGAAAACAAATATATATGAATTTCAAACTGTGGTGAAATTCATATATTAGCCTCCTAATAACAAACAGCCTTTGATCTGATTACAATAGTTGGATTACTGAGTATTAACTTATTTACTTGTTGCTGATATTACAAACGGAGGGCAGTGACATCAATTTAAATATAGCTTGAATATTGGCTACTGGTATACCACACAAACAGTTTCAAATGTCATTTATTGAAAGTGAAAAGATGAAAAGAACCCAACAGCAAAGGGATATTTTACAATAGTAATATAAAATTGGCGGAAAAAAATAAGTAAAGGAACTGCTGAAACAAAGGCGAGAAAACCATTTAATTATACCCCAAAAAATCCTGTGGTAATTAAATAATTTATAGTTGAAGTGATTTTAATAGATATTGCAAAATAATCAATGAAATGATTAAGGAAGGAAATGCGAAAAAAACGTGCGAAATTTATGAGAGGATATTTGGAAAGGAAGAATCAAAACAAATAATATCGTACATTTCTGTGAATATGAAAGATATGTATTAAAGGACATTCAATGGCCGAATTTTAGAACCGTATAACAAAATAAAATTGGTTGAATTTGGGAGATGAATATGCAAATAAAGGCGCAGAAGAAGTTTGATTAAGCCGAATATGTTAATTGGTGAGGCCAAAGAATTAATTGAGTTGAGTCTAACGATATGAAAGACATGATGAATAAACAAGCTCCCGAAAAATGAAACCACTTCCAACGACATCTAGAGATTTTGAAGTAATTACAATGATAATAATACTGTGGAATAAAACAAGGATAGCCTGAGCACTTTGATAGGAATTTATTCATTAAGATACTAAATAGATGGAGATCTAAAATATTCGAAGCCTCATCTTTTAACTTTTGCTTCGAAAATGTTAACAAGTCCAAGGCCTCCCTTAATGTAATATACTATTCAAAAGCTTGCTGCATCAAATATTCACGCACTTTGAAGAAAGGTATTACTGTTTGAAAATTTTAGGAGAATAGGTTGTGGACACATCTTAGAATTATAAAAATGGACTACAATGGGGTAGTTAGAATCAACTGCAATTATTTAATGCTATAAAAATGAATTAAAAAAAGGCCGATAAAGGTAGAATCTGACACTTTTTGACTTTATTTAGTCATAGTGGTTTTCAGATAATACTGTAAGAGACTTTGGAAAGTGCGTGAGGGTTGGAGATGAAAGAAAATTTGAGCTTCGAGATTATTGCAATGCTTTATTCGTAGAGTCGCTTTGGAACTGTATCTGGTGTGCTGAATTTCTACCGCGAGACTCTGGCGGTGACTGAGTTTTTCAGTGGTATCCCAATCCCTACTTGGGGTTGTATGTGGAGAGCGCTTCAATTGACGCACGACGTTCGTCGAATGGAGCGATAAATTATAGGCCCATTGGCGCTTATCGTTAAGAGGAGGCTAATGCTGATGCCGAGTTTCTCTCGACCCTTCCTCCATGCCATTGAGCACTCCGCCTCTACCGTATTATCTACCTATCCAGTAAGGGCGCACATGACCTCAGCTATTGGTCACCTTCCCTAATAATTACTACTACTCTATTTTAGAGATGATATTCCAAAACAAGAAATTGTAAAGAAGTTCCGCTGTAGATGTCATTTGCTATAATTACTGGTAGTGTTAAGCTTTAGCAGAAAAATATTAATTTCAGCATTTTTACCACCGTACTGGTGATATTCAGAAGGTAATGCCAATAATCGACTGAAGACTTGCGAATAACGCTCATTGTCGTTGGTCCAAGCCCCCACTCGCCTTGTATTTATTCTCTAAATGATCTGCATGTTATCTTACAATGGTTGGCAGATAATATGTAGATAAACTCTCCACTTACAACTTCCAATTGTTTCTCGAATTATATGTCCAATCAAATGTGAAACCAACTAATTGTGAAGGTGAGCGTTCCAGTCCAGTGTTTAGGGTACCATTGACTGGAGGGCCCGGGTCCGTATATGGGTGACGCCTTTGGCCACCCTCAGTTTCAGCGCTAGCTGTACGTTTATTCTGGTGATACATCTTCTGAAGAAACTGCGGTCATAACAGGGAATTAGGAACTGACCGTCTACCTTGATGTGTGAATTTCACACGCCTAGTAATAAGCCAGCTGAAACCCTTGGACATGAAACCAAACTTCGTGTTGATTACTGGGGCTTAATCCTGGAGTTATTCCATACTTTATACAAATCAGTATCAAAACTTTTATGAAAGGCGGTGATAATGATTACAGTTGTATTAAAAAATCAATAAATAATATGAAATTTTAAAAAAGTGGATTATAAAAACCCCATGTTGAAAATTGGCATTAATGATGGAAACTCAGAAAATCCGTTGCACGAGCATCTCCAAAATTGATGGAATTGGTCTAATACATTATCGAATAAATTTAATAATGCTAATAAATATTTTATCTCCGAAGTTTGAAGATTGCAATTACTAGATTCCTGGTGAGGAAGCAGAACAAATAAATATTTTGTATATGCGTAAGCGAAGTTTCGGTGCTGGAGAATATAAGGTTAAGATGGACATATACCTGATATGAATTCTATTTTGCTAAATCATCAAAGATTTTCACAATCACCAAGCTAAGAAAACAATGATTGCAACTAATATTCTTCAGAGAGTGAAAACAATCAACTCCACACAGAACGGAATTCTCCTCCCCTTGGACCAATTGAGTGCATTTCGCCTCAGGAAAAGGTGTGCTTGAGAGGCCTCAAACAGTCATTGAAACAATTTTTTTTTCAAAATGTTCACCAGCTTTGCGTTCTAGATAAAGCGTAACGAAAAATGTCTGCAGCAGGCAGTCTTTTATAGGAAGCTCTTGGAGACGAGTTTGCCTGTTTTTTCATCGTGTTGTGTCGGAACTACTTGGAGAGTGGTCGTATCGTCAGCATCTATCTTTACGTGCCGAAGATCTTAAAGATAATTTTGTGCTTTTTTTGTTGATGCACGTTGTTTTATGTGAGATTTATTTACAAATGATTTCATTAATTCCTAAATACCGTTCCGCTTAGGATTTAATTCGGTGAGATTATATTTCTCGGCTACATTTTTCATACCACCATAATTTAAGCTTGTGCTGAATTGAGTTATACCAGAGATGTAATGAAAAGCTTAAGTACTTCAAAATTCTATTATGCAGAAAATAAGAAAAAGTTTGAGCACATCATGAGATATAATAATAATAATGATAATAATGATGATGATAATAATAATAATTATAATAATAATAATTATATTATAATGTAAATATTTTTATTGAGAATTGGGTGTGTTGCAGTATTCCAATGAATGGGTTTCAAGAATGATAGACCTAAGAATCAATGAAGTTGCTTAAGGTTTAAAACATTATCAAGTGGAATATGGGGAAAATAAATCCTAAAAAATAGTCATATTTTATATGACAGTAAAACAAAATTTAAATATCGATTATGCGCACTGTGTTATCCCGCAACCGGCTGCTTGTCGATCATGCTTTATGCGTCCATATTGCTTTGTATGCCAATCAATTAAATCCGTCCATAAAAATTTATAATATATTATTAGAGGCAATTGGCTCCTGAAACACAGTCGAAGTCTCATATAGTGAGATGAGAGTTTTTGGTAGTTAACAAACTACCAGTTGGGAGCTTTTAGAAGCAAACTTTCTTTTTTGTAAGGGTTGTTTTGGACAATTAGAGAGGTTCCATAACATCAAAATCGATGGTACGTTTCATTATTGTATATAAAAACCAGTATACGCTTAAACTAATTTTAATATAAATTTTTTGTTGGGATTCTATCATTAAAAGAGCTTTAATTCAGGGAACATGGCGGCGATTAGACCACTGGTGATGTAGTTATATTTGGTTTTCAATCCTACGTGAAAGAGAATACTGGATATTAATGAGCCATCTGCAATTAGAGGTGCAATAGTATGGTTGCAATAAATAAAGTACAGGTATATGAACGATAGGCGATGATGATTTCTTTACTGAGAATTAAAATTGGCTTGATATAGTTGGAAATAAAAATTATCAATAAACATGGGTCATAAGGCTCACTAATTTAAATATATATAAAAATTTGGATAATAGTGGATGATTGGAGTAGAAATACGCCATTGCAGATCCTTACAAATCCAGTCAAATGCTCATAATCTTGAAAATTCAGAAATATTTTCTACTTTTTCTCCATTAAACTCATGAACTCTACCTTTCGGGTCTCTTGTATTCCATCCCGAGATAACGCTGACATCACATTAAATTTGCAATGACCTGTGGCATAACGCATCTCGCTGACAACCCGCGAGCAAGTCGAAAGATCAGTGTTTCAAATCCCGGTCAGGGAAAAATGTTTGCACTTCAGATCTGCTCGATTCCAGCCTCCCCGCTTCTCCTGTTTTTCCTATTAAATGTGTCACTATCCCTTTCCTTATATCTATTTCCATATTTCCATATGAATGAATATAATATATATATATATATATATATATATATATATATATATATATATATATATATATATATATATATGATGCGACGGTTATCTCCGGACAAATTTCAATTTGAATTTATTGCCATATGGTGGTTCCATTGGAAGTCGCTATAGGCGTCTAGTAAAGACTCATAACCTCAAAATGGTCGAGATGTTACGTACAATTGTGGTGTACAATTGAAGAGCCGTTATTATCGAAAGTGTTCGCGCTTGGCGTTCGCCCAGTAAAAATAGTGCGATTCTTCGGGTACCCCAGAACAAATGTTTACGATATTGTGGCCAAGTATAATGCTTCGGAGAAGTCTAAGGAAGGTTTAGATAACCCGATGAGGAAACCTTATTCAAGGAATCGCTCAAGCGCTGATTTCTGAGGAATTTTGCATTTTTTTGCGAATTTACTAATTTTGAAGTATGCCTTGAAACCGTTGATGGTAACTATGGCCTCGAGGAGACAATATGTCTTTCAACACGACTGTGCACCAGCTCATACGAGTCATGTAGTCCAAAACTGGTTCTCAGATAACATCGACATTTTCTGGTGAAAGGAATTCTGGCATCCGAACAGCCCGGGCTTCAACTTACTGTATATTTATTTATTTATCATCATTGGCATTTCAATCCTATTGAAATGCCAATGTTATCCTACGGTTTACTACATCCCTCCATTTTTCCAATTTTAGTATTAATTCTCTCACCCTCTGATAGGTTCCCTGTTTTACCTTCTTCTAAATTTGCCCTATGTACTTGTCTCTTTGCTTTCCTCGTGGGATCTTCCCTTTAGTTTTTCCTCCTATTATGTTTCTAACTAATACATTGTGCCTCAACGTATGTCCAATCAATCTAGTTCTTCTTTGTCGTAAAGTCGTCCATATGGTCCTTTCCTCCTATCTCTTCTATATACTTCATCGTTCCTCACTGTGTCTGTCGATTTGATCTTAAACATTCTCCTCCAGCGCCGTATTTTAAATGCTCCTATTCTTCATTGGCCCACTTTTCCAACATTCAATGTCTCCGATCCGCAGATTACCATGCTCCAAACGAACGTTTTGACGAACTGCATCCTGGTTTTCATTCTTATACTCTTTGAACACAGTAGTTGTCTCTTCTTAATGAATGCCTTTTCTGCGTGGGCTATTCTTCGCTTCATGTCGGCCGAGCTTCTATTTCTTCTTCTTCTGTGTCCTCTTCTGAATGGCTGGATGTTAGTAGGTGCACCTAAACTATTACTGTGCCCGTAGGCTCTACCACTAAGCTTATCATCAGAATCCTCTCACTGTATTGCCGGCACGATTTGGCTCTTCTTGCCCATTACTTCTTGAATATGATGCCCACTCCTGTAGTTTTCCGTTCTTCTCTTGAGTTTATCACCCTCTATCCGTCGCTTCAGAAGTCGTCGGCACCGGCCCACTCAATCTCGCTCACTCCTAGGAAGTCGATTCCCAATCTGTTCATCTCCATCTTCGTATTTTCCAACTTCCCGCACACTACCAATGATCTCACGTTCCATATCTCTATCCTGCATTTGTCTACCTTTGTTCCCCTCACAGTAGTCCCCACACGGAGATCCGATTGAGGGACTAATTTACTTTCGGAAGATTTTACCGGGAGGATCATGTTATATTTTGAATACAAGGCTGCATCCTCTAGGGAGACTAATGTGGTGGTTTCACGTTCCGGTGTCTTCCAAATCACAGTACTGCGGCCGATACCGTGCACTACACTCTGTGACAGCTTCACTGTGGTAGCTCTGATGCCACTTGGTCGGCGCTACCAGTGCCTAATGGTGAAACTGCTGCCTTTAACTATAGTTTAAGAAATCATATTTATACACATACATTTTTACAGGAACTAACACACACACACATACATACATACATATATATATATATATATATATATATATATATATATATATATATATATATATATATATATATATATATATATATTTTTTTTTTTTTTTTTTTTTTTTTTAAGGTAATCTACCGGTTAAGGTAGGTTTTTGGATGGACACAACTACCAAACAAACATTTTATTATTCCTAACAAAACAAAAAAAATCCATCATCCTACTCTATATCAGGTCCCTCTTCATCTCTGAGTACTTTCTTCCTCCCTTCATCCCGTCCAACATCCCTACCCTGTTCCTTCCCTTTCCTCGTTTGCCTAATATTCTCCCCTCAATTACAGTCTTCAACATCCCGCTGCCGGTCAATACCCCCTTCAGCCACTTTTCCTGCCTCCATAGGATTGCTCCCAACAAACCCCTCTCTTCGCCCACCATACCAAGTACTTTCTCATATATATATATATATATATATATATATATATATATATATATATATATATATATATATATATATATATATATGGGTAGTTCAGGGGGTAGAGCGTTGGACTACTTACCGGAGGAGCCCTGTTTCGATTCCCGGGCAAGGCACTCTGGGCACCTGCAGCTGCACCCAAGCTATGTTATTTTTCGGGTACCAGGTCTTTCTGGGAAACCATAACCAACACAGGGAAAGGAATTGGCTCCCCTACCCTGATGTGTGAATTTCACACGCATTCGGGCGTAGTACTGGGTGAACTCTACCATCACCTACCAAATCGACCTTCGGGTTGATTGCTGTGTAAATGGTTTTTTATATATATGTATTTGTGTGTGTGCAAATATAATTGCAACCTCGCACCTTTGCCATCCCTATATCTCAACACACCCTGTGCGCCAGCCCCCTCCCCTCTGTCTCACACTCCCAATCATTTTGCCTACACGATAGTAGCTTCAGGAGAGGAGGGGAGGAGTGTCCCCTTCCCCTTAAAGTGTATATATGTGCGATTCCCCTTTAACCTCCCCGCCAACGGAGGGAGCCGAAGTTCACCGAGGTGTCCCGAGGCTGGGGAGGAGGGAGCGAGCCTCGGTCTGCGACCGCGAGCGGCGCTGGTGCTCGTGGTCGTGCATTTCTTCCCTCTCACTCTCCCGTCCGCCCTTCCCCGAGCCGCGCCTCTCCCTATCACTCTCTCTCTCTCCTCGGAATTCGCGATCTCTCGGGCGAAGGAGGGGACTGGAAGGGTCGGCCGAAGAGGCGTTGGTGGGGGCGAGGGCCCGGCGCGCGGCGGCGAGGGTGGGAGGGTCCCTTATCCTGTCTTCTCATCTCTACGCTCTGCTCAGTCGAGGCCCGGGAGAGTGCGGTGGTGATCGAGACAATTGCAGAAGAGGGCGGAAGTGTCTATTTCGTCCACCCCTCCCCCTCCTCTTTGGTGCGGAAAAAAAACCGAAGCTACGCTTCAAAGAAAAAAATTAACGGCCGTAAATGAGGGAGAGAAAAAACTTTGTGCGTCTGTAGTTTTAATCAGTTCTTTTTATTAAAAAAATCTATTCCCCTCGCTCGCGTCAGTGGAGTTTGACAATGCCGGCGATCGTCACGGATGCCTTCGAAATTGCTCGGAAAGACGATTTGAAGTGATATCCTTCAACGTGGGGATCTAATGGATCCGTCTCTCCTGTGAGAACTTCACCGAGAGAGTGTCTCAAGAGAGATTTTTCTTGTTTTCTTTCTCCCCGATAAATTTGTGCTTTGTGTCGTTGGTGGTTTCTTGGGGTGAGTGAGACGCTGAATAGATATTTTCCCCAAAAATCTCTCCTTTCGAGGTTTCTGTGCTCCGACAGTACCGAAAACATTTCCCAAACCCATTACTCCAAGATCTTCATTGACTCTCCACCCCCCAAGGGATTGTGATACTCTTGTGACTGATGTGAAACATATTCTCCGTCAACGGGGATGTTTTTTACAAAACCAGGAAGGATACATTGTTGAGAGAGAGCCTGACGCGGATAGCACCGTCAAAGAAGGTGAGACAGTGCCCATCGCTAATTCCCATAAAGTAACTTTTTCGCATCTGTCCTCTCTCTCCTGTGTTTTGATTGATAATCGAATTTGTGAGTCGGTTCGGCTGTCATTCAGCTGTGGTAAATAACTGAATCGCCTTGCAAAGTTTACGCATGGTACGAAAGGAACTCCTTATGTCATACCAACGTTATTGCAGTGTCTTTTCGGGGGGCTTGGAGAGAAAGGGATTTGTTCACTGTTTTCTTCCAATAAGCACAACGAAGAGGGAGGCTCAGAAATATTTCTTAACCCACTGCTCTTTTTGGGGTGGTGACTTCGGAAAAGTCCTCTCGGCAACGATTCGTAAAACTGACATCAATCCCCACCCATAACTCCACCTAAACCTCCATTTCACCTAATATATCATAAATAGCAATAACATTTAGCATACTGTATAATCATGCGTCTCCTCTTGAGTTGGGAAGTTGGGTTTCTACGCTGCCTAGGTCTCTAACAGTTTGACGGAATCCATAATATGCACCCCCGTTGCTAGGCATATGTTTTCTACCTTAAATATTTGGAGTATGTCCCTATCGTCCCTTTGACTACTTATTCCCATTTAGTCTCCCGCGTCTTCTGCGGCATGACTCTCTCTCTCGACCGCCTCGTCAACGCCGCCCGTTTGCCGGGTCCTTACGCGCACTGCCCGCCTCCGCGGCCTCGTCTTCCGCGGTCACCCCCAGAGTCAGAGAGACTGGCATCACCCTCAAGTACCTTCAATCTCCCCGCAAGGGTGGAAAAAGAGGCGCATACGGACATGCAGGGGTGCAAATAAATAAAAACGTTGAGTACTTCACCCGAAACATATAGGTACCTTTGATAAACGGGAACCACACCGTTCTTTTTCTTTATCCCTCAGCTGGAAACGCAGGGATAAAAGAGTTAGTCTCGATAAGATAGATGTAATACATACTGCCGTCGGCCCTGTGTACTCCTATCTCTCTTGAAGAGATTTCTACCTCCTTTTTCTTTTTTCCAAAAGATTTAAGGACGTTGAGAAAAAAAACGTTTTCGAGGGGGCTTCGTCTTATTGCTCAGAGATTTTTACGCCACTTTGGTATTTTCAGTTTCTTTTCAAACTTTAAGTCTAAAGGCTTCAAACTATTGGCTTGAATCTCGAATTTATTGGTTTATTAATCTATGACTACTGCCTAAAAATTTCACATATATGTAAATTAAAATTGAATAAATTGCGTTTTAATGATAAATCTTGTTGATTTGATCCGAATGCGTGCCACAAAATTCAGTTTGCGAGAATAATTTATGAATATAAAAGTTAATTATAATGTTACATATATTTTTCAGCAATTGACTTACTTAGTATACAGTAATGCCTAATTTTTACGTACTGGGATTAATAATTTAAACATTAGCTCTTGCGTTACTGTTGCGAATCATCCGCATATTGTCCTTGAGTTTATTCAAACTATAGAAAATTCCGTCGACAGATGATTTGAATGGGCTGATGGTAATTTTACTTGCGAAAGTTTTGACGATATATATATAATTAAATTTTTTATTTTATGCATGGTTAACAAAATAAGAGAATGTTGTTGTAGTGCCAGTAATTTTTTAATACTTTTTGTTGATTTGAGGTAACTTTTAGATGGTATGAAAGTTTTTATTTTCTACATTAAGCCAAATATTTCCAAGTGAAACGTACGTGTTTGTTTTTCTTTGGGGTGAAATACGATAGTAATCATCTCAGGTGTGTGTAACAGTTTTGATTGAAATGGAAAAATTCCTGCCCGAGTGGAAGGATTCCTGTATCCCCGAAAAATTACACTAGCATGGAAAATTGAAGGGTAAGATGTTTCTGACAGGCGAAGCATAGTGCGCTCTCCGTGTCCACGTCAAGCCACTTTGCTTTCCGTCCGCTAGAGCTTTCCTTCTTGATGCAAATCAAGAACGACTGCGAATATTCCCACATCAAACTTTGGACTGCGATAACAATTTCACCAAACAAATATTTGTTCCCTTTCATGCATGAAAGACGTTTAAAATATTGAACATATGCATGTGCAAAAAAATATATGTAAAATATATTAAATTTACATTATATACGTAACGCTAATAAAGCTCAATCTTTGTTTTCTTACCGCAGGTTATCAGAGTTGTCATTCCGAAAGCCTAACAAACCCCCATCCGAACACACAAGTGCTTTGTGTATCCCAGTGGGGTGGGGGGGCAAAGGGGGGGGAGTTAGGTTTCGCTTGGAAGGACCGGACCCCTCTAAAGAGAAAACCGGTGAAGCTGCCGCAAAAATAATTTCATTGTTATGCGCGTGGTCGCTCCGATCCCCGTGGCAACAAACGGATTTTTGAAGAGAAAATGTTAGGAACAACAGGACGAAAACCTTTGATTGATGTGTTTGTTTCGGGTGGGAGCGGGAGGGGATTGAGCAAATGGAGAGGGTCCCGGGGAAAGGGAGGCGTGAAGTTTACGATGCCGCAGCGGGAACGCGAAATCACTGGGAGTGGAGCAATATAGAGGCGGAGATAGGGAGGGAAGGAGAAATGGAGGAAAAAGGGTGGAACGGAGGAGCGTCAGAGGGTGAGAAGCGAGAGAGAGAGATGGTGGGGAAAAGAAAATTGGGGAAGAAAGCGAACCGAAAGCACGGACTGGGTTAGTTTGGAGGGAGAGTTATATTTGGGGACCGCAGTGAAGTGCGTAGGAAAGGGGTAGGACTTTGAGAAAGATGGACGCAATAACGGCGATGGAGAGAGAAAGCGCAGGAATGGAAGGATTCAAAGCGAGATGGAGGAAGATGATGAATTTGGACAAGAGCACTGAGGTCAGATTCTGTAACAAATGAAAACGGGAAATTCAGAATCTGTCGAGGTCAGTTGACCAATAGTTTTTGACTCGAACGTGCAGGTAATATATTTCTCATCCTTATCAAGCGCTGAATATTTTCAAATACATGCAACTATTCGTAGGAAAATAAGTAATTGATGTCAGTGATATTTTTCTGCTCCTATCCAGTAAAGTATGCTGACAACCAACGAGGGATTTATTTTTTCTCCGTGAACCATTTACTGACTACAGTTTAGACAATAATTATAATATAAATAAGGGAATCTTTTGAAAAATTAGACTGCATTAAATATAATAAAACAGAAGATAATACTCTTACGCAGTGCGCGTTTTGGGAGTTTAGGAATCATTTACTATTTCTATTACGAGTATACATTCGAATTTTCATATATATTGTGTATTTAAGTATTTTTGTTCTTATGTTAATATTGAATCCATTGGCGCTTATTTCATTTCAATATAAGGAAAGTGAAAATTTATAAGAGGAAGTTGTGTTGGGTAGTGTTTAGTACACATAATTGTTTTGCAGTATATGAAGTGTGAATAAGCGGATCCAGCGGTGAAAATGTTATAAAAACATTGAGTTTGACCAATTTTGTGCTTTTGCTAATTCTGGTTTAGCTGATGTGCTTAAACTTAAACATTAAATACGCTTATTATGTTACTCAGCTCATTATTTTAGGCTTACGGGTGCGATATTAAAAAAATCATCAACGGGAAGGAAAACTCTTGTGAGCTAATTAGGTAAAAACTGTAAAAAATATTTTCTTATCATCCTGTAATATTGACTCAATCATATGAATTAGAATGAGCAAATGCCTCAAAAATTTTCGTGGAACCACGTTTCCATGAACCACAATAACGTAAAAACAAGTTTAACATCAATAAAGTTCCATAGTTACTTAAGGATTTGATTACCGCTGTATGTCACGAGAAAAACATTCATCTACTGAAAAGTAGCAGAAAAACCCAACTTCCTGCGTGTTGCACGTTACAATCAACGTAGACCTTTCTAAATTATTTTATGGCGTTTTATTTTGCTTCTGTAATAATTTTAACTTGATTGAAACATCATCAATCACTTTTGTTTCGAACCCAAGTCCTGAATAATTTTTTTGAGATACGGAGAATGGTGAATGATCACCTGGAATTGAAAGCATTGAAAGTCCCAGCCATTACTTTATGTTAATATCTATGTTATGTTACTTATCTCTCGATTTTCATTTGTGGTGTTGTGTGTACTTCAGTGACGTCAATTTAACTAGAATTTTGTTTTCTTTATTTTTAGGTGCTAGAAACGAATCATATGATTGAGCTCTCTGAATTCCCCTTGCAAAATTAATGGATAAAATTTTAATAACAGTGATATTGACTTGCTTATCCTTTGTATCACTGTATTTTGCTACCATGTGTATCACTCTGTATCTTTTTTGAATTCTGAGATTTTTATAGCTGAATTCCACATTTATAATTGCCTCTCGTCAATTAAGTGTTCGTGAGAATGTCTGGTTAGGTATTTTTTATATTAACTAATTGCTGATATATCTTGATGGATTGATGGCTTTAGCTGAAGAATGCCTCTTTATTCTCCATGTCATCGCTGTCATCCCCATTATCTCTGAAATATCTGCGTTCATTTTTCACCTACCAACACGGATTGAGAATGATATACATACAGATTATTCCATTTTGCATTTAATTATAGAGCATACAATTCCTATGGACTGCTTTTTAAGCTTCGTTTCTTGTTTTGGCAGTCGACCAAATTTTTCAATAAATATGGCTTATACATATATATTGGACATTAGGTTATGCACGGTACCATTTAATAGACCTATGTAAAGAGATGCGAATCGAAATTTTACAAGTAGCTTTCACATTAAATAAATTAAGCCCAGTCCTGGAGCCCTGAAGAATCGAGGAAATGAAAAGTTCACTACGTCAGACGAACGTCATAACTAAACGGTTGACGCGCTTGGTGGATGAGCTAAACTTTCTCTAAACCTGGTAGGCAGATTATACTAACACATCAGTTCACGCTCGACAAAATGCAGGCGCAGTATTAACAGCGGTATGCATGATTCAGATGCATGAAACGGAAAGGCTGTTTCACCTTGTAATCAAAATTTAATTACTGATTTGTTAATACAAGACTAATTATTGAATGGCGGGATTAAAAGAAACTTAGACCTTGGGGTTTTGAATGAAATGGAGTTACACAAAATCTTTAGGGAGCTTTCCTATTAAGTTTAATGAGAAACTAAATTTTTAAAATGAAATTTGTTCGTCATACTCTGGAGCTGAATTTTCTTTTAGTTTCTTTAAACTGTTTTTATTTTAAATTGCATCTTTTCCTTCAGTAAAGTTTTTCCTATTAATTCTCAAGGTAAAGTTAACAGGAGAAAAATGAAAATTTCCTTTTCTCGGGTCTACAGAAGCTGTTAAGGAAAATTCAAATAAATTGTTTTGAATAACTTGTTAAGTTTTATTGAAAATAATTTCAAGCAAATGAGTGATTATTTTAAATAAAGTCTCGTTTTAATAACAAAAATCATAAATTCAACCCGATTGATTGGAATCTTTAAACATTTAGTCGAATGATTTCACAAACATATTATTGGGTTATTGAGGAAAATTAATAGCGTCATAAAGATTAAGTAAGTTTGTCGTTCAAATCACACACCAAAATAACCGATGGCAATAATATTAATAAATATAATATAATGCCATATTTACTTTATTTTAATGTTCTCAGGATACCCTGAATGATATATATTTATAGAGAATATAACATTTAGCACAGAGAAATCAAATTTTTACAGAGAGTAATTTTCATCACAAAAGAAACATTGCACGATGAATTGCTATTATTTCCCACTCATAGTAAACTATAATAACAATTGATTCAAATGTACCCAGTTTAGTGATCGGGCAGCATTGTTATGATGCTGTGACAGCAATTGTACTAAATAATAATATTGAATGAGAATAAGGGAAGGTAATTAACGAGATTAAGTAAAATATATAGGATGGTGTGCGAATTCCAAGAGAAACGATAAATATGCAGAGATTTGCGGGTGACGTCGAAATCCTTCTAGAGACGGAAGAGAGCCTAACAAGGGTCTTGGTTATTAATTAGAAGTGTATGAAAATATTCCAACTCAAATTAATTAATATAGGTTGCATAATCTCTAAAAAATAGGAGGATAATTAAAATATAGCAAGCAGAATAGGAGAGACGATTAAATCTTCCTATCAGGAAAAACCAGGAAAGAATCAGTAGGTAAAGGAAGGTCAGATAGTAATAGGTAATAGAAGTTAATACATATACAAATGAAGAAAGACTCTTAAGGGTATGTGAAGAGTGAAGCTTAAAGAGTATTAGAGGCCGAGAAAATGGACACATCCTGTGAAAAAAAAAGTTCAGTTAAGATAATAATAGAAGGAAATATGGAGAGGAAGAATTGTAGAGGAAAGCCTAGGATGAGCTACGGGAAGCAGGAAGTGGAAAATATCGGTAATATGATCTATGAGGAAATAAAGATATTGACAGACTGGAACACTGAAATTGAGGGGGCCACTACAAGCAAAATCCCGCATATGATGGATTTCAATTTCCATTTATATCCACCAGTTTTATTCATTCGCACCTCATGCAACAACGTGTCTGGATGAACGACCGCAGTTACGCTTATCGTGAGCATTGCTAAATGCCTTAATTGTGGTACCAACACTTTTCTCCTTAATATCGCCTGAAACCGTTACTTAATAATTAGGAAAAGTAGTACGACCCTTTTGTTCCGGTGAAATTTTGGTGAAGGGATTCCGAAAGTACTCCGAGAAAATTGAACGTGATACAAAAGTGGCATGGCAAAAAGATCTCTCCATTTCTCACTAATTCCGTGTGAATGACCATTTAAAAGCACTTTTAGGCAACAAAAAAACATATCCATGCCATTAAAGGAAGCTTTTTTGATAAAGAAATCTCAAATTTCGAAAATCACCGTGGTGTGTTACCATAGTGAGTGATTTTTATGCATGAATTGGTCCATTTAACAGAAGTGATTGACTTGATGAGACGACGGTACTTGGATGCAAAGTTCTTTAGTGAAAATCAAGGTCCTGCCTGGAGTCATAAATTAAAAAATGTTCTGGTGTGTCTGAAGTTATGAGCATAATTTTATCACATTTGTATTCAATAAATTGATAAATCTATACTTTTTATCGATTGAGTATTCCTAAGCGTTTGTATTGAGAATAACCCAAAGTGTCTGTTTCCTATCAAGTGGAAATTTTGAATCACTGGACTCACAGGAAAGGAACTGGGTAAATAAGGAATCAATACATTTACTCATTTGTTTCATTAGTCGGTATTTAAGTGCAGGATAATACACTACCAAATTTCCGGAAAATCAACTTTTTCTGTGAATACCATGGAAAAGTACGAATCTCATTTTTTAGGAATTTTGTTCATAGCATTCACAGGCCTCAAATGTCTACACTGTCTGGTGGTGCATCGTTAGTAGATTCCAAATAGGGTCCAAACAGTTGAGCTTACGCTCCCGATAACCGAATCTATATGTTCTGGTGGGGATCGAGATGGTGCAGAGGCTAACGTACTGGATTCCCATCCAGAGGGCCCGGAGTCGAATCCCGACGGTGTTGAATATTTACAGAGATATCTCGATCCCTACTGTACTTTGTGGAGGGCACTTTGAGTGAGTACGCCGTCCGTCGGATGGGACGTTAAGCTGCGGACCCCTTGGTGCCTTTCGTAAACAGTAGGCTAATGCCGACGCCGGGTTTCTCTCCACACTTCGTCCTTTCCTATCCATCCCCTATGGCGCCAATGACCTCAGCTGTCGGTCGCCTCCCGTAAGTACTACAACTACTATATATTCTGGTTGTAAATATATGCTAAGAATGTTTATCTGTTCTAGTATTTTGACTTTGAAATGGAAGAATCAACGTACAAAACAGTTTCACTAACGGGAAACATTTTTGGAAACAGAAAATTTAGAAGCAACTAAAACTCTATATGTTCGATTCTAATGTTTGCATTTGCCATATAAAAGTTTGGGAGATTATTTTTTTCAATATTGTGGGTGAGCATTTTCAAATGATAATGTTTAAATTGATTTTTTGCTATCGACATCAATTACGACGGCTCGCTTTAAATTTCAAAGGAATTAATAAATATGCTACCGTATTGACCAAAATATGTACCGTATACCTTATTGACTGTTTTCGATGCGAAATTTAAAATGTTTGCCACTATTACCATATCGGTAACCGAAAATTTGAGTCAAATGCGAGTTTTAAAGGCGTAGTAAATGATCCCGAGAAGCTGCGAAAAATTGAATGCATACATATTTATATAATATATATTTAAAGATGATTTTTTATCCTAAAGAAATAATTTCAACTCTATATTCCAAACCGCTCTGAAGAATAATGTGAAGATTAATCTCCAAAAAATAGTTTCGGCCACGATGCCAATCATATTTTGAATGGGGATCCTTTTATGGGGACACGGTAGAATGGGCCCAGAAGTCCTTGGTACATGGGGTGGAAGGCAGTTTGAAGGGGTTGCGGGAAAGGGTTGGAAATCGAGCGGGAGTTGGGGTCTTCAGTGTTTTCGATGAAACGCTATGCGACAGAATTCTCTGCCCCTTTCGCCATCCCCCATCATCAAGTTGTCCTTCCGTTCATTTCTACCTGAGCAACCCCTCCCCCCACCTCCCTTCCACAGCCATAGGAATGCCATTTCCCGCACCCCTGGTCACTCATACACCCCTTGGCAATAAACTTATCCCACCACACTGTGGCTACTTCCCATTCGTCCTTCGCAAGGCCAGTCGATAATTTCATTCGGAAACTACCCTCTGAGGGAAAAGGATTATCATGCGACGGAGCTCGCTTAAGTAGACTCTCCATACAGGCGGAGTGCTCAACGAACGACCGCTATGCTGGCCTAATATTGCAATTTCCCTCCGAATTGGCGCAGTAAAATCTAAGTCGCAACGTTGGAAAATTGGAAAGATTTTAGTCAGAATGAGATTTTTACATTGTCTAGATTGAGTGCTGTTAATTGCTTTTTTAAAGTGAATTCTGTGCTTGTCTTCCTTCACCGGGGATTTCAATTTCTGATTTAATATCTTTTTACTTTAGCTCATGCTAGTCAAATAATCTTGGGAAATGTATTCCAACGAAAATAAAAGAATTTCGGGACCTCTCATCTTAAATGACTTGTAGATACGGTTAAATCTCCGTCATCATTTAGGTGCTGGGGAAACTGTTATTTCATTGCGATCGTTATTAGTACTCTCTTCCTTATATTTTCATAAATCCCTCGCTGTGAAAAGTTTTTCCCGAATTTTTAAGAATCTCACAGTGCCACGAAATTTCCCGATAACTTGAAAAGGGTTTTTTTGAACGTCCACTTCTGCCTCCGGGTGAATATTGGAATATGTTGTCAAATTCATACTCATACAAACCGACCAAAATACCTACGCTGATGTTAGTGCCGACGTTTTTGTCTTAAAAAGGCAGTTAAAATTTTATTGTTCAATTTTTTATTAAATTGGTTTCCGTATTATTTTTTTTCTAAAATAATTTTAATTATTTCTGCGGGAAAATATCTCGAATCAAATGTTTACCTGCATTTTAATGGTGCATATAGCACAATATTGGCATTGTTTGATATAATATTATTTATGGCAAGTCCATACGCATCAAATTTACTGCTATTCTAATCCACTTTCTCTGACACAGACTCTGCGATGCTAGATTAAAAATTCACAAAAACGGTGAAAACATCATAAACTGAAACGTTCAAAGCATAAGTTCACACAGTAAGGAATTCAAATTTTGCCCAAAATTTTCAGTGCCCTTATTGCTTAAAAAATTATCGATAATTGAAAAAAACGAATGAGTGAAATGTATTGGTGTGGTGAATGTATTAAAATTTTATTGATTCCATTTCATGGAAACCTTTTAAGGTTTATTTTCAAAAGTCATTAGTTCATGTCTAATGATTTTAATATTCTTCTTCTTCCAAAGAATCAGTGCCAGTTCGCGGGAATGTTAATATGTTTTAATTAATTTAAAAATTTGGTGTAATTTTCATTTCTTTTAAATAATTATATATCCCTTTTGCATTCTACTTAGATTAAATCCTATTACTACCATTTACATTATAATACGAGTGGTGCCGGTAATTTGGTTTTGACATACCAGAGAAAGACTGAGACGTTTATATTCAATTGTTTCAGGTTTCGCTTCGTGGAAGTATTTAATATCCATATTAAAAAGACTTTTTAGCATGGACTGAGACGCTTGTTTCACACACATCGTATTTTAGTTTTTAGTTTTATGATTGAAGTAGTTCTTGGTGGTATTGCTGGTCTGCTTGTGAACATTCACATTAATGTAGAGCGGTCTATTTTCCTGACAGGCATACTATCATTACTTTTTTTAAAATGTATCACTTTTTAAATGCTAGGAATAGAAAAAAAGGAACTAGATAAACTGATGAACTTTATCGG
This sequence comes from Hetaerina americana, assembly GCF_022747635.1. NCBI lineage: Eukaryota > Metazoa > Arthropoda > Insecta > Odonata > Calopterygidae > Hetaerina > Hetaerina americana. The sequence continues at coordinate 30,356,308 of NW_027287205.1, read as the reverse complement.
TCGAAAGTTGGAGAGGGAAATTTTAGGACTTCAAAAAAATTGCCAAACTAAGAGTAGTTAATTTAAGGGTAGATAAGTATTTGTCCAATGCTGCGCATAGAAGATGGTTTCAATAATTGCATTAGCAAGTTTAAATCTGTTCTACGTTTAAGGATAAATCCGACGGTTAGGTGGAGTATACCACATTTTTCAGGCTTTTGTTACACGCTGCCTGCATTATTTGAGTGACCCTGACGAAAGAAAAAGGAGGCGTTTTCCATCTGCACAGGTCATGGGTAATCGATTAAGCTTTCCGGAAAGGTGAACTGATTATAATTTCCATCTTCATTCTCCGAAACCTCGGTCTACCCTTTCTTTCTCACAGAAATAACGTTTGTCCTCGATAATGTCTCGCGATCGTGACTGTGCAGATCGGCGCGCCATCGACGCGGAAATGTATTAGACGATTCTGCGAACTAACTGATGGTCAATCACGGAAGTAATGGGTGGACAATTTGTGGTCGGTAGCGGATCATATTTTCCTCAGTATTAATCACCATAGTAAGCCTAGTCTATTTGGAGGATTGCATTTGCATGTTTTGATTTCTATTGCCGTGTCACTTTGTCTTTTTTTTATGAAGGAGTCATTGCGTTTTGCTGTTACTTTGCAGGGGGATGAATACCCAGGGAGGCGATTGCCGGTTAATATATGCAGTTTATGTATCTGAAATTTATTCGATAATATTAAATATTCATCTTTATTTTCTACACCACACAAGTTTGTCTGTATATGGACCTAGGAACTTAAAAATACAATAATTTGAAAATTTAACTGACTGTACTTAGTAAGCCATAAATATCCCTATTTATTAATTTAAGTTTTTTATCCTCATGGAATACGTATTTTACCTTTCCCCAATCTGTGTTTGGGTGCTCAAAATCATTTCTATTGTAAAAAACATCTATAATGCATGCTCAAGATTATTTCCACAAGAAAGATTACTGTAAATTAACGTATGAGCTCTTTATATAAGTAAACCCGTGGTTCAAAGTAAAGTTCCTCCTTTCATGGTGATTACTCCATGTTTATCGGAAATTCCTTTACATTTATGGAACCGCATTTAAACCCAGACATAAAGAAAATGACGCACCCAAAATATGTATCACCGCGAACTCGCTTTTAAATTTAACTCAATTGGTCAATTGTAAATGGTGAGGGTCTACTGCCTTTAATGCTTTCAACGCATGTTTACATTCAAATATCTCTTAAGAAAAAAATCCATGCACTCTTTCAGTCTACTTTCTATAAGAACGGCTCAAACTCGGTAATCGTCTTATATAGCAAATCAAAAAGAAATTGCTTTTTCAGTTACTGTATTCCCCAATTGTATCCTCTATATAAAATATTAATTTAAAGGCATATTTTTTCAGTGCATAATCTTAACAGTAGTAAAAATAAGCACTAATACCATTATTTATTAATTAGCTATTTAAATTACTACTATTCAGCTATTTAAATATATAACTATGTGACATAATTGTTATTGTTTTTGAGATCCTAATAAGGTTGTAACTTAAACCGTTAGCTGATGGAAATCTCTGTTACAAAATATCAACACCCCATTTAGGTTAAGGCTTCTCTGCTTTAGAAGCGGACAAAGGGCACTTTGAGTCTTACATTATCCACTGAACTATGTTTTCGAAAAGCTACCGCAGTTGTACATGGTGTGGCAAACAATTATCCAAGTAAATCGTTCTCTGGGAAAACACCTTCACCTCCCAATCCCTCAGGATACGTATATCATGAGAACATTTTCCCTGACGCAAAATATTAAGCTGTTAAAGCCATGAATTTCAGATGTTATCGTCGTCAGGCAGTGAAGTGGATCTTTGGATACCCCCTTTCCTCCATAGACGCTAAGAAGATATAATTATTCATTTACCGGATATTCGGTGCTCAAAATGTTTTTCTTTCATAATTCTCTTCTCTTATCATATTTCATTCGATGGGTTTACCATCAATTCCTTTCTATTCTAATGGCTTGATGTTAATGATCAGGTCAAAAATACTGCAAACGCAAACAAAAATACGCAAAAATAGCTGCAAACATGGGAAATCCCTTCAATATAATTTGTATTATTCATTTTCATCAAAATTAGATTCAGATTAGCGAGCAACGGGTATAAGTTGGACTGTTTTCTATCAATAAACATTGCCTTTTAATCAAATGGTATTGTATTTCCAAAGAAAAATTGTAATTTACGTAAAATTGAAAATATACTTCAATAAAAAAAGGAAAGCAACATATATCCATATATTAACATATCAAATGAAATAATTTCCCATAGAATGGATAGCTTATTAAAATGTGGACTCCTTAGAATCAACCTTCAGCTCAATATGCATGTTTTGTTTGCTAGAAATTATTGTTAATGAGTTTCGTTATTATACATGAAATTTTTCTGATGCTATAATATTTTCTGTGGGAAAAAGTGTATAATTATAGTACTTTACTGGATACCATTTATTTTAAAATCAATTTTTAATGTTAGATTTAAAATAACCTAATTCAGTTTTTAAAAGTATTGCCCAGTTTATTAGATCCACTGCCTCTCTTATGTTACACCAATCGAACTCATCCTCCTATTTCAAATATTTTATTCTAATACTAATTAATATAAGTTTTACCAAACCGACTTCTGATGACAGCAGTTTTTTCACAAAAAGTAGGTAATATTTTTGCAAGCCAGCAACCAAACCAACTGCCGATATTTTGAATGTGAATAAGTTCGCTGTAAACGTACCTTACTATGATTTTCCCCTTGTACTATTTTTGAAAGCTCAGAAATAAACCTATTGCTAGTGTTGGTAGTATAATAACTTACCGCGATTGCATTATTTTACCGCCAAGTAAATGCAGCCAGATTATTTGTCCCTGAAAAATTTTTCCGGGTAATACATTTATGGAATAGCAAAGATGAGTGGGAAGAGCACGGACTCCATTAATTACGTTTTCGATTCTTTATTTTTCATTGAATTAGGAAGGTTTTTTGGTAAAATATAATGAGGTCACCGAAGGAATGAGTTTTAACGAGCACTCGAATAAGTTGCTACTACATAATAATCGGTTGTACAAAGCCAAGTTTACTCTTTTTCACTCGGCAAACAAAGCTTTACCATGTAAATCATTTGGGTGAATGAAAAAACGTGAGTCGATAACTCGCTGCTCTGCAACACAACTTTGCATCAGTCATTAGATATAATTAATTCACTAGAAAAATTTCCTTAGGATCTTTATTATTTCTATTTGAACTTCTTTTTAAGTGACCATCCTCGGAGGAAAAGTCAACTGCCTAAACAAGACGAGTTTACACAATGAATTTTTCATTTCTTTTTTCCCATCGGCATGATTTTGCGTCCTCTTAAAAAAGGAAGCAACGTAATTGCTTTTATATAATTTTAAATTTCTCGTTGTGTCTTATATCCAACTTGAAAATAAGTGGACCTAATAGGGCCTTATTTGCGACTCATCCCTGGATATCTCAAAGAACGACTTTGGAGTTAGAATTTGTGGTAATAAAATGAGTTTTAATAATCTTAATTTTCATTACGGTTGTAGAACACAATCATGAATCAACGGATTTTGGAAGACGTAACTATTTGTATCTTGAATGGCATATATGTCAGTTATATATGTAGAATTCGTGTTAAGTAGGGCATCCGGTTAAAAGTATTATTGTTTGCTAATTGGTCAGTGTAGGATTTAGATGGACAGAGAGTTTAAGACAGATTTTCTTATCAGCCCGTCTGAAAAACCCTAAGTACCGTAATATCCTACTGATTCTTATTTTCAAAACAACGTAGTTTATATTTTCTTTCCTTTTGTTAAACATGTTTAGCCTTTTCGTTCCTTCTACCTCGTTTTCCCAGTAGACGTCCCTCGTTAATGGAGAGACATTCTTTGCCTCTTTCATAGTTCGGCATCAAATTTTCGTATATTCTTTAAATTTGGTCCAGTAGCCTTCTCTGTTCCCCAAAATTCCTAGGAACACCTAGCTAAAATCTCTTTTAATTTAGCTTTTCTAACCTTAAACATAACGTTTCAAAGCCTTCGTTTGACTCTTATCCTCTTGCCGCAATGAAGTTTTGAAGCCAAACACTTAAATGTCAGTAGCATGGACTAATAATTTTATATAATGTCTTCAGCATTATAGAGTTTAAGATATGATGGTTTGACGTGACAGAGGCAAAGATTTCAGAAACTAATTCTAATGTAGAATTCGGAAGCTTCAATGTTTAAAAGTTATATCTCATATCATAATAAAGCTAGAGTACCTCAAAATTTCCATTTTCTTTGACATTTTAACACCAGGAATTCATCCTGCTTAAGTTTTTGATTTGCCAATTTTTAAACTATGATTATAACTTGTATAAAAGTATTTCAAAATCCCAAAATAATGTTTAATTATGGCTTTCTTCAGTTTCAAGAACAAATAAGGGTACGGAGGTTGGGTGAAATTGTCATAATCGAAAAAGAATAAGAATGAAGGATTCTCACAGTGGCATAATTTGTGCCCACGGCAGCAGGGTGAGCATCGTGTAGCAAATAATAGAAGCAGGCGGCTGATACCTCCGTGTGATATATCCATTGGATGATTCATCACGTACCACTGCTAACCAATGTTCACCAGTTCCGTCTCGTTTTTGCTCAGTAGGTTGCTGAGTTCTCGAATGCAATGATTTATAAGCTACCGAACGACATACGCGAACCTCGATGTTCTAGAAATCCATGTCCCGCTCTTTCCCACTCTCTCCCTCTCCTTTTCTTCCTCCGTTTCTGTCCTCTCCGTACAAGTCCCCACTCCGCAGTTTTATGCCAACTCCATGTTCATGAGCCCCAATCTGCAATGTAGCACAGAATTGACAATGAAGTGTCAATTCGGGCGCGGTTGCTCGGTAGATAGGCGGAGACGTGTCAAATCGCAGACTATCACCCGTCTGCGGAGTGATGCGACGATTCGATGGCCATGAACAATGGCTGATGAGCCTTGAATGATTACTAAGCATCGATAAGTCAGTTCAGTTTTTGGATTATATCACGCGTGAGGACTGCGACCTAACGCGAGCGAACTTCCGCCCGTGAAAGAGACATTTCCGGGCATTTACTTCTGCGGAAAATATTGCCCATTATAATAATTTGGCTGCTTTGACAAGGGTTTATCCACGGCACAAGTGTTCTCTTCAACAGTTTGGCCTCAATACATTTTATCTAAATTCAAGTATGCCGTTGTAAGAAGTCAAAATACTTTTTTTTCAGTTTAGTTTGAAGTATTTATCAGATCTCAGTCCATATAAATACATTGATTAAAATGATTGAATCAGCCTTTATTTGATATAAAACTATAAACACATTTACTAGCCGGAAGGTCGGTTAGGTGAGTTCCGGTAGAGTTCATTGAATACTAAGCTCAACGGCGAGTTTAATTCACACATCAGGGAAGGTTGGGGGGAGGGGTCGTTTCCTTGTACCTCCTTTGGTTTCCCAGAACGTTCTGGTACGAAAAATCACAGGGCCCGGGGGTAGCAGTGTAGAGATAAAAATGCCCAGGAATCGAACCAGAGCGCTCTGGTCAGTAGTCGAAAGATCCATATTTCCACCACCATGTCCCCAATTTACATGTTTTCTTAAAATCCCTTCACCAAATCGATTTCTGTGTACTAACGTATTTCTGAGTGTATTTTGCCTGTACTGTATCATGTTGAATGATGTTTGCAATATATATAGTATAGTTCCAAATGTACATGTTTACTTTAAGTAAGAGCGCAGTATAAAAGTCACACCCGAAACAGATAGCGTGTATATTTTGAAGATTATAATTAAAAGTGGAATTGCTAGTGCATGCCATGTCAACAAAGGTACATTTACATATCAACATTTTTAATTAGTATTACTTGGTAGTATAACGTTTGAAGTTGGATTTTGATGGACACAGACTGAAATCCGAAACATTCCTTAGTCTCGCTTGGCAAACACCACCCCTCATTGCAATTAACTGTTCATCAATTCTGCATGCATTGCGTCGCCCCTCATTCCATTCAGTACCCTTATCCATTTCCTCCCCCTACCTCGCTTATCCGAAATGCTCCCCTCTATCACAGTCTTAAGCTATCTATCGCCAATTAAATTACTCCGCATCCATCTTTCCTGCAAGGAACAGAGTACCAGAAACAGATCAAATAGAATCAATGTAATCAAGTATAGAGAAGGAAATTGGGTGACTTCTGTAGCGTTGTTTACCTTTGGCTGAGTGGATAAGGTACACGTTTTTCATCTGTTCGAGAGGGGTAGACAGAATAATACCTTCAGCGTTTGACGTTTATTGTCAGCGCACGATAAGGCATTATTAGTTACAAATGCCTTTTTTTGTAGATATCTACGATACTTTTTATTGAATTTATCCCGTTATAGAAGAAGGAAAGAACTGGTGGATATTGTCTTTGACCTTTCGATATCAATACAGTGTATGTGAGGTCAATTGATTTTTTAACAATCTCTGCGAGAAATCGCAAATACGAATCACCATTCATTCATAGTGAAAAGAAAACCCATGCTATCTAAAAAATAAAATTGTTAAATGGATAATGGTTCGATTTGAAATATTCAACGCTACTTTTGTGAATTATGACCTGATTGATCACTCTTGCTTCTGTCTTTTCCTAAAAAAATTAACATTAAGTTGTCAGCAATGCTATTTAACACGCTTTTCTCCGTTTCACTGGCCATTTTACCATTTTTCCGTTTACCATTTTTTTTTTAATGGATGTCGAGTGCTGAATATACAAGTTAATATTTCAAATTATCGAATGCGGCTTTAGCGAAGCATACAGAATGTGTGGCTAACAAGATTCATTTCGAAAACATGCGGGTAAAGTATTTTACGGAGGTAAAGGAAAGAACATAGAATTGAAAAAAAAGATGGCAAATATTTGTGATTAAAGCCTTGGAATTGCATTTTTGGCAGTGGCTGATAGGATGATCTGAGAAATAAAAGAAAAAGAATTTAAAATTGCTCATATTTATTTTAGCCGTAATAAGTGTATCAATTTGAATGAACAGTTCTACATCATATATTTAAAATATTTTCAATAAATTTTTAAAACTGACCATCATCAGCACAGGCCTTTTACGCCATTTAATACAGTGATTAAACAGTACACATTTACAATGCGGCGTTATGACCAGTGAACATGATGACTATTATAGAGATAAATGTGAACTGTCATTGTTATTGAATCATTCATTGCTACCATCTATGGATACATATTGACATCAGTAACGGTTCGGATGCATGAAAGAGCAAAACACGTTCCCGGACCTTAGAAAACCCTGTGTCATTGCCATAGTAGACGCTAAAGGGTATGCCAATTGATTATTTCATCACCTCTCTTCATAAACTTGAATGATACTTGTCACCTTTGCAATTTTCTTGATAGACATGCGCCAGTAAAATTGTTCAAATAATTCAGGAAGTTATTTTCAAAGAAAATGGAATAAGATTAATTGGAAAAGTATGTGAAGCTAAATATTGGCAATTTGGAATCATTTTACGAAAATTCGGTTTCAATTTTCTCCTAATCTGATTTTTTTCCACTCTGCCGAATACAGCGAAAATAATTTTTGGCACTTGATAGTATAAGATTTAATATGACTAAGCGTTACAGCAGATGAACCAAAGGTCAATATTATTCTGCATCAATCAGGTCAATATGAATTATTTCAATGAGTGATAAAATTAGTGCTAAAAACCTGACGATATCGATGCAATTCTAAATATTAATATGGACAGTATTTTATATTATAAATATGAACGACATTGTTGAGTTAAACTATGTTGACAATATTTTGTCATTTACGTTTTAAATAGTTAAGATATTCCTCAAATGAATGAATAAACATTGAGTACATTGAAGATGTTAGATCTGTTGACTAGCAATATATTTTTGACTTTCCATTTGACCGTAGTTTTTGGCCCTCGTAAAGTTAGATTGGTGCGGACAGTAAAGAAAATGTTATCTATATTGTTAGATATATCCCTAACGACTGATGTCAACAGGTATACAAGTACTACTTTAACATTACAAACACCACCCGACATTGCAATAAACTGTTCATCAATTCCGCATGCCCCTCATTTTATTCAGCATCCCTATCCATTTCCTCCACCTCCCCCCTCTTTTATACATGTACTTGCTTCTACTAATTTTCGTATGGCCAACACCACATATTTTCACTCATATAGATGCTAGAACATTAATTTCTCCCTGGATAAGATGCAGGTTCATGAATGGAGTAAATTCGATGGTTTATAAATTTTTGGAGGGGCAAGAGAGCCTAGTGCCTTTGTATGAAAATGAAAATTGCAGACTTCATAAAAGAATTACTCTTGTCGAAAAAGAAGTAGGGAATTGAAAGTTGCTGGAGTGCTCAAGTAATTAGGTATCCAGAGCTCAGGGTTTAGTTAATATAATGCCTGCTCAAATCTTTTACAGGCATGCGTGGAATATCATGTTGAAATTTTCACTAATTCTTAGCCATAATAAATTTCAGAAGGTTTTAGAAAAATATCCAAATTTTGAATGCGAGGTTTTGGTGAAGTCTTACAAAAAAACATTTACTGCCATGAATACATATCTAATCCGACCATATTTCATGCTAATAATTTCATCCGGTCCCTTCCATATAGCCCTATTTTTTTCTTATTAAGAAACGTGATTTTGCAATGCATTTCCAGGAGTGAGAAAAAATATACTAGATTGATGTTTGACTCTTTCAGTTACGAGTGCGTCTCCTACGAAAGAATATTTCTCTCAATAGAAAGGATGAAAAGATTCCAGCTAACCGTTCGATTGCCAGAAAAGATTTCTGCACTAGATGTCATGTCTATTGAAAACGTTTTAGCTAGGCTTAAAAAAATATCAGATTTCTACGAGTCAGTGTTATCAATTTTATGGCATAATAAGTGTTGATTAAAATGAGTTTGTTCAATTAACTTATGTGAAATTTCATATAAGTGCGGCAAATTTATGCGTTGAAGGTTATTTTGACTTTTTAACGATCACTTTTATTAGGTCTCCGGTAGTCCGGTGGGTGAGCCTTGGGCTGCTGACCAGAGGGTCCTGGGTTCGATTCCCGGGCAAGGCACTCTGGGCACCTTCAGCTCCACCCAAGCTAAAGTGATTTTTCGGGTACCAGGTTTTCCTGGGAAACCATAACCGGCACAGGGAAAAGAAATCGTCCCCCTACCCTGATGTGTGAATTTTCACACGCCGTACAGGGCTTTGTACTGGGTGATCTCTACCATCACCTACCGACCTTCGGTTTGATTACTGTGGTTATGGTTTTTTATAAATCTATTCACACAAATGGAGCCATGGAGATGAAAAAGGAAATTGGGTAATTCATTTGTTTACAAATATTTTCATTGGAAAAGGACTACGATGTCCTGATCACTTTTAAACGAATCATTTTTTCTTAGCACATCATAGCAGCCTTTTTCATTCTTTACATTGAATTTGAAATATTTTGCATACAATTCATATAGATAGTTCAATATCTCATATTAAAATACTCTTTCTCCTCTACTTCATCGGTTCTAATCAATATTCATTGGTATTTATCATAGCTCACGTTAATAAAAGATTATCGGCCTTGATGGACAACTCTGATCCGGTCGCCTAATTCCCCTCCGAATCCCCCTTAACCACTCGTACCAATGCCGTCTCAAAATGTCAATCGTGTTTACATGATAAAGTAATTCATTCAGAAATATGTGTCTATTTCATATATCAACGGTGTGCTATTATAATAGTACACGGATGACACCGTTGTCTGTATATACAATATTTTGTGTTGCCAATAACATTTTATCTTTGAAATATTATTTTACGTAGCATCAAACGCATCACTGCACTTCAAATGGAGGTTTTTCGCACATTCGTGTCCTTAAAGATGAGTATTTTTCATTGGACATTTTAGAGCAAAAAAAGTTTCAAAAGATTGAAACACCTTTAATGCTCTCCATAATAAAACGAAACACCATTGTAATCCGTTCAATAATAGATTACGCATGTAAATATATCATCAATTGGCTTTGAAGTATTTCCTAAGGCTTAATCTAAATTTTTCACTATGGCTAGGAAAAGAAATATTACTGTAACTATTTTCCTATCTAAGTTAATCAAAGAAGTTCTTCCAAATTGTGGTGTTTAAATAGCTACAAGGTACAAGCCATATGTACATTAGCTGCTCACCTTACAGAAATGATGACTGTAGTAAAAGTGATAACAGTAGTTGCAACACGAGTGCGTTTAATTTAGCTTGTCTGCCAAAACGAAAGTTTGTTTCATGTGCATTTTTATTTCTTAATATTAAGGCAAATTCCGAAAAACATGTCCTCACTAGTCCTCATTATTTAAATTTGTTTTTCCTTGAACTATGTTTTACCATTTTATCACCTAAGAAATTTACTGTAAGCTAATGATAATTTTTAATGATTGGATTATTCATAATTAAGAGTCAGAATTCAAGGGCCTTGCTGTATTAGAATGTGATTCTCCTTCGGATTGTTGTTAATTCCTCAGAATTGGCCCTCTCGGTAATAGGCTAAACTAATTTTCTCCTAAGAGGATTAACTATGTATATTGTGGAGGGACTTGGGTTTCAAATGTCTGTATTATTTACCCCAACTCGTATTGAGGCTGCGGCGAAGGTAGGTACCGCGGCATGAAAAGCTAAAATACGTGTCTTTACTGGAAACTGCGATAGTAATTCCGTAAATAAGATTTCTTGAAAACTAGTTAATCCCTTCGCGTATGACATGGTCTTAATTTTGAGGATGGTAATGTAAACAGTACACTCGTTTCCACTTGATTTTGATATTCATTTTATGAATTTAACATTATTCACATATTAACTATGTGTGTATAGTATCACATTTACATAAGTTTGGAGTTGTTTTCTCAATGTCCCCAAATGCAGCATTTATACCGAAAAGTTATATTACCAGTTTGCCTTGGTAGATATTATGCGTATAACTATTTGTGTCTTTTGTCTCCATCTCATGCCATAGGACTACATATTCCAGGACGTTTCGGTATCGCATGGATGAATGCACCAGGAACGCTCGAAAGTCTTCAAGAACGCGATATTACTTCAAATAATTCAGCATAACGAGTATGTTTCATGGGGAAGCGTAAATTGCCCGGTTTTTTAATACGAGAGGAGTTCTTCACTAAGTTAGTTTCTCATCCATTGTAGGCACCGATACTAGGGAGGTAGTCAAATAGTTTGCACTTGGATGCTTACTTATGGAGCAAATGGAAGAGTGAAAAGTTCCAGAAAGTGCATTCTATGATTTTCCACCCTAACATCTAGGCGAATCATCAAATTTTAATTAAAAATCCTGATTCTGCAGTAAATTCTTTTGATATGTCGAAAGCATATATCTCCGTTAATATTCAAGTATAGTCCTTTTTCAAAAATTCAATAGACTGCCTGAAGAAAAAGTAGGAATACGAAACGATGGGGAATGCGGAGAAGAAATGGCAAAAAGCATAAAAGATTCCTCGAAGTAAACGTGAAACCTATTCTACACCAGCATGCTGAGAATTCTTGAACGTCCGTTATTGCAGCCGCCATGTTTTTAGCGTGGCGATCGTCTGTTCAGTCGCGCGGAATTTCTCACGGGCTGAAACCGAGCTCACAATAATTTTTTTCGGGAAGTGAGAAAGGCACATCGTCACCTCTGTGACGCTTATTGCTTTCTCCATCTCCCACATATTCGGGCGTGAGTCAGCCCGGAACGAATTCTTTCCCAACTACTTGAACCGTGTTCACATTCGAAGGCTGAGGCCTTCAGGACGTTTTCCCACGCTCGGAACCATCAGCATGGCATGAGAGTAAAGGAGTAGGACCACATGGGTAGTCCTCTAACTTTACAAAAAAATGTATCCGTCCACGGGTCTACTTTTTTTCTATGTCGTCAGACGGCGAAGTCGTTGTGGTTCCACGGCTAAAATTTATCAAGAAGTTATCACCTTCCTTTCAATCCATCAATTTTACCCCGGAGATCGTCTGATGTTCTTTTGATTTAAAATACCCTGTCATAGAGCCGGTACTGGATCTCCTTTGGCGGTTCACGATTTTGCGGTCAAAAATCTCTTCTCCCCACAGACCTACCACTCTTACCCCCAAGGCCCTTCCCCTCTCTCTCTCGTAAGCAGCGGTTGATCTTCTTTGTAACTAGCTCATAAGTCCTCAATGTCTTCCCCTGGCATCCTTCTTCTCCCTGTCACTTTCCTGCCTCTTGCGGGACTCTTACTCTGAGGTCAAAGAGAAGGATATACTCGTTTATACGAGTATATCCTATAGCACTCCTATATACACACGCACGCACACACATATACATATGTATATGTATACACACACACACACACACACACACACACACACATATATATATATATATATATATATATATATATATATATATATATATATATATATATATACATGTACATATACATATGTATATATTTCACCCAGTACTAAGCTTGACGGCGTGCGAGATTCATACATCAGGGTAGTTGGGCCAGTTCCTTTCTCTGTGTCGGTTATTATTTCTCAGGAAGATCTGGTACCCGAAAATAGCTTGCAAAGATTAGGTAAAGCTGTAGGTGCCCAAAAAGGCTTTCCCAGGATTCGAATCCGGGTCCTCCGGTCAGTTGTCCAACGCTCTATCCCTGGAATACCGCCACCGATATATACATATGTTTGAGTGTTTATACACGCGTATATATATATTATATATATATAGAAAATATATATATATATATATATTTGTTGTATATTTATTATGTATTTGTGAAATGTATGTGTACGTGTGTGTCTGTGTGTGTGTGTGTATATATATATTTTTTTAAGGTAATCTACCGGTTTAGGTAGGTTTTTGGATGGACACAACTACCAAACAAATATTTTATTACTCCTAACAAAACACAAAATCCATCATCCTACTCTATATCAGGTCCCTCTTCATCTCTGAGTACTTTCTTCCTCCCTTCATTCCCGTCCAACATCCCTATCCTGTTCCTTCCCTTTCCTCTTTTGCCCAACATTCTACCCTCTATCACAGTCTTCAACATCCCACTGCCGGTCAATACCCCCTTCATCCACTTTTCCTGCCTCCACAGGATTTCTCCCAACAAACCCCTCTCTTCTCCCACCATACCAAGTACTTCCTCATTTGTTTTCTTCTCTGTCCATTTCACTTTCTCCATTCTTCTCCACACCCACATTTCAAAAGCCTCCAGTCTACGTCTATCCTCCTGCTTCAATGACCACGTTTCCGCACCGTACATAGCTACGCTCCATATCAAAGTTTTTACGAGTCTTTTCTTAACATCCTTACTCAAAGTCCCCGTCATCAACTCCCTCCTCCTTGTGAAAGCCTCTTTGCCTAGCGCAATTCTTCTCCTTACGTCCCTACTACTTTGACCGTGTTGGTCCAAAACACTACCGAGATACGTAAACTGCTCTACCTGCTCTAGTTTTTGCCCTCCTATTTTAATGTTAAGCTTGGCCTTTTTCTTTCTAGAAAATCGCATAACCTTTGTTTTCTTAATATTGATTCTCATCCCATACCTGTCGCACTGAATTTCCAATTCACTCAGCAATGCTTGCAGCCCCTTGGCTGACTGACATACTAAAGCTTGGTCATCAGCAAACCTAACTGATTTTACGAATTCCCCGCCCACTTTCATTCCTACCTCGAGTTCTTCCCATGCCTCTTTAATCATTTCCTCTGCATACAGGTTGAACAGCAACGGTGATAATGGGCAACCCTGCCTCACACCCCTTCCTAACACTGCCCATCCTGACTCCCCGTTTCTCACCCGCACCTGAGCAGTCTGAGACATGTACAGGTTGCGGATTAGCCTCCTTTCCCTCCAATCTATTCCTATTTTCTGCAGAATACTCATTAGTTTTTCCCAATTCACCCTATCAAACGCTTTTTCGAAATCTACGAAACAGGCAAATACCTCCTGGTTGTGTTCTATATTCCTCTCGATTAATAATCTCATTACTGCAATGGCATCACGCGTACCTCTCCCCTTCCTAAACCCAAACTGATCATCCCCTAAGTAATCATTTGCCCTACTCTCTATCCTTTTGTTTATGATCCTGAGAACAACTTTAGCTGCGTGGGATATCAAACTAATTGTCCTATAGTCCTCACATGACGTGGCCTTTACCTTTTTCGGAATAGGAACTAAAACTGATCTCACAAAGTCTTCCGGCCAGATTCCCTCCTCATAAATACCACGGATCAGCCCATATAGCCTCTTCCTCCCACATTTTCCTAAGGATTTTAAAAGTTCCACGGGAATGTTATCTACCCCCACGGCCTTATTTAGTTTCATCTCCCTTAATGTCCTTTCTATCTCATGGTCTAGTATGCCTGGACCTAAGCTGTCCTCCTCTACGTCATTTTCTTTTTCAATGTCTAACTTTGTTGGTCTGAGTTCTTTACCATACAGTTCTTCTATATACTCCTTCCATCTCTCTTGGATCTTTCCTGCGTCAACTATTACCTTACCCGCCTTATCTCTAACTGTTAGCATAGCTCTTCCTTTCTTACTTCCCGATAACGATTTAACTTTGCTGTACAGCGCACGGATTTCACCCTTCCTCTGCAGACTTTCCATATCCTCGCACTGCGTCTTCCACCATGCTTCTTTTGCTTTATTCGTTGCCCGCCTCAATTTATTGTTCAATTCTTTGTACTTCATTTTGCCTAATTCTGTATTTATTTTCTTCCATTTTCGCCGCTCATCCATCTTTGTAATAATCTCATCCGTGATCCATGGTTTCCTAGTCCTTTTAGCGTTAACGGTTCCAATAATGTCTTTTGCGGCTGTAGACAACCCCTTCTTGATCATTTCCCATTTTTCTTCGATAGTACTAAGCCCTTTACCATCCTCCATGATTTTCTCTACCGCCTGTTTGTATTCCTTCCTTTTCAACCCATTTAACGCTTCTACATTCCATTTTCTAACTCGCCGCCCCTGCCTTATCTTTTTGAAACGTACGCTACATTTCATAACAACTAAATTGTGGTCTGAGTCCGCATCCGCTCCCGGGAAGCTGTGGGAATTTATCATACTATTCCTAAACCTGTGTCTAACCAGGATATAATCTAGCTGATATCTTCCTGAGTCACCTGGCATTTTCCATGTATACCTGCGTCTTTTGTGGTGTCTAAACCAAGTGTTGGTGATGACTAACCCCTGTCTCCTGCAAAACTCAACTGCTTTCTCCCCGCGGTCATTCCTCGTGCCTAAACCGTAGTCGCCCACCTCATCACCATCTCTTCCTTCGCCTACCGTCGCATTCCAATCCCCCATCACTATCAAATGTTTCCCTGCAGGAACACACGCGATCATGTCCTCCCCTGTATATATATATATATATATATATATATATATATATATATATATATATATATATATATATATATATATACACATATATATATATATATATATATATATATATATATATATATATATATATATATATATACACACGCACGCGAAGATCGCACTGCGGTACGGATCTGTTTGCATCTGTTGCTCATAAGAGAGGTATGAGGGAAGGAGGAGCACACCCATCAACAGGCGGCACAGAGAGGGTCTGAGAGTGGAGTCGTGAGTCGCGGATAGTGGAAGGGAGCAAACCACGATAGGGAAGACTTGTCCGTGCAGATGAGTTCGTCCGCGCGAGTGTAAATTTGTATTTT
This sequence comes from Hetaerina americana, assembly GCF_022747635.1. NCBI lineage: Eukaryota > Metazoa > Arthropoda > Insecta > Odonata > Calopterygidae > Hetaerina > Hetaerina americana. The sequence goes on along the minus strand of NW_027287205.1, from coordinate 30,340,468 downwards.
CTCTTTTCATGTTCCCGTTAAGCACGGTTTCTTTCCTCACATCTCCTCATTGCGTCATTTTTTTAATCCAACGACCTTCGTCTAAAACCTTTCCCCAACTCCGACACCTCCTCTTCAGGGTAACCCCCATGTCGCAATCTGCGCGAGCACTTCCCGCCGATTTCGGCAGCTCAAACGCTCCGATAGAAGTATCCGCTTCAGCACGGGAGTCATATAAAACCGTGCCCGTATAATGCCAAGACCATATGCTGGGTCTTCCCCGCCGCCGACGGTAGCGAAGTCCCTTGCGTTCGAAATTCAAAAGTCGGAAGATAAAGTCGATCGGGTAGGCAATAAATTTCGCGGAGCTTGTCTCGTTTTTTGTGTTTGTGTGTTTGTGCCCCCTGGCTTGTCACGCGGGTTCCCATGGATGTTGGGAGGAGAGTTAAATGGGAAAAAGAGCGAAACTTTATTTTTACCATCGGTATTTTTTTTATTTATTTTTAGAGCTTGGGGCGTACATTCTCACAAACGGACAACTTTAGTTCATGACAGTTTATTGCTTTTATGTTTTAAAAAGTCTTCAAAATTCACGCATATATGTATATCAATTTTGCAGCATGCTGTACATTACTTCTCAAATGAACAATAATTTTCTCGCAATAGAAATTAAGTTAATATCAAAATAATTTCTCACCAACCTTGAGTCAAAGGTGAGTATTATGTTAAAATGTGTTATTTTTTGAAATTATGTTCTTTTTGTCGCTAGTCGAATTCATATTCCGAAGAAAGGAAACTTAGTGATTTGTCTGCAGCATTCATTCCACATTGACCATGATTACTAAAATTACTCTTCTGAAAACATATCAAAATGATCTTTCTACTTTCACCATTCAATTAATAAGGAAAAATGTATCAAACTTTGACGACAGCGGCTCTTCAACTTGCATAAGGACTCGGTCAAGTTTTTGCGAGTTTTTACGGGTACACACTCATTCAACTCAGTGCCTTAGGAAACTTTTACTATCCACTCCTTTTGCGGAAATATGCCAAAGTTTTCTCATTTTCCTCGCCATATCGCCGAAGCATCAACATTTTCAGCCCCAAGAAAACATGAAAGGTCTCATATAATAAGGGGAAAAGGTTTCATATAATAACCATCCCCCTCTCCCTCCATCTACATCCTCTCTAGAGATGTAAGGTTTATTAGTTGATAATTTTTTTAACTCCCGGATCACGGAAACAATTTTTCCCAGGTGCCATAAATTATCAATTTTACTTTAATGTTTCGCCAGCGCTCCCGGGGTGAAAACCCAGCACAGTGTGTATTGAGGTAAAATGCGTCCCGTTTTCTTCTTTTACCCCTTGCTTCTCCACATCCTCTTTCCGTTTTTTTTCTTCCTTAAATCCATTTGCATTTTTTTCCTCTGAAGAGGGATCATCCTGAAAGAATTCCTGACAAGTCCCCCTGCCGACCTTCTTCAGAGAGAGGAGAGAAGAATCCCGCTTTAATAAGCGGATGCGGTGGCGCCTCGTGGCGGCATTACCCGTGCACTTCGTGAACCGCGCTTCGGGAGTGCTCGGCCTCCACACCTCGACCCGTCCCCGAGGTCTCATCAATGCACACGGGAGAGAGCATTCTTGAGGTCCGTGCGGGGGGTAAGGAGGGCGTTCGGGGCCAGAGGTTTAGTGTGGGCAAGGGGGAAGGAGAAATCCTTCCTGGGTGGTTGAGTAGACCCAAGGAGAGAGAGGACCGAGTGGACCATGGAGGGGGAGGTCATTAGAATCGGCACTAGGGATACACGGCATATAGAAGAGGACTCGGTGGAGATAGGAAGCGAATCTCCAAACCCCCATCCCTCCACCGGCGACCCTTCGGCACGCACCCGTGATAACCATCACCCCCCTCGCCAGGCCTTCCGTTTGGATCACCATGTGTGTATGCATGTGTTTGTGTGCGCCTGCATGTGTCAATCTCCAGAGTGTGCGGACGGGGATATTGGACTCAAGCCAGCGCAGTCGTGCGTCAGAACACATCCCTTTTCAGCCACCACTGCTCCCACCCCATCACCCATCCTTATCCCTTCCCACCCCCCCTTGGGCGCCAAACCCTGACTCCACCCCCTTCGTCACCTCCCTCTCTCCGCAGTTCTCTCTCACACCCACGCTAGTTCCCGGCCTCGGCGGTAGGGCGGCGTTGCCGTCCTCCTCTACCCCACCAATCCACCTCTTTGCTTCCGGTGCTGTGTGGGGCCCTGGCTCACTCTTTTCTTCGCGCTCCTCGGCCGTTATGGTTTGGCGAGGGTGTCGATCCTGCTGTACGATCCGCCTACTTCTCTCTCTCTCTCTGTGTCTCTTCGTCCCTCTCTCTCTCCAGCTCCTCTTCTCGTTCTCTCTTTGTCTCTTTGCACCCTCGTTACTTTCGTGTTCGAATCGAAGCTCAAAGTCAGCTGTTACAGTAATGTTACAGCGCATGCGGCAGGAGAATTTGAAAGGGAGGACCGGAAAAGGGGAAATAGGGGAAATAAAGCGCATGTGGTTCCATTGGCCATCTAAAAGAGGGCGTTAAAACTAATCGCTCAGTACGTTAATTTGATGATGGGGTTACTTTTAACACCACAATGCGAGTTGTGCATTCAACCGGTAATTTTCGTTTCCGATGGGCGATCATCTGTTTTTTTTATTTTTTCAGGGGCAAGAAAATGGCGACTTGCCGCAGTTTTTCTATTCACGTAAACCTTGAAAACTGCTTCAACTAAATATATATGAGTGAAAACTATCATATATTTTTAAGGAATTATTATCACTTTTTTTACTGATACAATTAATATGTACCACTATTGAGTTTCTCATTAGCATCATCATTCCAATCTGTATTTTTTTTATTTGGTGAACGGAAGTAATTATTTAAATGAAATAAACTTTTAAGTATTTAGGTTCTCAAATAGCCTGTATCATACTCGTACTAAACTTATGAATTGAATACCAATCATCCTGTAATGAGTGCACTCAAATACATATTTTAAAATAAAAATAAGCAAATACACAATTGCTCAATATTTTAACTGTGAAAAATACTTGCCTCGAATACTATCCTGCTGAAATCCTTAAGAACTTCTAAACCTTCCGATTACCAAAAAATAAGTCTCTAAGCATTGAATTGCTATTGAAAATTTTTATGATTACGTAACGAAATTTCCTGGATACATTTATCGTCCATAAGCTGTTTCGTAGCCATAATTTACCATTTAGGGTATTTCCCATTAATGGAAAGATAAGGAAAAAAAACACCAAAAATAACCCTCATGTTTACTGGAGAATACATTTGGATGCAATTTAATCGAAAGATGTTTTCCTGCTGGGAAGGCTATTGGAATATCGAGCTCCAGATTTCATTCTAAAAAAAACCTGGAGACAGGTAGCTGTTCTTCCACAAGCAATCCGTTACGTTGTTTATTTCCAAATTCACGTCATTCTAGTGAGGAAAATGTGTCCCTCCCAGCGCTCACTACAAAAAATAAATAAATTTCCATCTGCATGCAAATGTAATACACGCCGTTCTCCTATTTTCAATCCGGACTGGAAGTGTCTCCCCTTCCCGACCGCATTTGGTCCTGCCGTCGCGTTTCTACCCGTCCCGCGCTCTCTCTTCGACGCCTATCCTTTCCCTTCTTCCCCGCAAAAACCCCAACATGGCAATGGACTCCACCTCCCTTCCTTCCTCCCACCACATCTCTGTCTCTCTCCCGCCGTCCCTCCTAATTCCTGCACCGAAATCTCTGTCGGAATGGCTTCCAATATGGCTCCATTTGCCTCCCTCCCGTCCTCCTCAACCCGCACCATTCCCGGCGATTGTCCCTGGACATCTCCGGTGCTGCGGCGGTCTCCCCATCTTACTTAACCGTTGCCAAGCACGCGAGCGTCCCATTTAGAGCGCGCCCACGGATCCAGATCCACGGGCAGCCCTTAATGCGGGGAAAAATAGGAGGGGAGGGTCCGGTGGAAAGGGAGGTGAATTTGGGTACCTCCCTCGCCTACGTGCCAAGCCCAAAGGATTGGAGGAGACGACTTAGCCGTCATCGGCGTCCGCAGCAGGCATCCTGAGCGACCCCGTCCCACTAACCACCCACCCACAGCCACCCACAACCCCCCCCACCCAACATCCCCGAAACCTCCCTCTCAATCGCGCTTGATGTGAATTATGCTCGACCCCATGGAAAGCCTCTTTGTCTCCAGCAGGAATTAACGTAATTGAATTATGTGGTCGCTCCCGTGGATTCGGGTCCTCTCAGTCCGCCAGGTGTTTTTTTGCATCTCCTGGAGACACACCGGTGCCTCACTGCGAATCGGAATCGTAAATGCAAGCGTGCAATTTAATATTTGTCTGTGCCTCTCTTCCATACTCCATTTGATTATACGATCATATCTATGTAGTACACGTGTTTGCACTGAAATTCTTGAACGCCCTTTGCAAGAATGATGGCTGACAGTTATTAGTTAGTAGTAAAATCTCCTTTTATGGGTTCCGACGGCCCTGGTCATTACGTCGAGTAAACGCCCCATTAACATGGTGGGTGTCGTTCTGCGGTTCAGGAAATTTGGCTCCTAGGAAGGGGGCAGGGATGGGAATGGAGGATTTCGAGATGGGAGTTTTAGAGAAAGGCAAAGAAAAAGCGTTTTTGGACGGAAAAAATGAAGAAATGAATAAATATGAGGCGAGTAAAGTGGAGGGGTAGAGTTGAGGGATGACGTTGGTTTAGGCTATCGAAAGATGGAAGAAAAAAGTTGATCCAGGGAATTGGTAGAATTAACATATCGGAAATCATTCTAGTACCAGGGAGAATAATAGCAATTGTATGGTAAATGAAGTTGGAAGCCACAATAAGGAATGATTGAAAAATATACTAACTGCGGAAATGTACTTTTTGGTTTCATAAAAATATTTGAGTAGTGAATCTGTTTTAATAAGTCATCCAAAATCCAGATATCCTTGTACTCGTTCTCAATTGAGGAAATTCTCCAGGCAACATATCCATACTGGGATATGTTTCCTGGATGGATATGGGAAAACATATCCATACTGCTCTATTTACCTATTTTTGCAATCTTTTCTACGGAGAATCTGATCGATCAGTTTAATGCTAGTACGTCTTTTAAATTTAATCATAATACCCCTCATCAAAATGATGTAGAAGGTATATTCATGGAATATTTAGGAAGTTCCTGTGACTGCGATAAAAATTTATTTATTGAATCATCCTGCAGTGGGAGATTATGAAAGAAGGGAGTTAACTTCCTTGAATCTTTTGAGATAACAAAGTGACATAATATAACACTTGAGAAGATAATTTGGCTGGAGATAAGAAGAAAGATTGTATAATGTCTTGGCTGACCAAAGGAAAAAATATCGCCAATAAAAGAAGAGTTATTACCAGTAGAAAAAATATAACGTGCGAAGAAGATGGTTTAAGTGAAAAAGGTATGAAAGGATAAACTGGCATGGGTGGAGACACGAGTTGAAAGAGAATCATTCTCATGATCTAAATCTTATGCTAATGTTGAAAATTTATCCAATGATTTGACTACGAAATAGAACGTTGTTAGGGGTGTGAAGTAAATGATGAAAATAAAAAAATATATAAAAAGCGTGACCGAATTAGAATGGGCTTTTATCTCTAAAAAAATGTGTTTCAATATAAAGAATCCATCCATACAGAACGCATTTTAAAAGTAATACATGGCAATTTCCCGCGCCGCTTCTATTGGTTGGAGTAGGATCTTGAAGTAATTGAGTCGAACGCTAAGATTTGCCGCGAAACAGGTCTCGGTGCTCTCCATGCTGTGGAAGTGGTAGAATGTCATTTATTGTAAACCTCTGCCCTCCGACCGTGTCATGTAAGATATTTCAAGAGCGGATATTTCAAGAGATCTTTTGCAGCGTATTGAAAATGAGCTTGGTGGACAACGTCTTTACTTGTGATGAAACCTAAGTTTTTGAATGTGACCCAGAAACAAAACGCCAAAGCTCTGAGTGGTAAACCAACCAGTCCCCCAACACAAAAAGGCAAGAATGAGCAAATCAAGAGTGAAAACAATGGTCAAAGTCTTTCTCGAAAGTAAAGGAGTGGTCCATGTAAATTTTTTTCCTCAAAAACAGATAGGTAACGTTGCCTACTTCGTGGATGTGCTGGATAAACTCCATAAAACGGAAATAAGAACCAGAAAAGACATCTCCGCTACCTACCAACTCCATCACGACAACGTGCCTTAACACATCGCGCTACGAGTCCGCGAGTTCCTGGCCAAACGCCAGGTGCCAACGCATCCGCACCCCCCCTATAGTTATGTCGTCACCCAAAGAGACTTCCTTTTGTTCCCTTGGATTAAGGTAGCCCTGAAATTAACCCGTCTTACGTCCAAAGAAGATACCCAATCATCCGTGACGAAGGCCTTGCGAAAGATCACCGATGACGCCTTCCAGGGCGCGTACCAGTCATGACAGAGTCCCTGGAAAAAAATACGAGGGTCATCCGGAAAGTAGTACCCGTTCGTGCCGCCTGAAGTGCTGACGACGCGAGTAGCCGCTGGACGAGGTCAGATAGCTTCAGTGGCTTGTCTGCCTTCTCTGAGCCAAGTTGCGTGACGCTAGCATTGCCTGTGTTGTTTCTGTGATTGTTTACAATGTTTAAAAAAATTGAGAACGCCGCCAGTTGTGAAGTGAGGGCAGTGATTAAATTCCTCAATGCAAGAAACGTTCGCCCATGTGATATTCATCGCCAATTAAAGGAGGTGTATGGAGACAATGTAATGGACGAGTCGTCTGTTCGGCGGTGGTGTCGCAACTTCAACATGGGGAGGGGGAACACACACGACGATGAGCGTTCGGGGAGGCCGTCTGTCATTACAGACCAACTGGTGAGCTCAGTTGACGAATTCGTGAGGAACGATCGGCGCGTCACAATTGATGACATCTGTGAGCATTTTCCCAATGTTTCTCGAACAATTGTTCATGAAATTGTTAAACACCATCTGCATTATGCAAAAATTTGTGCAAGATGGGTCCCTCGCGTATCTCAATGAGCTGGCGGCGAAGGACTATGCAGCAGGAATACAGAAACTTGTCACACGTTATGACAAATGCCTTAATTTGCTTGGAGATTATGTTGAGAAGTAGTTTAAAGTATCCTCTTTCAAATAAAATTTTTATGTTTGTTAATATTTACTTTTGTGTCTTTATTTCACGAACGGGTACTACTTTCCGGATGACCCTCGTAAGTGGAGGCCCAAGGACAGTATTTTGAAGAATCTATAGGGTTTTTTAATTACTTTTAAAAAATAAAAGCATTACTTTTGGAACGCACTTTGTGCACTCAAAAATGAGTAATAACTCCGTCTGGAATAATCCGTAAATATATTTGGTCAGGTTTTTATGTATTAATTTTAACTAATAACCCTGAAGCGATTGAAAAATGTTTGCACCATTATTCTGGTAAGTGAACATTAGTATTGGATGTCTTTATTACCATCATGTGACTGAAAGTTGGTTGCTTCATTGGCAGTAGGTGGTTCAATTAAATATGAGATCATGTTAGAAGACGAACAAATGCAGAGGAGCGAAGGTGATATAGACGCCAGTGAAAAACACCTAAAGAATACAAAGGAATTAGCTTCGGACAAATAAACGGAGTAATAATCAAGAACCTCGAAACAAGGCAATGATACCTTTTTTGAAAAAATCAAAAACAGCGACGGCAATGAAAACTTGCCAGATAACATTAATAAGTGCAGAAATGCAGAAGAAACAAAACACAGATAATCGCTAAGTCCACAGAATATTGAGCCTGATTTCTCACTCCTTGAAAATACTTACCCTGATAATTAGTCGAAGATTAGATGGAAAGATAGAAAAGAAAACCTCACAATGAGCGAATTCGGTTTCAGAAAAACAAGGATGGAGAGAAATAATTATGCGCATAATCAAGCAATTATACACATACGCATTTGTGAAAGTTATTGATAACAAATAGTGAAACAAGGTGTTCATCCTACTATCTATATGCTAACCTCCCCAAGGATCAGGTAACAAGCATGCATTTAAAAACGGGAGGAAAATAGGAATTAAAATAAACAAAGGTAAAATCTCTCATTAGCTTTTTTAGGTGTATATCTTTACGACGAAACAAAAGAAGCACAAAAATCGGTTATAAAATGAATCAAGGTGATTAGCAACAAAATTAACATACTCCTGTTCGCAGATTTTACCACAGTATTTACATAAACACAAGTGGATCTGCAAGCAACTCTTGACTGTTATGGACCAAGTATTTCATGAATATACTCATTAACAAGAAGACTAAAATCCTTGTGAGTGGAAGAGAAGCAATATAGTATGTTAAGGTTCAAAGATAGAGCGATAGAGCAAGTGCAATTTTTCATCTAAACATTGTAACTTCGAATGAAAGAGAGTCGACAAACATCAATGGAAATATAGCTTAAGCTAAATAGGTATTCATAAATAATGGGTAACTGTCATGTTCAAAGAATATTTGGTTGCCAATAGGGTAGCAGTTCGTCAAAACTTTTGTGCGAAGTATTTCAATGTTCGGATGAGGCACATGAAATGATGAAAAAGTAGACTGATACTTAAAAGAAGCTTTTCAAATATGGTGGAGGGTGCTGAAGATTAAATGGACAACGTTGAGAACGAGTAAGTAATTCGAGAAGGAGAACAGGCAAAGAGCCATCTGTGTACTCTCAGGGCAAAGGAGAAGTAGATGAATGATGATGAAAGAGCTAGATGGAGGTAGAAACATAATAAAAGAAAAAATCGAAGGAAATATCCCGCGAGGCACACGAAGAAACAAGTGATACGGCTGTTTAAGAGGGAAAACAGAAGCGTTGTCAGGCGGCGAGGAAATCAATAATGAACAGAAAATAAGGAAGGGTTGCAGGAAAACGAACCATAGGGTTGAAATGCTGATGATTCTTTTATTTGTGAAATTCCTCAATCTTAGCTTTTATCTGAAATGACCTAGAATAAAAGATTTTCTTTTAATATTTATTTATTTCAAACAAAATCTTTCACTGATGAATAAATAATTTACTCCATCATAAGTATGATCATTCATTTCGGTAAATTGGATTTTTATGATGCAGTAGTTACATTTAGAAGTTGGCTTTTAGTTTTCTTATTGTTTACCATCTTCGGGTTTGTATAATCCTTTCCTCTTACATCCATCATTATTCGTTTCGTGTATCTCATTCGGAGTCCTTCTCTGCTGGTTGTCTCGTTCACCTCTTCCTTGACGACTGTCTTCATCTGGTTAGTTATCTAAAAATGTGTTTGATAAAGTCATCAGTTTTTTTTCATTTCATCGTTTATTTCTCTCATTTTCTCCAAAATGTGTTAATTTGATTTCCATTGATCATCTATGCCACCGTAATTACAATACATCTTAGGTGCATATATTTTCTGTACCCCACTATATTAAGAAGAAAACCATCCACATATTTTTAGTTGCAGTTTTTGCAATGGTTGTAGTTTTTATTGGATTTGTGGTTTTGGCTGATTATAGACCATGATTTTGGTAGCAATCTTTGGATTGGCTATTTTATTATTTCCTTTTTGCTTTTTCCATCTTTGTTGGCATATAATCCAAGACGACGAAACCTTCCTTTATGTATCATTTTTCACTTTTCCATTTACCCTTTGAAATCCAAAAACGGAAAATGGTCTCTTTATCTTTTTCTTTATCATGAAGAAAAAGTCTTAAATACGAAATGTATGATAACATGTACGAATACCCTTCCTTCACTGAATCAACGGTTATTTTGTTGCCAATACACGCCATATCTACTAGCCTTTTCTGCACGAACAATCCAATCAAACCTTTTCTCAATTCATTCCTTGCATATACACATATAAATAAATTAATAAATAAATAAATATATATATACATATATATGTGTGTATATATATGTATATATATGTATATATATATGTGTGTATATATATATGTGTTTGCATATATATATATATATATATATATATATATATATATATATATATATATATATATATATATATATATATATGAGTAGAATATTCATGGCGAGAAAGCATATCTGAGCTTACTTCACGGTTGTCAACATTTAATTCCAGCTCTTAGGACTAAAAGTATACTATATTTCCATGTCATACACGACGTTGATGCCTGTTTTTCAAATAACTTGGTGATGTTGAAAAGTTTGGACAAGTTGTGGTAATCAAGGATTTCAGAGAGTGTGTATCTATCACTAAGAAAAAGGTTACAATTCATGTGATCCCAGGGATAAATTGAGTAGCTTCAGGCGTGATGTGACCTATAGGATAATATTTCGTCAGGCCATTTCATAGCAACAAGGCAGCATCCGTAATACAAGGTCTGCCAAAATATGTCAGAAATATGGCTTAATATACGCCAGGAACAAATGCTGAATCCTTTAAATGGTAATGAAAGAGTTTTACTCAATGTCTGGTAGGAAATATTTGAAAACGGCAGAACAAGTGGATGTAAAAGTAACTGAGAGACAATGGGACGCTGAATGCGGAAGAGCAATGGGAAACCGAGGCAGAGTGATGGAAATAACAGGACTTTTACATGTAGATGCAACAGAGGCCGTGGAAGGCATGCTAGGCTAAAAATGAATAGTTAAAGTATGGGGTTTAAGGATACTTTGTGTGATATTGGTTAGGGTTTAAGGGTAGAGTGGTGTATAATACCAGAGTCCCACAAGAATCCAATCCAAGCCGGAAGAATACTACTAATAATGAAACTCCAGGTTCTTCGCTATGGTACATAAAAATTCATTCCTATTTATTATTTATTTATTCACCAAATAAACATTTCCATCAAATTACATGGACTTTAAAAAATCATCTGTGAGGCAGAAATGAACGATTGATTTTATTTTACTGATAATTTAACACAAAGAAATGTAAAACCTGTTTTACCATTGACTCAACTTGATTGATAGTCGCATAAAAAATTTTTAACAAAAGGTTATGAGAAATATTTTGCGTCGCATGTATATCTTAAACAAAAACAGTGTGATTAATAGAATCGTTTTCAAACAGTTTAACAGTGGTTTCAAGTAGGTTATCAAAATCGAAAAAATGAATGGAAAGACATTATCTGACAAAAATATTTTCCATCAATCCAAACTTTATTCATGATTTCGATTGGTGCTTCATTTAACTAATTGATAAAGACTGTTTCTTTATTGAAAATCGCTTAAAACTATTCTTATTAGGTAAAATTCAAAGGTGATTTTAACCTAGACAATTATCCTTTAAATTTTTAAAGTTTCTCTAAAATTTACCAAGTTTTTGCTCAGCTTGTCCAAATTGCCAATACTCTGCTGTTTACGTAATTCGTACGAATACGTAATCAGTATGTACTTCATGAAAATGGAAAAATTAGGAAAAATTCAGTTTGCGAGTTACGCAAAAATACTGGCGAAAGAGAACTATACCCAAATATGTTTTTAAACATTATTTCTCAACAGATCAAAAGAGGCGGACTAATTTACATTATAATATATAAATAGAAAATGCGCGTGAAAATTGTGTTTTATATCCTAATGTGTGAGAACTTTCCCCAAGGTCTCATTGTCGAGCGATGAAAGGATGGAAATAAATTTTTTTTACGCATTCCATCACGTTACGTAAAATTGAGGAAAGATAATTTAATGACCCCATTAAGGTCTTTATGCGGAAGGAATTAATTATGACGGGGAAGATGAGAGCCTTTGTGAGCAACTTCTACCCTGGTTAAGGGCACCTCCCTCTTTCTACATCTCTCCCTCCTCCTCTCTCTCTACGCTTGCTTCTGAGTTATTTCCGTTATGCTTAGTCTAGGAGAGAGAATATTTAAGGGTTGGTGCTAGGAAATCTAGAGCTTCGGGGGTGGAGGATGGTGGGAGCGGGGGAATGAGAGATCGAATGCGGAGACAGTGGGGGTTGGGGAGGAAACGTGTGTATGCACGGTTCAGTCGCGGACGGGAGCGGTTTGTCTTAGGCACAAGTGTTGGAAGGACTGCGGGAATGATCCAGGCCTTCAGCACTCTACGTCTTCCTTCCTTACCCTCCTTTTCTCTCTATCCCCCATCCCATCCGTTCCGCTATCCTCCTCCAGCCCCCATTTTCCCTATCCTGTTTGAAATGGGAGCCGGGGATGGCCAAAGGGATGAATTCATTTAGGTGCCGGCAGAAGGTGGCACCTCAGCGTGACACGAATGCTGAGAATGGTGCGGATTAGAGAGTTCACGCGCCTAATTATTGCGCCTCAAATGAGATAAATTTTGACAAATTAATGCCGCGGGTCCCTTTGGATCTTTGGTGTATTTCCATGCTAACTGAGTTAAATTTTCGGTCGTGGCAGCAAACTCTTCACTACGCCGAGGGCGTTTTTTGTTATTCTCATCCAACGTCTACTCATGGGACACACCGTACCACATCCCGTGAGTATTCTCATATTTAACTGATGACCTTTCGGTAAACATCACATTATATGATATTCATCCTGTTTTTTAGCTCCTTTTAATGAGATTTATTGAATGAGCCTTACCTAGAATATGCAATCATGTAATCAGTGTTTTTGCATTTGAATTTATTTTACTATTTTGTTCGGTCTTGCTATAAATGTCAGGCTGCAATCAGGAAAATTACATTTTTAGGAGAGATTTGCTCTGTTTAGGTCATATTGCCTCTCCAGTCAAAATGAAACAGATTTCCACCCAAACGGAGGCATATAAAACGCAATCAGAGGATAGCATTTGCAACGTGTCTACTTTTGCAGTTCTAAAAGCTTGCCCTGAAAGTTTTGTTTTGTTACCTGGAAAACTATAGAGTTAAATAATATTTCGTAGTGATTTTAACCTGGCTAAGCGCACATTGGAATCCAAGTATCTCATTTTTTTTCCGTAATATGAAATACTTGATAGCTATTAGCTAACAATTGAACCAGCTGAGATGTAATGTGGAATCATATTAATATTCTATAAAGTCCTTTGATGAATCGGAAGGACATAGAAAGAAATAAAATATCGACTAATTAGGAAAACCAGTCTTTTATCCGTTTATCGATATCAATTTTCATTAAATACCAGCAGTGTAATAATTCTGTCTGCTAAGCATGCTAATATTACATAGTGCTTTTTAATGATTCGATCGCCGGTATCCATTTAGTCCTCCCTTGGAGTTTCCCACCTCTCGCAAAGTCGTGTAATATCCGTTATGATGTTTTTACGGAGTATTTGAACGGATCTGTCCGCTCCAATGCAATTCATCCTTTCTTTTTAACCCTTAAACCTCCGTAGTAAAAACAGGATAGGGCGATAAATGGGAGCTGGTAATTTGCATAGAGAGGAGAAATTTGGCGAAAACTAAAGATAAATAGATTAAATAACTGAAGTCAGTATAATAAAAAAATAATAGGAAAAATAAAAGAGGATAATTAAGTCATTTTTCCCGACATGGAGCAAAATAGTGGGCAGGCATATCTAAGAATGATCCTGTGCACTGCATTTGCTAATAGTGTACAATATTGAGTAAGAATCCCAAGTACCTTAGAAAACAACGGAAACTATGATAGCTCCCTAGTTACACTTAAGCTCCACCTCTAACCGGAAGGTCATTACTAAAAATCCCAATCAACATATTGAGGCGACTTAGATGTCTACAAAATCTGTAAGCGACACGACCCACCGCAGTAGCATGACTGGAGACCTGAATAGGGATCCCACTCAGTGCTCTAAATGTGACCTCTCCCGGAGGATCAGTATTGACGCAGATGCTTGGAAGCTGCATAGCGATTGTGGGGTTCAACGCTCCTGACACCTGGGCTTGCGACCGCTGTCCGTCACCCTGGCGGCGACCACTGGCAACGGCGCGTGAGTTGGTGGCCAGCGGGGAATCACGAAATCAGTCGGCCTTAAAATATGAATATCTCGGTCATAGATGACGGCGGAGGTGGACGGTTTTGGGGAGATATACCCTCTGGCGAGGAAGTTAATAATGAGCTGGTAGACGAAATGCGTGACGTTCATCGCCGCTATCATGAGTCATCAATCGTTGGGGTAATAGTGCGAATAAAAAAAGACCCATGAATAAAACATTGATGGGATATCCTGTAAACACGAAGAGGGCAAGCGAGACTAAGTCCTAGTTTCTTCATTTATCGCCGAATACGTGATTGACATAATTTTATTGACCGGAGATCAAATCTCGCGTTCGCAAAAATCGGTCGTAAATCAAGACCGGCCATAACGTTATTTGTAATTTTGGCACGTGAATGCTTTCATATTAGTACACGTCAAACCTCTATTGGCAGCCCTCATCATGTGATCATGAATGATAAGAGACCAGAAATGTGGGCAGAAAACTCGTGGATTTTGCACCATGATAACGCACCGTCGCACAGTGCTATCATTATTCGTAATTTTTTGACGAAAAATGCAACAAATACCATCCAACAGCCACCGAATTCACCTGATTTGGCTCCCTGTGACTTCTTTCTGTTCAATCGAGTTAAAAAACCATTACGGGGAACGCGTTTTAGCAGCCGAGAGGAAGTAATGGAAAAATCGCAGGAAGCACTGATGGACATACCGAAAACTGACCGTAACTTTTGCAAATGTCAAGTTATGACACTAAGATTTAAAGGGAATATCAACAACAGATTTACCAATTTAACAAAAAAAACAGAACTCAAATCGGAACGATGGGAGCGCCACACGGTGGTTATTCCGGGAACTTTTTGTTCAAGGTAGTATACATTGAATAATTCATTCATTTTCTTTTAATGAAGGGACCGCCTCCGGACCCCGGAACGCCCTTGAGCTTCATGACATTCTATTTGTAATTCTCTTAGCAACTGATTAAGTTAAAAAAAACACATGCATATATAACTATATTTATACACATGCACAGAAGAAAATTTAGTTAATTGAGAATGGAAATATTTGTTTTTTTTCAATTAATTATTAAAGTAATGGTACCCTTGAGGAAAGCTTGAGTAATAAATTCGCATTCTATTTTTTCGTAACATTATTAAATGCAATGGGGCTTGGCGGATAATTTCCCATAATGTTTCTTGGATGATAGCTCAATATCCAAAATTACTATGCCCACCTTTTTTCATCTTTAATAAGTATAGATTTTCATCAATTGAAGGTAACCACGGTCAAATCGAAATTTTATCGGCAATCACGAATTGATCTCTAATTATGATATTTGGCCAAGGACTTACATCATTGAAAAGAGTACTTGAGTCTACTAGTCTACTAACAGCGAGCACATGTTTATATATATGTATAAAACAGGATGCTCTGAGACTGATTTAAATCATTTTTCCTCCCGTTCAATATTCGCATACACAACAAGACCGAGGTTGATCACAGTAAGTGCTACGTCCCGAGAATTCAACTATAAACAGGTACATATTCGTATGAATATAAATATTAACTGATATTGTTTTGAACACAAATCTTCAGTCGGATTTCAAGTAATTAAGGCTTCACCACCACCATTTGCTTATACACATCCCCTGAGTTGAAAATAGATTAATATAATAGAAATGCATATTTTATTTACTGAACAGAATGTCAAAAGATATAGTTTACGGCCAGAAATGAGCTTGAAATGTATTGTTTTGACTCACTGTTAATCGTGGATTTTTTTCGAATGGGTATAAGAACGACACTGTGTATGGGTAGAAGTTTTGCCTTGAAGTAAGTTGCTCAAAGGAATTCGAATTTTCTCCAAGTTTTAACTTATAAATATGCCATCCTAAGTACACATTTAAGCCGATGTACTGCAATTCTAAGGAGGGGCTTTAAATTGATGCTGCATATGGAGCAAGTTGTGGCAAAGTGTTTCTCTATGCATTTCAGAGAGAATCTTCGGCCTCAAAATTATGTTTAACGAGTGCAGAAAGATTCCATATACTTCCGGGAAAATATAGGCAACAGAGGGTCAAAATGAAGTATCCCTCGAGTTTTTTACTCTACTTTTGAATAAAACAGTTGAGGGAGGAAGTTTTAACGAGTCAGTAACAATGTCTATTAACTTATTTACTAGATATACTTCGCTAAATGGGGTAAAGGGTATTTTGATAGGATTGATCAGGTTTTTGTATTTTGATTTTTATCTTCATTATCTATTTCATTCCGAGTTTCGATACTGCTCATTTGTAAGTTATTGTAATAACTACGTCACTTCTCTCTCACGGCAAGTATGACAGCTATAAATGCACTGTTTTTATAGTAAAAGGATCAAATTAGGATAATTCAAGGCATTCG
Source organism: Hetaerina americana (assembly GCF_022747635.1). Taxonomy (NCBI): domain Eukaryota; kingdom Metazoa; phylum Arthropoda; class Insecta; order Odonata; family Calopterygidae; genus Hetaerina; species Hetaerina americana. Next base: position 30,324,148 of record NW_027287205.1, on the reverse strand, counting down.
GGTACTTTACTGATGGGTTTGGATGGACCCCATTTAAATTTAAGAAAAATTATTTAATTCTAAGTATCTTGGTAAGTTCCCATTTATTTCTTTATTTCTTCCCAACTTCTACTTGCCTTCATGCTGTCTAAAAAGCACACTCATCCGTCCTATACCCTAATTACTTCATTTTTTAATTACCCCGGAAATTTCCTCATTTTATCATAACTTATCCTTATCTTAATTTCGTTTAAAAACCCCAGTTCTTCCTTCCACTACCCCGCTTTTTGATCATTTTCCCATTAATCACGGCCTTCAGTATACATTTCAGTATTTCCTCCTACAACTTTATTTGTCTTTTTTGTATTTACCCTAGCAATTTCCTCTCTTTGCTCACCCTATTCAAAATTTCAGCGTTATTCTTTTTCTCTGTTTTTCTTATTTTCTCCATTCTCCGCCATATCCACATCTCAACAGCCTCCAATCCACCCTCATCCTCTTATCTCAAAGAGCTAATCTCACATGCATGAATGTTTTCACTCCATATTAAAGTCTTCACCAATATTTTCTTCACCTTTCTACTCAGCGTACCTGTCATTAACTCTCTAACCCTCTTGCAGGTTGTAAACGAAATTATTCTTCTCTTGTCTCCATTAAAATGGCTCTTTCCTTCTAAAATACGATCTATGAACATGAAATACCCTAACTAGAACACTAACTAGAACATAAATAACTTGTTCTAGTTAAATATCGTCTGCTTTAATGTTTATCTTAACTTTCATTTTTCTGGAGATTTTCCATACTTTTTCCTCGTGGTTAATTCTCTACCTTTACCCTTCACATTGTTACTTTAATGCTCCAAATAATAACCACAATCTTTTGAATATTTGATACCCTATCACTTTGATCATATGTAAACATGACTTGAGTAATTATTTCGCCACTGGCTTTTATTTCTAGCTACAGCTCTTTTCGTGCTATTATTCAACTTTTCACAACATATGTATGCGCTGAACAGTACCGGTGACAACGGGTAACCCGTCTCTCCCCTCTGTCTTCTTCTGGCCGCTGTCCATTTCGCTTCTCCCTCTGTTGCTCTGACTTGTGCTGTCTGATTCATGTTCAAATTTCGCTTAGGTCACCTATTTTTCCAGTCTACTCCCATATTCTGCATTATCTCTTTTGAACTTTGCTCTCTGTACTCGTTAGAATGCTTTCATGAAACCCATGAAATGCACAAAGACGTTTTTATTATAAATAATCCTTTGTCTTAATGTAGCCAATACATTAGGAATTAAATTATTATAACAATTGATTCATCATGGCCGTTGCTCCATAAAAAAACACTCTTACTTGCGTGAGAATGATATATTTTTGATAATCATTAACTTCACTTTTCCATCTTCAATTTGGGTCATCCACTTTTAAATCATATCTTCAGGAAGGGAGAAACCGTGTTTCTGGGTGCTTAGCAATATTTCCCTCCCTTCCTTTCTCTCGTTGTATTCCTGATCCAGAGCAAAGCAGAGAGAAGGCGGAAGAAATTTACACATTTCAAAGAGATAAAAAATCCCAAAGATTTCGGCAATGTCATGATAAAAAAATTATTTACGCGGAAATGTACGTAAGTAAAGAAAATCCAGGAAACTTTTCGCGGATTTGATTATGCATAAAAATACGCGCCGTGCATTTGAAATTCCAATATGATCCCCATCCATCGCCTTACGCGCCGTTTAATAATTGAAATCCCATTCCTCATCGCGATAACTACTTTATTTTGCCGCAGTGGAAACCGTCCTACGTGGCTCGAACGGTTCGACCATCTATTCCCACCCACCCCCACAACTCATCCCTCCGCTTCGCCCGTCCTTGGGTCTCCTTTCGTTCGGCACCCCTCCTACAGCTAACCCTCCCTACACCCACCCATATCACACGAATTCCCTCCCAACCTCCCAAAACTCCCTCCATTCCCATTCGAAGCAGATCCGCACTTTTTTTCCATTTCCTCCTCCCCTCATTCTCCTTCTCCTCTCTTTCTTTATTCTGCTACCTCCTCCTTCCTTTTCTCTTCCTACTCCTTCCATCCTCATCCACTTTTTTTGCGGATAACTTTTTATTTCTTCCCTTCTTGGTCGCACACCGCACCCGCTAACTCCGTCCTCTTGACGCGGTGGATGTTTTCCCGACCTGGCTTTCACCCGGGTGCCGCTGGTTCGTCCTTGGATGTGGGCATACACGAACAAATCTCTTTTTTTCCCCTCAGCCAAGAGTCTTATGCCTTTTCGAGTGGCCGGCAGTGATATCAAATTTTGCTTCTGGGATAACATTTTTCGTGTACGGAAGAGAATTGGAAGGTTTAAGGCCAACTCTCCGTTTTTTTTTTTAAATATCGATATTGTGCTTCGAGAATTGAGATGCGTAAGAATAAATTAAATAAATGAATAACTTTCTCGGCTTACCTGAAATGGCGTACGCCAAAGTAATATGCCTGAAACTATACTATATAAGTGTCTTCATGCGATCTGAATGACTAGATATCTCATTTGAGTATTATTATCCGAGGTTTTATCAAAAGGTTTATTCAATGGTGGTACGGTATGTTTCGTCGGCCAAAGCTGAAGTTGAGGAAATAATTTATCAGTTAAAAAAATATTTTATCTCTCCTCTCGACAGGCTTTATATCATCGTTCGGCTTCTTTTCCTTCTCTTGACCTTTGACTTTTTTTTAATCTGTTTTTTTCCTCATGCCACTCAAAAGAATGTTCTCTCTCAAGTCACTAAATTCCCTCTATCTTCAAGCATCCTCTTTTATTCCGTATTATGTCTCTTTTTAATACCATGAGAATCACTCATCTTTCTCCAGATCTCTCTGCTTCACCGATTTCTTTAGTCTCTTCTCTTAAAGGTCACCAGCAAAAGTCGCTTATTTAGATTTTTATCTTTCATTTAGATTACACCATTTCTCGATTTTATGGCTTAATTATATTATTTATTTTGCTGCTGTACAAATTAGCAGACATTCCGCTGTATGTCAGTTAATAAATAATTAAATTAATGGGCTCTTCCTTTCCCTCTCTTTTGATAAACTTTGTGGGTTTTGTCATTTATGCTAATGAGTATTTAGTTTTGTATAGTTATAGCTCGAACTGGAAATTGGTATATTATTTTTCGATGTAAATTTTGATGCCTAGAGCATCAAAAGGTCGTCATTGGGAATATTGATTTAAAAAAACATTTTTTTCTGTTTTATTTATTATTGCTCATAAAGCTATCATATAGCTGCAGAACGTTTGAAGCATTCGCTTACCAGAATCTCTCTCTTGACTTGAAATAGAATTTGAACGCTTCTACTTTTCAGGGAATATTCACTATTTACGTTGTGTGATTTTGCTGACACTAGAGTTGTACAATGGCATGTTTAGATGACAGGTACAGTATTCTATTATAAATATTAGGATACGAATTTTGTGTCACTGGAATGTGTGTTATGTGGAGTCAGGTATTGAGTCAAGAAGGTGGGAGGCGTATCTTGGGGACTTTAGAGAAGCGAGTGTGGCGAAGAACGGAGTAAATAGGTTGTAATGGGAAGGGCACCAATGCTTAAGTTTTATATATGTTAGGAAAACAGAGAAAGTTGCTGCAGTGCATTCGAAAAAGGCAGAAATTCGCGTGAAGAGAATATTAAAAGTTTTTGGAATGTTAAAGGACTTGATGAAAGGGAAAAAGTTAGTTAGATGGGACTGAGGAGAGAAAAAAATGGATTTTTTCTGGCAGCACGAAGACTGATAAAATCCACACAAAGGTGGAGGAAATAAAATAGACCAAACGAAAGAATTCCCACGTAAAACATAGTAGCTGTAGCCCATGTGTACCGTACAAAACCAACTTTGTATGGTATATTGTGTGAATTGATATTTTCCTATTTCTTTGAAGAAATTATAACGGTGGCTAATCAAACCTTATTAATATTAATTACTAAATATATGAACCTATGAATAGGTTATATCTATTAGTTCTCTTCTGAGTTTAAATAAATGCTTATTTTAGAAAGGAATATGAAAAAACATCCGTTATTCTGAGATATAAAAAATTTCTTTTCCTAGAAACCAAATGAAGAAGTCGTTCTGCATGTTGTATGTATAAATGCATGTTCCACCTGCTCCAGTTTATGAGTTCCTATTTTGAGACTTAAATTTGCCTTTCTCATTCTGTATAACCACATAACTTCCGTTTTGGCTGCATTTAGTATCATGGCATATCAATCGCACTAGCTTTCCAATACAATCAGCAATGCTTACAACTCCTTACTCAACTGAAAAACTAAAGCTTAATTAACAGGATATCTAAATGATTTAACGAATCCTCCTCTGACTTTCATTCCTATTTATTATCTTTCCCATGCCTCTTTTATCATTTTCTCCACATTTACGTTGAATGGCATTGGTGAAAAAGTCACGTCTCCTGTATTACTTTTCTTCGTAGCACTGATCATCCGGACTCTCCATCTCTAACTCACGCCTGAACTATCTGACGTGCACTGTTTGCGGATAAGTCTCCTAAACCTACATTTTACTCCTGTTACCTGCGTTAGTTCCACCCAATTTTAATCTGTGAACTGCTTTCTCCAAATCTACGAAATAGACAAATGGGTGATGACTTTAGTCTATGTTCCTCTCTATTGAGGACCTCATTAACTCTATGGCATCATGAGTCCCTCTCCCCTTCTTGAACCTAAGCTGATCAACCCCTATGCATTCGTTTCCCTTGCTTCCCATTCTCTTGTTGAAGATCTCAAGCACCATTTCAGTAGCGTAAGAAATCAATGTTATTATTCGGTAGTCCTCTTATATTGCTGTGTTTACGGTTTCATGTAATATATAACAGAAGTTGTGAACTGAAAATAATTCGAGGGGGCTATATCTGGTGAATAGGGTGCATTAGGTAGCAATTCAAACTTTAATGCATGAATTTTGATCATTGCAATAGCGGATTTGTGAGCTGAAACATTGCATTGATGAAACCACACTTTCTTCTCAGCCAAATGCGGCCCTTTTTGCTTGATTTCTTCACTCAAACGTTGAAATAAGCTCGTATAATACTCGCCGTTAATAATTTTCCTTTTTCAAGATGATCAATGAAAATTATCCCACGCGCATTCCATACTAAAGCCGACGCCATGGCCTTGCCTGCAGATGAACCGATCTTCGCCTACTTTGGAGCGGGTTCTCTATTTTAAATATATTTTTTTTGTCTCAATATTTAAGTAATGTACCCATGGTTCATCCTGAGTTAAGAAATGGCGCAAAAATTCTGCTTTTTTTCTGTGAAACTTTGCTAAACACTCAATTGAAACATCTTCACGTCACTGGTTTTGCTTGAGTGTGAGCAAACGTGGCACCCATCTTGCACAAAGCTTTCTCATGTCTACATTTTCAGTTAATATGCGATGTACCATTGACCTTTTATGTCTGCTAGCTGGCGCACTTTAAGTCAACGATCATCCAGTATCCCTTTGTGAATTTTCTTCACCGTTTATGGAGTCGTCACCTCATTTGGTCGACTAATGCGATGCTCGTCTTGACAGCTCGTACGGCCTCGTTTGAACTCTGCTACCCAATATTTTACTGTTAAAAACTAAGGAGCAGACTCACCAGAATCCAGAGTTATATTGGCTGGGCTGAGGCCTTGCAAATAAATACATTGTATCACATAACGATGACCAATTTTCTCCATTTTCACAAATTTACTGAAAATGTTCACGATTGATGGCTGTCGAACAAATACTAAACAATGTAGCGTCTTCAAACTTAAAACCAATGAATTTGTTGTCTCAGGCGTAACTTAACGGAATTTGCATGACATATTGAAATTCTTTATGGATTGCATACTTTCTAAAAAAGTGATATTTTTTAAACAACTTTCGCCATCTCTAGGTCATGCCGGGTACTTCTGGGCCTACCCATGTATGAATAATATATCCTGTAACTTCTTCATTCTCTCATCTTCTTCGAATAAATTTCTAAGCTTTTCACAGGCTATTTTCTCTATGTTATTCCTATTTTGGAATGATTATTCAGAGAGGATATAACTAGTATCTTAGCTTTCTACCACTTTGCTAGTAAGTCTAGGGCTTGGGATTCTTATTATTAGGTAATCTACTGGTTAAGGTAGGTTTTCTGATGGACGCAGCTTGGGATAGGGAACTAATAAAACTTTAGGCAGTTTTTTTAATTTTGTTGATTTAATGTAGTATCTCCATCTAGAGCCCCAAAAGATCGAGGTCCTGTCTGAGGGAAAGTCAATTATCCTAGCATATTAGAAGTGCTACCGCCAAATGACATTAGTTATATTTTCAAAAATCTGTGTGTCGTTATCCTTCACATGGTGAACGGAACCATAGTCACAGAGTGAAAGAAGAAATGACACGTTCGGAGAGATATCTTCCGTGTGCCTTGTGCATAGCGAAATTAATTGCAACGAATAGCTCAACCCGGTGATGTGCGTAATATACCTGATGGCACTAGGGATAAGACACGGGGAGTTTTATCACTTCCCTTATCGCTAAAAAGCTCATAATTAATAACTGATCGATAGTCAGATTCTTATAATTAGTTTTGTCAGCGTCAGAGTTTTCCAAAACTTCTTCCAAATCTCGACTACAATCACCTCAGCCATTAGTTATGGGAATTTTCACATCCATGTTAGCGGGTTGGCTCGTCTATATTTGCACTAACGACCACTCTAAGGGATCTTAAACTATTATAAAATGTGGAAAAGCAATGAATGAGACTATAGTCAGATATATTTGCCGTCTTAATGCTTTTGTTAAGGGCTTGAATCAGGACGAATGATTTGCGCCCTGATCCACGCTATGAAATTACGATTTATCAATATTCGCATCCATCAAATTAAAATATTATAAGATATATTTTTAGTAGACGCGTCTGTAAATGGCAGAATAATTAATTTCCCAAAATCATATGTCACATTCCAATTAATAATTTGGAGTATTCGGTGAATGACTCTCTTTCAAGGAAAAGCATACGTGAGGGTCGTGGAAAATTTATAAAGGTAATAACCGGTTAAGGTATTGTTGAAATGTAATTAAGTGGACATCTTGAAATAGTTTTCGGCCCATTACTTAAAATTTAATCTATGGATCGTATATGCTAATCTTATATTGAAGCATAATTTCATTTTAGGTTTTAATAATTGTCTCAATTCGTTTTTCTTCAGTATGCGGACAGTTGCTGTTCATGACCCATACGTAACAGTCAATATTCATTTACCTTCATTAAAAATATTCTTCCTCCAATTGTATTAGCCCCTGAAAAATGGCAGTTGCACTCACGACAAAGGATTCTATCTGGTCCAGAATATTGCCACTTGGTCCTTGGGGACTCGGCCGGTTCATGGTCGACCCTTTGGCCAACCTACTCCTTCATTCTTGGAAAGAAAAGTAATTAAAGCTAAAAAATAAATACAGGCTTAAAGAAATGACTAGAATGGGGCGAAGTTAATGAAAAGGCAGTTAAGTGGTGCTAGAGGCTACCTTTCTACATAGAGAGAAAGGAAAGCAAATTTCAGGACAAAAAATCGTCCAAGGAATATTATTTTCAAACCCAAGTATGTAGTGAATATTTCGTATTTATCATGATTAAAATCATGTGTCACATAGCTATGAAATAAGAATAACTCAGCATGTGAACATTAGGGATTATTTTCAAATTGCACCAAAATGTTGTATCTTTAATATTTATCCCGAACTTATTCATTCATGTAAAGGTTATTTTTTATTTCTCAGCAAGGAAGTATCAGCCATTTGCCCATTGAAGTAAAAATCAAATAATGACGTGTAATTTTTGAAAGTTAGTTGGAACTGATGTTTAAGTTTTAATGAAGTCGAATCGTTCGAATCTCCTCATTACCAATACTATTTCCTATTACCGATCTTATTGAATCATCAATATAAAAGTTAAAAGACCTGGCGGTTAATTAATAATTCTTACCTGCAGGGAAATTTACTATTTACATTGCGCGAAGGAAAACGAAACGTTATAACAAAATTTTTAAAATATTTTTTCTCATGTATACAGGTAGGTATATATCGTGAAAAATCTCATCAGTGATGAAAAGTACTACATGAAGAAGCTATGGAGTGATTTTTGTGAGCGAACTGGTTCTTGGTCCTCGAAGTGGCCACGATAAAATATCTTGCAGTGCATTCAGCTGTAATTAGATATGACTGATGCTACTAAAAAGCGACTTGCACCATTCGCTATTTAAAAAGAAAACCTCAATGCAGCTCCTCCATTACCTCTTCCGCTATCCGCCTGAACGGAAACATTCTGGCATCCAACTCGAGTGGAAAGCGCTCCATGTCCTCGGATCTTCCGAGCACCGAACTAGCTTGAGGAACGAAATGCACGAACTGAGTGGAGAATTTAATCCCCCGAAGTGCTACCTAGCCTAAGAAAGAGTCACGGAAAGAACGTGATTGCAATTATGGTAATTGCAATGGTGATCGTGTTCCGGGAATAATTTAGTAGCTCCACGTTCTGGAGCCCTGTCGAGTTTTTGGGGAGGGGGTCGGTGGGGGTTTGAAGGAGGAGTTTCGGGGTAAGTGTGGACGGCTTGGGCTTAGAGGTACGAAAAGGGACGACTCCCAAAGCTTTCAACGCCTTTAGCCAGAACGTCCAATACATACACACTTTTGGCCTGACCGCCCGGCGTATATACTTATGTATACACATACATACATTATGTATCTGCATGGACCGGTGTAGCCTTGAGCTTTCACTCCACATCTCCTCACGTTCTAATCTCTTCTCGTCCTTCTCTTTCAGTCCCTCCACCTTGCCGAACACCCAACCTCCACCTCCAAAGGACCCCTGAACCCCTCCTCCCGTTGAGTCCTGCTCTAATTCTCATTCAGATCTCATACACTCCTTCCCCTTTTCGTCCGTCCGTCCACGCCCGCTGACACTTTCACTCCCCTTTCTCCACCTTATTTCCGACTCCAGCTTTTACCCGGGTGACGTCCGACTCCTCTTATTTTTCGCTCCTCCTTTCCTAAACCCACGAACCTTTCTCACTATTCCGATCCATGTCCTCTCTCTTCCTCTCTCCTCTCTAATTCGTTGTGCGTTCTCGTTTATTGCGGCACGTGGCTTTCCACCCAAGATATCGACTACCCACGGATGAAGTGAGAGAATTTACGACCCATCGTGATCTTAAAAATAAGGTAATTCACTTCGCCCAGGAGTGATGAGCTGGACCAAAGTGACAACCGCGAATGACTCCTTACTTTAATAGCAGCATATGTCAAATAGTTCGTATAAGATGATGACGTGCGTTCAGTGCGGGAGTGTGGGCAATAAAAGAGGAGTTAGCATTTGTCTCCATCCCTTCTTTTAAAAAATATCTATAACTTTTTTTGCTCTCTGAACTCCATTGCAATGGCTCGTAAACACCTTGTGATCCCGATAATCTCTGGCTTGTCATCGAGTCGCTAGGAGTGGTATTACAATAGTTGACACATAACGTATGCTGAGAAACAGCGCTCGAACACGCGACTTTTGTGAATAAGTATGCACTCATTTAACTCAACTCGGCCGGCTTAGTATTTATGACAATGTTATTTTTGCCATAAAATAGTTTTTATGTTGTGAATATAAAAGGAGATGCGAAAGGCAATTCAGTTTTATCACCGAATAGAGCATGATGTGCATTGTTATTCTTTTAAATTATATTCTTCCAAACGGTGTTTCAACAAATCGCTGTGTGAATGAATTTTCTTTCATATCAAATATTTTTTAAATGCCAATAAGGATTGATTTTAAAATCTTGAAAGTGAATGATAGACCCGTGTGGAATGAACGACTGTAAATTATTTTGGAAATATAATTTACTCCGGGAAAAATCAGTTATTTTTCTGGTAATTAACGTTTATATGGTGGAGTTCATCTGGATGACCTCTTTTCGTTGAGACGCACGAACGCGTCAATTATCCTCGCCCTAATCTGTACCCACCTCAGTGGCTCTGCCCACCTCAGTAACCGTATTCTCTAAACTTCATTTCCTCAGTTAAATCGTTCTTTTTTGTGCGCGGGAGACTTGATTGCATTCATGTATGCTTGATTTTGTAGTTTTCCATTCGTTCAATGTAAATATCTGTCCACTGGCGTATTCATCTATTTCCTGATAGTTTTTTCAGCAGAATTAATAACTAACTTAAGTAATTTCAGTGGAAGTACCATGGATAATAATTAGCTCTGAGCATTGTGCACACGATTAGCTCATTCCAAGTTCAAGTATTCAACGAAACTTACCAATGCCAATTTAAATGTACCAAATGGTATAAATTTAAAAAGTATATTCGAAAAATATGATATTGACATAGTTTTTGGGAGAAAATTGTTTTCCTATGATCTCTCCTAAATTTAGACGTGGGATAATTAATAAGAATAATACGACGACTTGGAAACATTAAGTTTTGGCTCAATTTGATACGTGTTAAGCAAATAATGTTCCGGTTATTCTATTTCACTGAGCATAATTGGCTGACTGAAAAATTGACGCTTCATTTATTAAAAACATACGAAACACAAGTTATAACATTGCTATTATCCAAACAGTCATCATCTCAATTTATAAATTAGCCTGCATTAATTATTTTAAAAAAACGACTTTCCCAGTTTCAGTATCACGTGGCCAAAATGAAATTTTTAAGGTGCTGCTAAGGGAATATCCGCAATTACCACTGCTATCTGATAGAGCATAGCTATGGTATTGATTGAGGTAGGAATCGAGCCAGTAGCCTTACATATATATCCCTGATTAGAATAACTAATGCAATGTCATGAAATAAATTCAATGTGCAATCATTAATGAAGGGTAGTAGGACAATGGAATAGAGCTTATTTTGGAAACATGGGTACGAGAATAACATAAGTTGTACGGCAGAATTTTATATCAAGTTGTATCCTTTCAATCCTTTTTGCGGGAGGATGTCATATGACGGGTCAAGCTATGGTTGAAAGCGGGAGCACCGAAGTGGTGAAATTTTAGCACCCTTCGGGTCTTTGACTCGTTTCCCTATGACCCCTTTCACCGATCGCGTTCCTTTCCGATCTCTTCCACTTCTTGATCCCTAGAAACTGCCTTTCATCTTCTCATCCTCATTTCCTCTTTCAAAATTCTTCATTATTTTGGTCTGAGGTTTACCGCGGGCAATCGTCTTCTCTTCAATTGGCATGTTTCACCTGCGCTCTCTTCATTTGAGGCTGTCAGCTATTGTGTTTTCACTACCTATAGACAGTTGCTAATCTTTTTATTATCTTAACTTGGTTTATTATGCTTTGCAAATGTTGTTCGCCTCACACGAGATAGACTTTCATTAATGATATTAAATTTGTGATGACAGAATATAAAGGAATTTTCATGAGATGTCAGCAGTTTTTTTTCAAATTATCTTAATAAATAATATGCCTGTTCAGAAATTTCAATCTAACTGCAATTATTTCGTGTTTCGGCTGCGTATTAAGGTACCTTTTCATTAAAGATATTGCATAGCCCACTCATGTGAAGTTAATATTATCTTTGGTAAATAATGCTGAAACGTCACGTATCACTTGCCACATTCTCCGTTTGAGTAGATATTACAAAGTATTTTTCAATTTGAGTGCTTACAAATATCTCCGCGATTTTTACTGTCGTACTAGGATTTCTATAATTATTCACGAAATAATTACTTATTCCACTTTGATATTTTTAATTTTAATTTGGAGGTAATTCTATCGTATGATGAATTCTCAGTTTTAAAATTCTTTTTGGATGTTAGGAGAGGTAGGAATGGCAAAAAATGTGATAACTGCGATTCTTTATGAAACAAACTCAAAACTAGATACCGGATTACGATTCAAAATACCAGAACCTATCCGTCATTTTGAAGCTCGTCTATATCGAAAAAGAGTTAAGCATTGTTCTTTGTTCTGGCTAAAGGCTTAAAACATGTGGAATGACAACGGAAAACTTCATCTTAAATCGCATTTTTGAACCATTGGTACTGAATAATCGTACATATTATAGGAATTACTTAGTGAAGCAGTAAAATCTGAGAATTCCTGCGGGTTATTTATTTTGAAGAATTTTCCACCGAATATTAAATTTTCTGTGAAATAAGAAACTTGCCCACACTCTTCATTTCTATGCATCACCATGTGTATAAAATTCGAAAATAAAATAATTTGTAAGATTCTCAGACGTTAAACACCTACCTGCCGCATTTTACTTTCAAATGAATGTTATGAGGAACTTAACAGCAGTAAACTTCAAAAGTCACCTCGGGATCCTTCACCTACGCTCCGAGTATGCTAGAGACTCAACCCTGCTCCTTTAAAGAGCCTTTTCTTCAACCTTTCCCAACCTATCCTCATTCTCCTCCACGCTTCCGTTTTTCCCTTTTGCCTTCCTTCTCCTCGCCTCCTCGGCACCCTTCCTCGCCAGGCACACCTCCTTTTGCTCTCGGTCGGCACGTCCGAGATACACCCATAGAGTAGAGAATTTGGAGAAGAGTGAGTCGGTTTTTTTTCCTGGGCTTGGTGAGGGAAGAAGGAGTGAGAGTATGGAGCGGGGGAGAGAGAAGGAGAGGGAAGAAGGCATTGGAAGACAAGGGTGGGAGGAGGTTTGGGCGTGTTGAGGGGGGGTTGGCGAGAGTAGAAGTGTGAGGGGAAGGGGAGAGTTCACTCCATTTATTTTTTTCTCTTCCTTTTTAAAAATAAGGTGGAAGGGAGGAACGAAGGAAGGTTTCTGGAGAGTGGGTTCGACGTGGATCCAGATACGCAGAGCCTGAGGTATCTGGGTAAGGAGATTGAAGTGGGAGTTCGGAAGGGAGAGGGGAAAGCACAGCAACCTCGGAGATGAGGAGGAGTAAAGGGGCGAGGAGAAGGATAGAAAAGAGGGAGATATGGAAGTTTTTTTCGGAGGGTGGGAAGGGAGATGGGAAGTTCTCGTGGCTTTTCTGCCAGGAGGTTTTTACCCCTTCCCCTCCAAGTGCCCTCGAATAAGTTACCTCGCGGACATAGCGCGTGGAATGGGAATAAAAAATGTCTTTGGGATTGAGCTGTTATATTTTATTCCCCCTGCCACCTCCTTCCCCATCCTCCTCCACTCTCTTTACCTTTCGCCACTCCTCTCCCGCGTGCGGAAATGCTATTGAAGCGGTGACTTGGGTTGTGGGGGAAGAAAGTGGGAGAGAGGCGGTGAGGCATTTAAATTAGAAAAATAAATGCTTTCCTCCATGCTTAAAAAAATAAACTTAAACGAAAAGGTCGAACTGTTGGGGACGTGAGAGAGGTATCTCCCGTTTATTTATTAATTAAAAGGATAATAAAAAATTTAATTTTGCAGTTTGAGAATCGCAATATGTTGACCCGAGTGAGTTACAAAATTAACACCAGCACGCCCACGCCAGGATGGAGCTGCAGTAATATCTCTAGGATACCCGAAAGAAAACATATGGACATATCTGCAATTTCAAACCAAAACCCTGATCCAGGAGTGTAGTTTGTGAAATTTACTTGTGCATCAGGTTCATTTGGACTGAATACAAGAATAGGAATTGAAAAATTATGTGTACAGGCTTAAAGCAGCTAAACGAAGTCCTTACATTCATCGATCGGTATTTCCAAATTTTTACTTCAAAATTGAAGCTATGAACAGTAAAAAAATTGGCGAATGACAAATTAAGTTCTGTCTTGCACCAATATCTGGTTACATTACTACGCATTTAATTCAACTACAAGCATTTATACAGCATTGCGTATATATGTAAGATTGTTTGCAGCCATAAATTTGTCCTCTGGCGTACGATAAAACCGCATTTTTGCAAATATAGACATATCTACATATATTTGTACACATATACACGCAGAAATGTCACTCAATACACTGACGTTCTGTGGTTTGAGTGGGGGAAATATTAGTGGAATAGTTAATCCAGACTCATACCTTAGGTAAACTTGGCACTCGGGCCTTGTTCAGAGATAGAAAATGTGAGTTTAATAATGTCAGGTTTTCCATGAATAAGTTGCGAGCATTTTCCATTCATATAAAAACTCTAGGTTACGAAATGAATAAAATTGCTCTTTTACTTAACGAAGCACAAATTTTATGACAGAAAAGCCAATTTCCGGAATAATAAGGAATGAAGAAAAGCATTTAATTAAGAGGGCGATACGAAGAGTAAGATCTCCTATTTTCTTTCATAAATATATGATCAGTTTGGGTTCAAAACGGGGAGAGGTACACGTGATATGCAAGCAGTAATAAGGTCACTTATGTTTAGGTAGGAATAAAAAATACTATTAGGATGTATACGTTTGTTTCGCAGATTCCTGGAAGCTGTTCGATGGAATAATTCATTCATATGGTTATATGAATGAACGCACGAACAAAAAATAGGAGTTCAAATTTAATAAAATAATGTTATCTTCCAATGTATATATACATACGTGATATAAATAAATTAATCTATATATATATATATATATATATAACACTTTTTGAAAGATTCACGGACGTGAATAATAATGTATAACACTTAGCACTAGTGGACACAGACAAAAACACAGAAACACACAAAAAAAGAGACTCACTATTTTTCGAATTTTCGGTGGTCGTTGCCACCTTTATCAAGGAGGAGAGGGACAGAACTGAAGGGAATACGAGGGCTGGAGCGATGGATGGAAGGGGAAGGTGGGGAGGGAATTCCGAAGGGACGGGTTTGGAGGGGCAGCGTTAGAAGGGTGGGGAAAATGTAGAAGGTGATGGGGGTGGAAGGGGGATGAAAATATAATTAGAACAGGGTAATTAGTGCCTAATATTGATTCCTGGCCAGTTCCAGGACTCCAAAAGCCAGATGAAGGATTGCTCTAGTGTTTTCAGTTTCAGAGGAGGATCAGAGGGTGGGAGGGATGCTATGATTGATACACTATAGCATTTATCAAAGGGGGTGTTGTGTTCGGAGGCGTGTTTGGGGATAGGGAGCATGTCCCTATCCCCAAACACGCCTCCGAACACAACACCCCCTTTGATAAATGCTATAGTGTATCAATCATAGCATCCCTCCCACCCTCTGATCCTCCTCTGAAACTGAAAACACTAGAGCAATCCTTCATCTGGCTTTTGGAGTCCTGGAACTGGCCAGGAATCAATATTAGGCACTAATTACCCTGTTCTAATTATATTTTCATCCCCCTTCCACCCCCATCACCTTCTACATTTTCCCCACCCTTCTAACGCTGCCCCTCCAAACCCGTCCCTTCGGAATTCCCTCCCCACCTTCCCCTTCCATCCATCGCTCCAGCCCTCGTATTCCCTTCAGTTCTGTCCCTCTCCTCCTTGATAAAGGTGGCAACGACCACCGAAAATTCGAAAAATAGTGAGTCTCTTTTTTTGTGTGTTTCTGTGTTTTTGTCTGTGTCCACTAGTGCTAAGTGTTATACATTATATATATATATATATATATATATATATGGGTCGCGGTACTCCAGTGGGTAAAGAGTTGGACTGCTACCGGAGGGCCCCGGGTTCGATTCCCGGGTAAGGCACTCTGGGCACCTGCAGCTCCACCCAAGCTTAAGTGATTTTTCGGGTACCAGGTCTTCCTGGGAAACCATAACCGGCACAGGGAGAGGAACTGGCCCCTTACCCTGATGTGTGACCTTCGGGTTGATTACTGTGTTTATGGTTTATATATATATGTATATATATATATATGTATATATATATATATATGTATATATATATAATTATATATATATATATAATTATATATATATATAATTATATATATATAATTATATATATACATATATATATATATATATATATATATATATATATACACATTCATATTCGGAACAAAATTCTAAAGGTGCAAAGTGTCACCATACTTGAAAGGTCCTCGAAACGTGGAATTACCTGACGTCATTTTGATGTGCTAAGCAAATATATTCAAATTTTGTTCATTTTAGTTGCATGTTTATGAAAACTAAAGAGTCATATAATTTTTCAATCCTATATATAGTATTTCATTTCCCGAGATGTCATCCAAAAGTCTAACCTAAGTATTGAATGCGAGATGCACATTTTTTTTCATTTATGGTTATTCATTGTGTGTTCCCCTCCTTTCTGGTGACATCGCACTAATTTCTCCTTTGACATTTACTTCAGTTTAGGTGACTTCTCAAACATATTACACCTGGTGCAGGGTTTATAATGATTCGCCCTACACTCACTATGGATTTACTCTCATCGAGTGCTTTCTTCTGCCAATTTTGCATGACAGTTTAAGAGGGCGAGGGTTTAAAAAGTCAATCATTTATCTCTCGTTGTGGAAGCTCTTTCTATCGAACGAGATGTCACTCCGACTCCCGTTACACCTCCTACGCGAGCAAACTAGGTGGAAGGGCGGTAATTGGTTGAACTAATGGCCGCTGCCGCCTCCTTCACCCGCCTCCAGCCCCGCAACCTGAAGGCCCGAAACCTGTGTCAGCCACCCGTCGTCTCACCTACCTTCGTAACTCTCTCCCGATTCGTGCGGTAAATCACTAAGCTTGTCTCTCCCGCCCACCTTTTCCCCTCCTACTCCCCATTGTCTCGTGCCTCCTTGCCGTGGCCCACATTCTCCTGTTTTTCAGGTGTGCCCAACGGAACACGACGCTTGGGTGGCGTTGATACACAGCATGCGAAATATTTATTTAGCGGCGGAGACTGGGCAAGGCATTCTTGAGTTCCCTCGCCTTCGGACGGGTGACTCCGGTGGCGAATTTCTACTGCGGAGTTGAACGTCTTATGCACTTTGAAAAATGTCTCATAATAATCTCTGTTCAACACTAAATGGCATAATCCCTGAGGAAGTACTTAACGGATCCTTTTAAAGTTACCCTGCAACCCAATAGAGTAACTTTTGCCTTTACATGTGGCTATGAGTATCATCAGTATTTTAATCCTCAGGTCAGTTAACTACAGTCTTCCATTCTTTTCTATACAGCGTTGATTTTCTCATACCCTGACAACTCCTATGTTTTACGTCCTTTTTGTTCTTGTTGTTCTTAACATTTGGTGTCCCATGACTTGATCCCTCCCACAATTTCCCCTTTATTATGTTTCTAGGAAATCCAATATACCTTAACGTATATCCCATCCATCATAATATAGCTCTTTATTTCCCTAGAGTTCTTCATGCGGTCTTTTTCTCTTCTAATTTCCTACATGCTTTCTCGTTGCTCACCCTTTCTGTTTATTAAATCTACAGCATTCTCTTCCAGCACCATGTGTTAAAGTTCTTATTTTTGCTTAGCTTGCATTTCTAATTTCCTATGTCTATGATACGTCGAGTACCTTGCTCCGTATGGAGATTTTGACTGTTTCTTCCTTTGAGACCTCAGGTTTTTCAACATAGCAGTTTAGATGGGCATTCGTATGACGCCAAATTTCGCAGAGTAATACGAGAGTATTTTCTTTCTTTTTAGCGTTGTTGGAACGTTTTTCAATTCTTTTCAATATGAGACATTTAAATTGACCATGTATCGAATGAACTTAATGAAATAGAAAGTATTAATTAGTGCTAGACATACCTTGTGATATGAAACTATATTCTATGGGGTGCATTATTGGCAAAGATTTAAAAGTATGATTTTATAACTTTGATTAAAAAAATAGGTTAATTGATGGTGAATTTTATATGTCAATATTAGAATTCATTAACTGGTTAATAGTGCTGTATTTTGATTATTAACGTAGTTCCATTTACGTACAATAGAAAAATCAGTAAGGGTTTGGCCAATAGACGAATGATGTCCACAATAAAAAAGGAAAATAAAACTTTTTGCTAATTTATGAAGTTTTTTACTGTAAAAAACATTTGCATGTTTAGCAGTAATTATTAAAGAGAATGTAAATTTTTTCACGTGAGGCATTGATACTTTACTATTTCCTCTAAGCTTTAAATCCACGTGTATTATACACGTTCAATACCTAGGAATGAATTTTAAAGTAATGTCCTTACTTGAAGAAATATTTTAGTTACTTGTCTCTAAGTAACAATACCTTCTTGAAATAAAAAATTTTTTTCTTTAGAATCCAAATAATATTTGCTTAGATTTTGTGAAAAAGTTTTTATATTTTGCCTCGATACTTTCATTCCTTTTGCATTGGACCATGGTCCTTCATTATGCTTCCTAGGTCCCACATTATGCAAAATATTGCTGGTAATAATCAGTACTTCAAATAGTAAATGATTGCTTGAATCACTGTAGATGGTTTAAGTGATGGATTGCCTAGTGTCAGCAATCTAGAGATATAGGGAGTTTATATTTAAATTTACGCCATACTTACCATGAAAAATGCTATTGGCTGAGAGAAGATTAGAGCCATTGCCGTGGAAGTTAATTAGTTAATAATCTCTGTTGATTAATTAGCCATTATTCATTATTTTATTTGATTATGTAGTTCTATTTCCAAGGTGTACACATACGTAAGGTAAAATCAATGCAATGCAAAGCCATTGTTACATGCTGATTGAAGGCAGACGCGGCGTTAGGTGAGGCTCATCTCTGTTGGGCGTTACCGTGGAAACGGGTGGGGATCGAATTCTCGCAAGCTACCGCTGTTCCCGGTGGGGGTCATTCCTCGATTCCGAGAAGGAAACATTGATTTCACCCTCCCTCGTGGGTGAATACACGAGAAATAAAGGTGTAGCGATTTTCATTTTATTGGTTAGAAAAAGGACTAAAGAAGAATTCAGTATTCCCAGCTCTTTTAAGCATTTTTAATCCATCGTACATAGGTTTTCCACGAGTATTGCCTCTTTTTCAGTTAGATTTCAGTTGATTTAAGTTCAAGGAACCGAAAAACCGTTTGGGTTGATTAAAAATATGGACACAAACTGGCTTTAGTTTAAGAAATTGAAGAATGCTTTCTCGTTACTATTTTTTTGCGCACAAACCAATATGGTCAGTTTCAGTTCATGTCTCTCACATTTACCATTTCTACGTTTGATTTTTTTCATAAAGACTATATAATGTTTTACGTGCGGCCACCTATATTACATATGATCAATCTTTATTACTCATTGGATTTGTTTGATGCAGCTTGAAACCCGTTTCTACTTATTGTTGATCTCTTTATCCGTCGATATTATTTCATCTGAATGCCTTCCGTTGTCTATATAATGAATAACGTTTGGTTTTTTAACTAAATCATTTTCTCTATCCAAATATTCAAATGCAAGACAGTATCAGATCCCACTTTATTTTTAAAATATTATAAAATTTTTTGCAAAATTCAATAAATATCATATCTTAAGTATTGCAGAATTTATACATAGTTTTACGTGTGTATTTCCAATTAAGTTTGTGTTCATTTAAATTAATCTATAGACTTCTATTTGCACTGCTTGCTTCCATTTACTTATATTGCAGGTGCCATTTATCCCCCTGCCACACGGCCCTTGCAAAGGCTCGTGGGGTATGTGTAGATAGAATATTTCGTATAGATGAATTTAGGATAGATGAATATTTATTCCCCAGGTTTCGGCACCAACCATATCTTGTATCTATAAAAATAGATACTCCTAGTCTTTGTAACTTTACTTTTGTTTCAACATTAATTGTTTCCTTTTCTATGATTTCAAAAAATCCTTAGCTACTCTATCACACTTTTATTACTAAATCTGATGATAATTCTTTCCAAATACTTCAAATTTAAATTCAAATTTTCTTTCACTTTCATATGAGGAATTCAAAACTGAGTATCCTTTCTTTTGCTCTCTTCCTGCAGTCTATGATCTTAGTTACTGGTACGCCTTCATTGCCTTATCCTTGCATTGCGGATTTATTTTCAAATATACTCCAATCTCTAGTGTTATTGAAATCTTCTTCAAACATTGATATTCATCTAGTGCTTTTATAATGAAGCCGTTCAAAATGGTGGGTGGTAAATAAGCGCGATTTATCACGCCGTTTCCGCAATATTATCACGTTTAATTTCGGTCATCTGGGAACCCCCATAGCTTCCTTTGTATCTGTCATCTTTCATTAAGTTACCTTTTAATAGATATTAAGTAAAGTTAATATTCCACGTGACAAAATGAATACTATCTGGACTTTCCGTTATACCTTACCTGAAAGAAACTTTATTGTCAAATGAAATTTCCCAATGCTTTATTTTTCACCTAGTTGAAAATTAATTTTCATTACTTTCGTCAAAAAAATTGTCTGACGATGTGTATCTATGGATCTATTTGGGTGTTGAATTTTTAAATCATTCTTCTACATAAGATTATTCGTTTTCTTGGGTTATTGCAAAGAGATATGGGTGAGGGTTAAAGTTTCTTTAGAAGTTGTATTTTTCCACAAGATTTTAGGATGATGTGACTTGTGCGTAAAATTATAACTGTATGTGAAAAAGCTTTCCATTGCAGTCGTAAGGTGTACCAAGGGTCAGATGATTCGAGGATTTTGACATTTATCTCTAATGGTTGTTTATGGATATGTAAAAAGATAGTACCTCAGGAAGAAGTTTCTCTTTTGGCTACCGTGATTGCCGCTGGTTAGTATTTTTAGATATTGTTTTTCCTTAAGGTATAGGAAGCTCTGCGTTTATGTAGAAAATTGTCGTAGTGGCTTCTTAAACTGAAAAACCTCATTCATGAATTCAAAATCCGTCTTCATTTTGCAGTATCATTCGCAAGATTTACCTTAAGCGTATTTCTCTTCAACTTTAAACTTACATTTTGGTTGTGTTCATATTGAGCTCTCATTACCCTTTTTCAACTAATGCCTATCTCTGATTACAGTTTCACTCTTCCTAATACTTGAGGCTTTACTCACTTTATCTATTTCACCTTGCATATTTTCCCATCCAGCCAACTGCATACTTAAATACTCCTTCGTTTTTATAATGAGATTCTTATAATTATTAATTTTATTCACTAATTCCCTTTTTCCTTGCCAAAAAAGTTCATATTAATAATCGATTTCTTTCCAATGTATTTTATTACTTAGTATATTAAGCTGATCAAGCTTTCTTAGATGAATATATCTATTCCAAATTTTATGGTTTCTCACAATTGAGAGAAGATTAATTATCAATTCAGGTAAACCCAAACCCATTTTATGAGCTTTGCTTAGGCTACTTAAAAAGATTCTGAAATACGAGTTTAGACCAATTCTAAAGGTTGGCCAGGTATTAAATATACCAAATATACTCTTTAATAAATCTCTGAAGAGTATTTTGTCTTTCAGGCTTAAGGCAAAGCGAATCCAGTGAACGTGATTTTTTTCATAATTGGGAAATCTTTTTGTCAGTATTGAGAGGCATATCACTTGAACGAGGGCATTATTGTTTAATGATCCGGGGCTGAGAGTGCGAGCGATGTTAAGTTTCAATTATTGATTTCACTTCCCTCAAGGTTAGAAACATTTAGCTTATAATTTATCAAAATGATATATTTCAACAAACGGTCAATGAATACGTGTATATGAACTGCTATATTCGATAAATATTAACGTATACAAACAATTATATTACTAGTGAAGCATATGTCGATGAATGTCAATTAAACTTTTAACGACGATATGTTTTCGAACTATTGATAGTTTCTTTTATTAAACACTAGCATGATAATGGTCGAGTTTTGAACACATTTGAAGATTGAAGAAACTTCTAAAACCTTCGTCTCTCCAGTGAAATAGGACTCGCAAATTTCGGGGTAACAGAAGAGGGCGTAATGGTGTCTCCTTGATCTATCGAGGATTGCTTTTTCGTAGGTGCACTCAGTAATCGTGCATTGGCTAAAATAATATTTAGTAGTTTAATGTTTTAGGATGCTATTACGTTTTATTAATTAAATGTAGCGATGAAAATATTCCAAGTCAAGAGGTTTTTTTTATAATTGAAAGTAGAACTTGTGCAAGCTCAAATCTAAGGCGTGTAACACCATTATTTTGGGAGTCTTCACTTAAAGAGTAACTTTTTCAAGTAAAACTTATGCAATACCTACATATATTTTGTAAAACATGCCGGGAAGAGTTTTGGAAACAGATTTATTTCAAATAATGCTAAAATGCTACAAAATTCATAAAACTTCGTCCCTTAATCGTCGCCACACAATAACCACCGGCATTTATAAGTCCTGAAGACTTCCTGGGTGAATTGCGGAATTGACTTCCGAGTACGCGTGCAAGCTAGATTTATTATCGACCCCTCAGATACGACTTCGCAGGGGACCACCCCCTTGGCGTCGATGAGCAATGAGCATGGCTTTCACTTTGAGTTTGCTCATTCGATCCATTTTTGGAGGTGATGCCGTGGTGTGCCATTCGGAACTTTTCCATTTTGTTACCGGGTCGTATTTGAATATCCAACGTCTCTCCCGATCATGTCACTAAGAAACTTTGAGTCCTCAACGCGTTGTCAAAGGAGGCAGACTCTTGGCTTTGCCTTGGTCGTTCGTTAAGACCTTTGGGACGAGTTTGGCGCAACTATTTTGCATAGCAAAATTTTCAGTGGTAATGGTGTACATTGTGGAATTATCATACGCACGCTTGTGTAATGAAACCTATTCTAACTGAATTCATCCAAAAGTGAGAATAAATTACATTAGTAAATATTGATGATGATATTTTTACTGATGAGAAATTTCGTTTAATAAACCCTTTTTTTCTTAACACTGTATATATCTCAAAAGAGAATACATGTGTTATGTCGTTTAACCTGTATTATATTTTCTCCGTTGGATTTGTAATGGCAATTCTAGTTTCTTAAAAGTAATTTATACATATTTACCACATAAGTTTGGTAATATATGTCTTTCCGAATGCAATTCCAGTTGTCATACCAAACCTTCGCACGACTTTGAAAGCCTAAAAATATCTCTAATGTATTGGTAGTTAAAATGTAAGGGTTATTAAAAATATCTGGAAATATGTTTTGGTTTCCCGAGATAAGGCTATGAAAATCTTGTAGATATGCTTACCAGTGCCATAAAAAACTCACATTGTGTCAGTATGAATTATGAATAGTAGAATTTAAGCGCTGCACAGATTTAATGGCTATTACTCCAGCAGTATATCACACGAAATTCCTCTGATAAATTCTGGGTTAGAATTTTTAAATTGTGTGCAGTGATTTAGTGGCCATGTTATAACTTATTTTACGAAAAGGTTATTATTTACCTCGTCAAAGTTAGCAAATGCTGATAGTTAACAATTGAATAATAGTAATGTAGGTAAATGTGTCGAAAAAGGATGACATTGTACATTTTTATGGAGGAAAGCGTCGAGTACGTAAATGAGTGAAAATTGGGTCATTTGTTTGCATGTTTTCTGTGTGGCACGTATTTGACAATTTTGAGGAACAAATTATTGCTCATTTCAAGTACGAAAATTAAAATAAAAAAGCCATACTATATATTAATTTTAATAAGTCATATTGATGTGAGCTCAATATACACGTGAAATATTTTTCTTCTAAAAGTTAACATTTATCATTTTGTAAAAAAATCAAAGGGAATTACATCTACATTGAAAACATTTTAGATCTTATTCATTGAGTCCAGGTAGGCTAACTGTATCTTTGAGCAGAAATTGAATTTATTATTATCATGGTCTCCTTATGAACTCATTGAGTATATTTAATAGCCTTTCTACATTGTAGACAATTTCTCAATCCTTGAATGTTCATTTTCTCTCGATTAAATTAAAGACGAAAGTTTCACACACGTTTAAGCACTTTTAGAACAATTTCAATCATAATATTTGTTTATTTTGCTAATCCTACTATGGTTTTTGGTGCCGCCTCGGTTGACAAGTAAGGTGATATCACATGGTAATGCCGTACAAACTTCGTCTCCCCTGTAGGAAGCTGTTAGGAGTTTGTCCTATCGAGACTTCGGCGTTATGAGATGAATCCCCACATCCGGTGTCCCTCGGCCATCTTCACTAGCATTATCACCATATCCTGTTCCCTGTGTCCACTTAAGTCGTTCTCCGTTTCCCCTGTGGACCTTATTTGAGTAATTTCCCAATACCCGAGTTTGCCCACCCTACTTAAAGCCGCCGACCCATAGTTCCTCTCGCATAAACTGCCAGTCGCCCTGAACTTTGGTGCATTAAGTCTTTAACCGACCCTTCTCATGATCTCCACAAGGTTCTGAATTATTTAACCAGATTTGGTTGGGCTTTTTTTCTCTGGTAGATTTCTACATTATACACATCGGATATTTTCATTAGGAGCGTTCAAGGAATACATTTCCAGTCATTTTTTTCGCCGTAAGCTCCTCTCTTGCTATAATCTAGAGAGTATAACCAACTTTAGGGGAAGTAGGAATGAAACATTCGTATCTATTACAGTATGATGGAAGCAATCCACTGCGCTTGAAGACGTCACACGAGTTTTTCTCACGTTAACAACATCATGTGTCGTAGATTTGAATTGTCTCCCGACCTGTCTTTCACGGGAGAGTAGGCAGATGAAACGTTTCGAAACCCTCCAGTTTTTACCAGCTATAGATTCGGTTACAAATTCAATCTAAAATACATTTATTTTTTGATGTTACCATCAAACAATGCATAAAATAATAAAGTTTGGTGAATTTATGGAGACTTCTTTATTCTGCAGATTTGAGATGGACTACTAATTTTGTGACGGGTTCAAAATGTCTGCAAGTTATTTTCGAGAAATGAATTTTTATGAGAAATATTATTAGTTAACTCTAAACTTATTTTTCTTTGACTCTTAACTCTAATCTTATTTTTTTAAGTTGTGTTTGTGAAGGACTTTCAATAATGTATTACTGCTTTACTTTACCTAAGGCATTTATAATATAATACAGATTAAATAAAAGATTGCATTCAGACAAATTTCTGCGGAGTAAGATTTTCAAAAATTAAACTATTATTGGTAAGCAAAATTCAAAATACTATTTGCGTGACACGTTATTCTAAAGAGCTTACAAATAAAATGAGTGCAGCAGAAAAAAATGGCTATAATTGATGTATGAGGTGTAAAAAGAGATAAATATTTTTTTAACGAAGTACTGATCTTGTGATGAGTTTTGACGAGGAAGATGATATTGCGAATCAAATCAATTGCACTCACTGATGTACTCTCATTTTTTTAGTCATTGCCGGTGATGTCGACACTTGCCTTTTAATTTTCATCCATGCACGTTCATATCACGTTCCTGTCTCTAATAATGACTAACGCCGCAATATCCCTCATAGCAAAAATTAAAGTTCAAAATTCTTTCAATTTTGCCGTGCTTAAAAATCATTCCCTATCACACATATTTACGTAACGAGGAATAAAAACGAAAAACATGGAGGATGCTTGTAGTAAAAAAATATTGTACGCTAATCAATCAAACTTTTAAATTATGTTCAAGATTCGATTATAGTAGCTTCATCTTTGCTTATTTGTTATATTTATTTTTATTCAAGTGAGGGAAAACGTGATATTTTTCCGAATATGAAATTAAATTTGCCCAATTATCAAAGAAAATTACAATAAAGTCGAAAAATGATCATGACTGTAACTGAATTTTAAGAAATGGAAAGAAGTTAAATATTCGAATCGGTGCCACTCTCGTATTAGATCCGTATGTAGTAGTTATCATTGGTCCCATCCACTCCACTCAGTGCAGCTACAAACCTTAGACTTAAGCATTTGCCCTTGGGCTATACGACTTAATTGTGACCCGACCAGGCCAACCTTAATGAAATGCCGCCTTCACGTTTAATGGCCTCCAACTTCGGGCACAATGGGGCCCTTAGCCGCCCGCTCAGGTCATTGGCCAAAACGAGAAAAGTGGACGACTTATGCATTCGAGGATATCAGAGGGAGAGGCGGCCGAAACTGGAGTGAGAAGACGAACCTTTAAGTCTCTAAAGAGCTCAAGAGCATCACGCTCACGGTTAGCCGGACAGGTCTCTGACTTCTTGACCCCGTGCGAAGTTGACAGTCGACTTAATTTCCAAAGAGGTCGTCCTTGGGTTGCCCTATGCGTTTTCCGCTCTTATTTCTCTCCTTTCCTCCTTCTCTTCCTCCTTGCCAATTCCCAGTATCCAGAACCCCCACACTTCCAAAGGTCTTTCACGATGGCGGTCATTATTATCCGAGTATCCTTCCTGACCTTCCTCCCCTATCTCTCCTCACCAAGCAAACCGTTCGTCCCAACCTACATTCCATAGTCTCGCCATGAACTCTCCTCGGGGGACTCCGCCACCCTAAGACCCATAACACAACAGCAAAAGGGGGCATCACTTCCGTAGTTGCTAATTGTCGCCGTTAATTGTTGCGCGGTGTCGCTAGCGGGATTACAGGCCAATAAAGTGTCATCAGCTTCCTTCCCCGTTACAATTCCAGCTCTCCTGTGGGAGTGTGTTGCCGCGGCTAACGTGGTGCTATGAAAATTGGTCCCGTCATTGGGAAAAGTTTACGGAGAGTGCGGGGGGCAAAATAAATTTAAGCCGCGGTCGCTCCATAGCTCAATGCAGTTGAAAGATCCACTGTTCTGCTTCTGCAAATACGATGTAATTTACAGATGACGCATCTCTAGATTGCTTCAATGGAAGCATTATAACTTAATGTCTCGCCCTCCCAGTACAGATAATTTTGCATAATTGAATGAGATTGAATATTTTTGTTGATGCCTACCTTGATATTGATAAACCTTGATGAATGCCTCTTCATCAATTATACGTATTGGCCAAATTTTGCAGAATTTGTTTGTTTTTTTTATTTATACCGTAAATGTTAGCAGATTTCAAATTATTAGTCCGAATTATGCGCATTTTTTAAACAAGTTAATTTGGTTATCACGTTCAGTTAAACATTTGTAAATGTTTTTCATGAGTTTACATAGGTTTAAGTTTCAACATAAGGAAAGAGATTCCATTATGGAGCCAATAAAAAATACCGACCGTTTTAGCGCTTAATCCAGATGAATTATCCGTTGTATATAGTTATACATAAAAACCCTAATGGTTATATTTTGCGTTATGATTATTTACAATACAAAAAGTAAATCACTTCAATAAAGCGATGTTTTAATCGTGTCGGCTCATTCAAATAAGTTTTACTTTGATTCTTGATCTGTTCACTGGGGAATTCCACAGACATCAAATCTTTGACAGCGATTATTCCTTCTCAAGTCACTTTAGATTAAGATGAATGTCTTTCGTAAAATGCATTTTAATGCCAACCCTGTAAAACTGAGAAAAATTTTCTGAGCAAAACACTAAAAATTACTATCCTGTTGAAATTAATCCTTATGCTTAACGAAATTTTATTTTCCACCCGGTTCATGCTGTTAGCTGATAACTTTTTCGGTTGGATGCATCCAATTCTTCCCCTTGTTCCTTCTTACTAGTCTCTCCTCCCAAAACCCTCCTGCCCCGCTCCCATGCCCACTTCAAGCCCCTAATTACCCTCCGCGATCTCGCCTCTACGATGACTGGTAACAAACACGCTTATCTGCCTGCCTTATTGCCCGCGCCGCAGTAATCACCAATTGGCCGCCCTAGAAACTCCACGATACAGTAACTTCTGGCTCCGATTCCGCATCTGCCATTAGCCCACATTTTGCACGGCAAGTAAATTTTTTTTTTCCAACCCAGCTCCCCTTTTCCCTCCTCATCCTCTTCCCCCTCCTCCGTCGCCTTCAGTCTTTACCCATCACCCTTTTGCCATATCTATCCTACGGCAAAAGCGCCCCCTTGCAGCCTCTTGCATAGCACATCATTGATTTATCCCTCGCTTATCTCGGTGAACTACTGCAGTTCTAGAGGAATAACTCAAGTTTTCAGTTCTATAATGCTGCGCAATCTTGCGAATATGCAATTGAGTTATATCTCAAAGAATTCATTGGTGGTGTTTTAACCTGACTCGATGTATATATTTTTTTGCTGGATATCGCCTGTCGTTTCTTTTGAGGTTTTATACTCTTGTTATAATGGTTTGCAACCGCGTGGACAAACGTCGGAAGAATTATCAACGTCGAATTTTGAATGCATTAATTACTTGTCCGTGCAAAGAAGAATTTGTGGAAGAAAATTAAGTAAGGGTTATAGTAATTCATGGAAGTTTTATATTGTCCATTGTTATTGTTTTTAACCTAAGAGGCCAGGCATTATCATTTCATATGTCACTCATGCATAAACCAGATGGATAAATGTTAGCACATTCTCCTAAATCATTTTACCAATTCCCCCGTTGACATACGTATGACAATGGATGAATCGTCTCGTAAGTTGCTCTTGTAATCGTAACTCTAACACCCTGCCATTTTAGAAGGTTAAGTGGCTTTGAAACTATTGGGTGGAGTCTCTAATTTTAGAACCTCTTTTCATTGTTTTTACGAACATATATTTGAAAAGTAAGAAATAAAGGAGAGGAAATTGAAAAATGTGACACTACATAAATGCTTACTGTGAATCTTTTCAAAGAAGTGCAAAGAAGAATTTGTGGAAGAAAATTAAGTAAGGGTTATAGTAATTCATGGAAGTTTTATATTGTCCATTGTTATTGTTTTTAACCTAAGAGGCCAGGCATTATCATTTCATATGTCACTCATGCATAAACCAGATGGATAAATGTTAGCATATTCTCCTAAATCATTTTACCAATTCCCCCGTTGACATACGTATGACAATGGATGAATCGTCTCGTAAGTTGCTCTTGTAATCGTAACTCTAACACCCTGCCATTTTAGAAGGTTAAGTGGCTTTGAAACTATTGGGTGGAGTCTCTAATTTTAGAACCTCTTTTCATTGTTTTTGCGAACATATATTTGAAAAGTAAGAAATAAAGGAGAGGAAATTGAAAAATGTGACACTACATAAATGCTTACTGTGAATCTTTTATTAAATGGCTATAGAATTTGTTCAATGGCACCCCATTATCTTGGACACTCCTAACTTATAGTTTTAGCTAGCCTTAAAAAGCTCAATGTAAGCTTTACATTGGCATTTATTTGAAATGAAATTAATTTTTCAGCACTCCTGGTCCAGTCAGGTTGATTGATAAAAATCGTGTTGAATTTTTAAACCATATTATATTCACTCAGATATTCTACTATGTTAAGGATTTTCTATCAAAAAACATGACATACACATTACACATGAATGTACGTAAAATGAATTGTGCCTTTTTTGTGCCTAATTTAGTTAAATTTCCATAGCATTTGCCATGAATATACATTCATCGCAATACTTGCGCGTAATAATCAAATTGAGCTTATTATGCTAATCTCAAAAATTTATTCGACTGAATTTTCAATGCTGCCTTTGTTTTCAAATTTGAACTGATTTACTGTTAAAAACCTTACTTAAGTATTACCAATGAAATCACCGTCATTCATCCATTCATCTGCATGTTGACATTTATCGGATACGTAATTACTCAGTTTCTATGGTGTTTCATTGAAAATGTTCGTCAACAATCCTTGACTTTATCATGCAATGTAGATTATTCAGACAGATTCTGTTGTCTCTTTTGCCATAAAATTTGATGAAAATGTAACATTATAGAACATTTTTATCATATTATAGTAATTTTTCCGATGCTCTTGTTGAAAATGCAATATCGCCGTATGGTTAAACTTATTTTAATAATAATATCAAATTTCTTTTCCGAGAAGTAACTAAAATATTTCTTACTAAACTAAATTCTGCAAGATAAATCAGTATCCGACATCAA
This sequence comes from Hetaerina americana, assembly GCF_022747635.1. Taxonomy (NCBI): domain Eukaryota; kingdom Metazoa; phylum Arthropoda; class Insecta; order Odonata; family Calopterygidae; genus Hetaerina; species Hetaerina americana. The sequence goes on along the minus strand of NW_027287205.1, from coordinate 30,294,403 downwards.
AAAATGTTTTTACAGACAGAGGATGTTATTGTAAATATAAATTCTCACATTCACTGAACCACTTAAGGTGTCGTCTCCAATCGTAATAATGTAGCCAATTGTGAATAGTCTAAAAATATATGCGATTTAGTTATATAACTTCAGCGCGAAAAATATTACGGCCGTCTTACTAAGGTGCTACTTTTCAGCTTCAACGGACTTCTTTTGTCCTCTCATTTTAGCTTTTCAATTTGACTCCCTTTTATGACCTGCAACTTTCCCATTGATTAACCCCATCGCAATCAAACAGTCACCTCTCTTTTAACCACTATCTCTGTCCAAAAAAAAACTCATCTCCTACTACCACTGACGTGCTGATAGACAGTGTCAGGTGGCGCAGAAGTCCCAAGTAATCACAAAAGAAAATCAGTAAAATTAAACGAAAGTACACTCAAAGGGAACTTCAAAACAAATCTCTCTCACAAAGCAAGAAATTCCCAACTCATTTACATCAATCAATCAGCAAGCAAAAAAAGATAAATTAAAACAAATTAAGCTCTTACAGATTATTTTACAACACACATCAATCACATTATCACATATAATCCTCAAATCATTTCTTAAAAGTATGCACTCTCTTAGGAAAGGGCTCGAATAATTTTGCGAGTTATGTGTTCCAATCAACAATTGTTTTATTTAGAAGGGATATTTTTTTAAAATTCGTTCTTAGTGCCCGGCATTTTACCTTGTATTTTTGGTCATTCCTCCCTATAACATTTGGGTTCCCCGCCACTTTCCTAATATCTGCCCGAGCTTTCTCCCCCTTCAGAATGCGGCAAATTCCACAAAGTCTGCATAGTTTCCTCCTAGTTTGTAGAGGAAACTTTCGTTCACCGTAATATTTATTTATCACAATTTAAATTCGTATTATAAATGACCATCATATTTCATATTCATTGCATTTTAAATGCCACTAGTTTAAACAGAAATTTAGTATTTATAGAATATGAGAAACTGTTTTTTATAACCTATTTTAGTTTATTGCTGATAATAAAGTTGATATTCGAGGGAAATAGTTGGTCTTAATTTAAAATTCAAAAGAGATGCATTACGTATATAATGCCCATATATGCATCAACCACTACTTTATTGTTTACTACTTTTTTATTTATTTCTTAAATCTTTCGTAACGTATTCTAAAAAGTTTTAATGCCGCATCCTGCGTCTTCAGATTCATATTTCCAATACATTTAGAAGTCAATCACCACGGCTGTAATCAACCCGACTTGATTTAAATAACTGAGGGTCAAGGAAATTTACACATTCAGTGATGGTGTAGGGGTTTTCCCATTCCCGGCGGCATCTGCGGTTTCCCACGAGCTTTCGGTATTGGATTTTAGATGAGGTTGTGCAAGTATCAGCCAGGATTTAAAAACGGGACCATCCGCTGAAAAGCCATGAGGTCTAATCAATATTATACCACATCGCCTTAAAAGTTTAACATAAAAGCTACGAACAGTCTTTCTATCATCAATGCCTCTACTTTAAATATAATTTAAATTCTAAAATCTTTCCCGGTTGTACTACCAATGTTTTATATAATGTTCGTTTTTACATCTATTCAATCGTGTAAACAAACTACAAGATATATTTTTCTTTTACTATTAGGAAAGTGCCGGATTTAAATGTATAGCAGTCATTAACCGCTTTATAATATTAAAATGCACACGGTTTGGGATAATGACTAACCATTGGAGAAAAATACCATAATTTGCGAGAATTGGAAAAGCTAGTTTGAAGGGAAATTTAGGGCGGAAATAAATACTGCGAGTCTAATAGTTCATGTATCTGGGCTGTATTTTATAAGAAAACTGGGATATAAACGAAGATATTAGGAGAATTGCGTTGGCAAAAGAAGCATTTACAAGGAGGGATTACACGTAGGTAAAAATGTGAAGAAAAGTTTAGTTAATTGTTAATATGGCCCAATGTTTGAATGTGGAACCTATCGTATTAGGCGAGATATGAAGCGTAAATTTGAGGCTTTTGAGATGTGAATGCGGCTAAAAATGGTGGTTATGATTTAAACACAGGTCTAAAAAAACACTAAGGCATTGAAAAGGATGAGAGAAGGCCGGACTTTGCTGGGGGAATTTCGGAGTAAAATAAAGGTGAATGTTTCGTAAGTGGGTTTGGGGAAGAGGAAAATATATACATTTGATGTAGTATAAAGGAAGGTAAAAGTTACTTAGGAGAGAAGAGAGGAACAGTATAGGGCCTAAAGACCCAACTCTCTTGATAAGTGAAAATATACAGTCGTAAGGGACTTAATTTGTAAAATAAGGGACAAAACCTAACTTAATTTGCAAAATAATTGCATGCATTTCTCATGCAAATGTATAAACCGTTGTTCTTACGCTTTTATTTTCACCACAGAAGCAAGCTAGCTATTCATAGGTCACTCAACTTGCCTTTAAATTTGAAATCATCATCGTTTCATTAGCTTCTACCAATTAATCGGCCAATCAATATCTTTTCAATTTAACCCTTTGCATCACCTTTCTGTAAACATCAACTGAAATATATTGCTGTTTTTTGTACCAGCATCTTAATTTCTACCGTAATTAAACCACCCATTATTTTGATGCTCACCTTAAAATGTCACCTTAAAATGGGGAGAATAATTGGAAGTAGAGGTATCCGGAAATCAACAGCATTCATTTTGGTCAAAATTATTGGAGAGAAGTGTACATCGCTAATTAATACGTTTATTAGAGCTATAGGTATCCTTAGACCTGTACCTTTTTCTAAGGAGTACTCCAGTAAGTCGACGGAAACTAAATCTGACGGAATAGTGCTAGGAATAAAAATGTAACTACAAGCAAAGAAAAAATATAAGAGAAATGAAAAAAACGTGTTATTGTAATTCAAAAGAAATGTCACAATCAGTTTACTTATAAATATTGAACTTTATTTTGAAAAGAATTAATATTGATTTTACTATGATGCGTAATAAGAAAAACTTCATATGCAATTTGAAATTGAAAATGGATGTTAGATTTCGAACTTATTGTTATAAACTATTTGATTACTAGAATAAATCTAATATCATGTACTAAATAATAAAATGTACATTCATGCTTTTTACCAACGGAGCATTTTGCAAATCTACATGTGATCTATAATCTGCGCCATTTGAAGTCAGATTTTGACTATCACAATGGTAATACCGCGTGGCAAACAGGTTATGAGCGCCCCCGAGTATCTTATTAATATTTAGTTTTATTTTTGATGACATATACATATATGTAACCTTGTCGTTAGCCAATTTTCGTGCAAGAGCTATGCTTGCAAAAATTCATACTTCAAAAAATATATTCAAAGTAAATATTGAAAAAAATAATTATTACGCATATATTTCAAATAGAAATCAATTATACTAGTTTCAAGTTATTATTTAAGTTTTATTTTAAAATGATATCGGAGCTTGGTACTCGTTTCGACCATGAAGGTAGTTCATTAGTTTGAATTTTCTGTTAATGTTAGCAATTCTAAATAAATTTTAACAGAGAGTCCTAAAAAATCCTTTCCAGATTAATATTTACTTAACACTTCGCAACTCAGCTGAATAGTGTGTAGTAAAAATTTCAGACCATAGAGCTGTTATTAAGGAAATAAATTTTGTAGGTTGGATTGTTTATTTTTATCAAATTATGTTCCCTTAGTGGTCAATCTGACGTTGAGTCGGTTGTGGTCCAGCATTCTGCTTTAAGAGAATGACTTATCTTTATCAATTATGCCGACTTCTACCAATCAGATTTGGTTCCCACGTTTTGACAGATTTATAAAAGTGATTCAAAAATAAATTTATATGAAAATATGTCACACTTCATGCGTAATTTTTCCATTAAATTCGGCGTAGATAGTTTCAAATACGGTCAAAACATTTAGTGTAATTTTTAAATGAATAACCTTTTTCACAAAATTTTATTTGTTCATAATGATCTTTGACGAACTAGATTGCATTTTTCTGGTACAAAGAAATAGTTTCTCAAATTTTTATATGACGGAACTCAAAGTCTATCAGTATATCCATTCTACAATACAACTAACGAATGTTAATATGTGTATTTTTCTTTTTCATTACTTTCCTTTCAATAAATCCCTTTTACAAAGGCTTGCTTCTTAGATGTGGTCCGTTAAAGTGCTTAAAACTTCGAAACATTATACCAAAATCAGGAGTGGTATTCAAATACGTGCGTAATTCATGATACAAAACGCCTCCATTGTTAACTTTGGGGTAATTTATTTGGTCCTGAGACCCTGTTATGTTTACAAGAGTCGTTTTACTTAGATTTCTTTCCTTGTGATTTTATCGCAATGTTCAAATGGAATGCCAATCATTAATTAACATTCTCATTATTCATTATCCCACTATTTTATTGAAAAATCCTAGCATATTGGCAAAACTTTGTAATAATTTTTTATCTATCCTAAACGATTTATGCACATTAGACTAGGTATCACAACTGAGGTTAGATTTCCCGAATAGCCGAAGTTAAATGTTTCTGGTCGATTCCTTGATTCCTTTTGATCCATTTAAACGCCCCTCACCACAGCGCTGTTGCAGCCCAACGGCTCCAGTAGCAATAATAATGGGGCATTATCGATCACCACACATACAGTTCCCGCATATCGCCAAGTGATTTTCATATTTTCCCTGAACTGAAGAAGTGGCTACGAGGGCAGCGCTTTTAAACAAATGAGGAACATCACGACAACGTCAAGACTAATTAAAAGTCATTTTCGACCACATTAATGAAGAAGATATTGTAACACTTGTCCAACGGTACAACAAATGCCTAGATCGTCGAGGAGATTACGGCTAAAAGTAACCATAATTATACATAACCTCAAATAATAAAATAATTTTTAAATGTTCCCGCGTCTTTTTTTATGGCCCATGGGATGTTGAAAAAAACCGTTCTCGTATATAATATCAATAAACATGAAAATGTGGTGTTCCCATGCCTTTGGAGATTAAAAGAAAATTTTTTAAGCGTAATAATAATTTATAGCTCCGGTTTTTCTCCAGCAAAAGGTGAATTCGTTATGAAGAAATTTAGGAGAATGAGTTATGTATTACATCCATACATAAGATAAACCTCAAAAGATTACCGCTAATACCATACTAAAAGCTTTTATACATTACTGCAAGCGTTACTCCAACTTCAAGAATTGGGCACTACAACCCATATATGATTGAAGTCATCACTGTTAAGCCTAAATAAAGGGTACAAAATCATTTCTAAAAGCCTCTGAAAGAGAAGTTCCCTCAAGGAAGACGGCAGGCAATCTCCTCTGTGATCGCTTGCCGAGGGAGATAATGCCCCCCGACACGTCGTCCTCACTTTTTTGTGACCTTAGTCACGTGATGCATGCCCCCAACCCCCACTGAGAAGGGGTGCGGAAGACCTTTTTCTCTTAATTCCTCCGAAAGGAGTTCTTTCCCTTCGTGTGCCTCGGAATTGAATCTGCTGCCGCTTCTGCCGGGGAAAATGAATCCACCCCCGCTATACCTCCACCTCTCCCTCTCCCCAGGTTTTTCCTCCTCTCTTTCTCTCTTTCCCTTGTAACCCTCTTAATCTTCTTCCTCCTTATTTCTCCTCTTTCGCCTCTCGACTTCACCTTTCTTCATAGTATCCTCTCTAGTCTTTCGTCGTCGCTCACACCCTCTATCCTAAAAGATTTTTGCAGGGGAGGAAGAGCGAGAGGGAGAATAAAAGACCCCTTCGTTCAGCAATTCCTCTTCGATTTCGCCTCAAGTTATATCCGATGGAGTTTCTGGGAATAGAGCGATTTAGCCTGCAAGGCCATAGTAAAGGCCAAAGACAAATTGACCGCTACGTCCAATTGTTTTATTTTTTTCATTCCTTAGTAGAGATTTTATACGAAAACTAGGTTTCGTAGCAATATCTAATTTATGTCTTCCTCCAATCGTTGAAGCTCTCGCGAATGAACGACCCATGCCGTAGTTACGGATCCTCGTGATTATGCTGCCCGTAAAACACAAATGTTACTATATTGCATAACAACTAGGATGTTATTTTAATAGGTAATAGACTGCTGATGTAGCTTCGAAGATTGAAGACCTGTACTGTTATCTTGACTACTGAAACAGTAATTACAGCGAATTTAGGAATGAGCCATCCAAAAATTTTATTCATCCTCATTATAAAACAGGTTTATAAGTATTGAGATGTTCGCACTGAAGTAGACAAAAATTTGCGTGGAGCAATTGAACTTATAATTAGTTATTTTGTAATCTTCATATCTGTATGCGTATGAGAGTGCATATAAGTATGTACACACGGATAAAGTAATGAGTAAGAAGTCGTACAAGTTCAATGGAATAACTGACATAAAATTTAATTGAGTCAATTAAATTTACCAAGTAGGCATTTTATAATTTGAGATTTTAATTCAAATTATACAGAGGTCCAACTTATCGTTATTGCATATGCACATGCATGTAGTTTTACCTCATTTAATGATATACTTAAATATTTCTCGAGACTCCTGATTGTCATGTGGAATTTATCAATTTAATTATGCTGATTTTACTATTCAATATTTCATTTTACCATAAGAGGTACCGTAGGAGGACTAAAATTTTGTTTTTTATGTCAATTAGTGAATCAGATAGAAAATCTCATTGAAAGAGTCAAATTTGAACTTTTGAAGAAATTCAAAATTAGACGGGAATATGATTCATTATTTTCTGAGGTAATAGTTATGCTGAAGTGGTTCACACGATTTTTTCTAAAACTCCACGTGAAAGTTTCAGGCAGAATAATATCAGTTGAAGTATAAACACAACCTCCGATTCCATTAATTTAACTTCTTCGTTTAATTAATTCTAGTTTGCGAGTCAGGATTGACTATGAGAGAATTTACATAAAAAGATACAAATTTCAATCAGAATTGGGAACAACTATAGTTTTTTTAAATTAAAGTAAATACTGAAAAGTAATTCTGAAATTAGTTATGTTAATTTAATTATTTAGTTATCAAGATCAGCATGCAGTTTAATCGCCCAAGCGTTTATCTTTACTCATACCGGTCTCAGTGGCGACGGGGTAACGTCCTCGCCTACCAACCTAAAGGTCACGGGTTCCCGCCTAGGTGGATTTCCCTACATCTAGGGCTTGGTTGTATGTGATTGTCTTCAATATAATGTCTGTAATGCAGGGTAAGGTGGAAGAAGGGACTATTAGTATCAACCTTGTGCAATTAAGTCGATAGTTAAAAATAAAATAAATGAATTAGTAATTTGAATTTAAATGGGTACCACAAAAATTCAAAATATTAATTTAATTTTTAAAATAATTATTTCATTTATATTATTTTTATTTCCTTGAATTTTGTGACCATTTTGTTTGCAAATTACTTGTTTGCATTCTTTGATAAATATTTTTTTGCACTATATCTGTTTTTCTGTATCATTGTGTTTACGTTTTTAATGAAGTAGATTGAGATAATTAAATTTCTTCCACTGTAGATATGGATTGATTTGGTAAATAAACTACCATCTCTCATAGCATTTTACATAAATTTTTAACAAACTTAATATCATTTTATTTGACTTATTTCATGTTAGTAAAAAAGTACAACTGCATTTTCATTTTTGAAATAGAAATAAGTTGAAATTTTATTGATTTATTTTCTTTTAAACGATTTGCCTCGCAAGTTACTCTAAATCTATATGATTTATTTTAATATTCCCAATTTCCTTGGCGTAAAATAGAAAATTCCGCGAAAAACCTCATCTGCTTACATTTATTCATACTGGAGATTAGAGATAAGTATCTTGCTGTCACGCCCTCTTGTGTCATGAAAATAAAGTACCATGAGATGTTCATATCACGGAATAAGATGGATTTCTTGTTGACTAGGTAACGTATTATGAACATTTCCAGAGCTCTCAACGAGAGAGCATCGAATCTAAAAAAATTATTCTTCCTCAAAAATCAATCAGCAGTTCTCTCGGGATGCAAAAAATCTAGCTTCCCGGTAATCGCTCACGATATCGGGAATGACGGTCGGTGAGTGGGAAAAGTTACCCAGGCGCTGTCAGAGCTTCCGTTATTAGCGAAAAAGCCAGTTGGACTAAGGCTGTCGTCTATGTAAAACTTGGAGAAAGATATTCCTTTCAAGGAGTACATTGAGTGGTTGCATTTTTAATATAGCAGAGCATCCATTTTCCCAAAATCAGGTGTTATAAGGAAAAACTGCTCTGTGCTCAACGTTACTTAATCTGATAGATAATTATTAAATTGTATCCATATATACGGTTGCTCTCTCCCAAGCTGGCTTTGGCACGATTACAAGTAGCATATATAATAAAAAATTATAATATTATGCAAACGATTTCTCCATAAATGATCAATTATTTATTCCTTTGACAATTTAAAATCTACATTGTACTGACTCACTGCATGTCATAACAAATATTTAAGTGTAGTCTTAACTTTACAGTGTATACATTTTATTACCAAGTAGAATAAATTTATGCGCATTATCTTAATAGATAATTGCACCTGTTCGGAGTGCAAAATTTGTTTCCGTAAATGGACATCGTGGTTGCTAAGACTGTGGAGTTCAGTTCACTGAATCATAGGCTTCATCTAAGGTGAAGAGCGGTTTAATATCCTTTTTTAATATGGCATATCATTTTTTTAATCGCATAGTGGTGGTAACTTTATTCCGTATTAAGAATAAAATGAAAATCATTAGAGAAAATGTTTTTAAGTGTCTCTCTATAAATTGCAAAATTCAATGAAAATATTCAGAATGCAGTGAGACTTTTTAAGAAATAAAATTTTATTGATATTAGTGGGGATAGTTATCTTTAGTTAAATATAAATCAGGATGAAACTGTATAAAGGACTGAAACAATTATGAATTAGGCATGACATACAATTACTATCATTATTAACTTTCATTTTAGTTAATATGTAATTTTGAGGGAAAACGTAAATATGATTTTTCCACAGGAATTCGCTGAATGCCAACCTTTCGGTGAGATGAGACGGAGTGATTGAAAAACGTGTTTGCTGTATTAGTAACGATTATCACACGATTTAGGGACTGTTAGTGTTTGGAAATTTAAGGAAATTTTAAAAAAGCTCATTGCATGACAGAGATAAAATAGGTTTGTGTGTGTGTTATGTATGCATATATATATATAAATATATATATATATATATATATATATATATATATATATATATATATATATACATACATACATATATACATATATATATATATATATATATATATATATATATATATATATATATATATATATACATACATACATATATACATATATATACATATATATATATATATATATATATATATATATATATATATATATATATATATATTAATATACACAAACATATACTGTCTACGCAAACCCATGAAAATGTGTTTGTATGTGTGTGCGTATATATTAATATGTCACTCTTCTGCATAATAATGACATGTGCATAAATATCACTACTCAAACAGGTGAGCGGAGTTTTTACTGGCAAAAAACGAAACAAGATGATGGTAAATACATTCTGTAGACTCTAAGCCCTGCTTTTTTGTCCAACTCTGTTTAATGAGAGGAGACCTTCCGAGTGATTACGGGCAATGCGAATTCATCCCAAAGACGTCGTTTACCGGATTATGGGCCAGACTTGGAATAATTCCCAATTACCATAACGGGAGAACTAGCCAGAATCTTTAGGGCCTGAATTCGTTTTGTGTACCCTAACAGTTTTCGTCGGAAGAAAGAAAAATTGCTTTCCAGTATCATTCGTCAACAATTCAAGGGTAATCTGCATAAATTGGTGGTTTGCTTATTCCCCAGCTATATAAAAAAACGCATCCATAAATCCTAATAAAATCGGCATTACTATCTTTCATCTTGACCTTACTACTCTTTTAAACTTTAAATCATACTTGCCTACCTTAAGCATACTGACATGCAAAGTTTTGCAAACAAATTTGAGATTTCGATTCCAAATATTTGCTTGATTTAGCTTCTGGAGGCCAATAAATCAATGCACTCACCAGCAGTCGTATTAGAAGAGGTGTAAGGGATCCTTGAATAAACGGAGCAGGGATATATCCAATAATTTCTGGACTTGAATTTTTTGTACTCCAAATCCTATTCCTAAGTTTATGAAATTCTATTCATTATTAACAATGTTTTATATTTCAGATTCAAATGAATTTAAAATGTTACCTGATAATCCTGCGGGGTCAAATTTATTCCCAAATTATGAGACGAAATCTGTATCAGTTTGATGGTAGTTATTTCATTGGTATTTCATTCTCGGTTATTGATGCAATTCTGTGCTTCAAGTGATGGATCCCGTTCCTCATATGGCACTTAAGAATCTATGCCGTTTACCGCTAAAAACGGATTTAGGCCTCCTAACGAGGACCTGGATTTCTCTTCATCCTATTTGCCCTATTTAAAATCATCTCCCATGTACCCATATTAGTGTTGAAAATAGCCTCAGTGGTCATGTAATTAAATAAAAGCTACGGTAAACTAGGCAGAATGCTAAAGTTCTGCCAATAAATGTCAATTTCTGTAAACGTAAGAGCTGGTGGATGATAAGAGGAGCGTTGTGATTGGATTCGAAAGTATTTCCATCCTTAGCGCTATCATTCTGCCATTAAGATTTTCCCGAAGGCTTAATATTCCCCTGTCGTTTTGGAGTCATCAACGACCGAGTGAACTATAGTTCTCATAAGCGTTCAGCGGGTGGAGAGTGTTACATAATCGTAGGGTCTCGAAGCATAGATACTAATATATGCATATACCCTCGAAGGGTTACCCCTGAAACTTGTGATTCGCCTATTAGCTGCATGTACGTGGGATATGCTTTCGGCAGTGCGCTAATTTGCTGAATATTTTCGGAATTTCATAGTTTCTCGGGTGGAAGAAATTTAAGCCCAACCCCCTGCTTCTTCTCTTTTTGAAATAGAGGCATGTATTCCTGACGCATTTCTGCACATAAGCAATTATTTGTGCGTTTTTTTATGCTAATTTGGAGGGGCATTGATAGCCTTAACCTCTAAATCAAGCGTCTTACCAATAATATAATTCCCACCAATACACAAAAACACAGAAACACACACACACACACACACACACACACACACACATATATATATATATATATATATATATATATATATATATATATATATATATATGTGAGTGGCCTTGTGAGTGTCCTTTCTTTGTGTCTCTATATTCTAAAAATCTACATCTGTGTTTTTATATATTTGTGTGTCGCCGATGAGCGTTCCATTTCGAAGATATTTTATATATATATATATATATATATATATATATATTCTATTTCTTCCGATGAAGACGGAATTGAATTCCGTCGAAATGATCAGGAAATAACGGATAAAAAATCTTTTAATGTTCTCTTATATTTAAAAATATGCCTGTTGAAGTGGATAGAAAATTCTTTTTAACCCCCCTTGTAGTTACATTCCCAATCTCGTCTACATATCCCCTAGTAATACCTGTGTGTTCTCAAATTTGCATAAGTGTTTAAAAAGCTATCCATCACACTATTCCACTTTATGCAGTGCATTTCTTAATAAACGCAATTTACTTTTCAGCATTTTTTTCGAAATTCAATGGAACAAATTTTGCTCCACGCTTTTGCATCTTATAAATACCTTCTTATCTGCATGTGAATCCAACTTATTATCGCACAGTTTTCTGAGGAAAAACTGAAAGAGCTGGTATGTTACTGATACAATATGAAAAACCTCACAAATTATTAATCTAAAATCGGTGGGTAGAGTAACTAGTTTTCTGGCACTAATCGTGGTACCTAAAATCAGTAGTTAATGCCGACAGCACCAGAAAACATTAGTACCAGAGATGACTGACGGTGATCTAACGAAGTCTCCTAAACTCCTGTGAAAATAAGGGAATTCATTAAACTTCGTAACATCATCATTAGTCATTTATTTTGGGCGACAATTTATATCTTGAAGAATTCATTTCCTTTAAAATGTATCATCCTTGTTAAAATTTCAAATGAAGTTATACCCCGGAGGGATTTTCCTCCATGTGAAGTTTGATCTCATTTAAGTCCCACCCTCTGTGATTAGAATCATTTGTTTATTAGGAAATTGATTAAAAATGATGCTATATGGACTCAAATTTGGGAAGCTTTGAATTTACTTTTTCGAACGAGGCTTAAATTTACAGTATACCTGTACTCATACGCAGGACTCTTTGGCTAAGAATTCAACATCAATGAGAGGCTGTTCTCTTCAGTCACGGGAATCGGTTTCATGTGGTATAGAGCACCACCTCACAACCTTGAGACCTGTCGAGTAGAAAATCAAATAAATTTTCCGCTTTCACCGCGACGTAACACAATACCTCACTATCATTAGAATTCCTCCAGCTCTCACTCCTACGTTTGGTAGATCCCCAAAGGGATTTCCTGTAATATGCACACAATGTATTCTACTTTTCTTACCCTCAAACGATCCCTCCACTCAGATTTATAACCGAGTTCATTTAATTTTATCCGTGAATGGGTAAGAGTTTCTTTCCTCAGACATCACAAAGTGATTTGCTCATTTCTCTTGCGTTCCATCGCTGTTGAATACGACAATCTTCAATGGTGGCAGAAAGTTTTTTTAGTATCGAAGGGAATAAGATGGGTACGCGGAATAGTAGTCGGCGGTAAGGGTGAGGGTTAGGCGATGGTTTGTAGAAGGAGTTGGGTAGGAATGAAAGGAGAAATAGAGATTACGGGAGAAAATAAGGAAGGATAGAGAAAGAGAGCAGGAGCTGTTCGGGAGGGCTGCTCCCTCTGGGTATTTGAGAGTTTGTCATTTGAGAGATGGAAAGAGAGTGCGAGGGAAGATTCGTTCGGAAAAAAGGAAGGAGTCTTCACAATCGTACAGGATAAAGGAAGAAAGGGACGAGTTGGAGCTTTTACAGATGGGTTGGAAGAGAAGTTGTGTGTGATATTGGCAGATAAAAGGTTACAATGGAATACCAGGAAATGAAAGAAAGCCATAAAATAATGTGTACCAAGAAGAGGGGGACTGATGAGAGGAATTAAACGAACAGAAGGGAATGATTATTTTTTACCAAAAAAAGAAGACAGAAAATGTTTCGCTGTGATTGTGAGACACAGGATAAATTAAGAAAAAAACTTCAAAAGAGCATTTTTTTATTAGAATGCTCAGAAGGACAGTAAATCCGTATTTAGATACTTGCAGCTGAAATGACCTAAAGGTGTGGCCTGATTTTTAATTAAATTACGTGTTGTATTTTACCTATGAAAAATAGCTTTATATATATATATATATATATATATATATATATATATATATATATATATATATATATATATATATATATATATATATATGTATATAATAATCGATACCGATTATTTTTGGCGTATATCTTATGCGGCGTTTATATCATATTAACAGTCATAAATCTATTAGCAAAAACATGAAAAATAACTTACCAAGATCCTAGATGTTCTAAAATATGCACACGATTACCATTATTTCCTATTAAACCCTTAGCCCCTATGAAATTTTGATGTGCTGCTTCTGGTTAATGTAAGACGGATTTAAATGCTTTTGGGACTGTAGTCTTTTAATATACGCAGAAAAGTGAGTGTCGTTTTCAGGGTATTAGGTGTCGTAAATCGAGGCAATTTTCAGGGTTCAAGAGCCGTAAACTCTCCCACGCGAAAACCTACCACACTCAATTTTTAAGCTTATTTAAAGAACTTAGAACTTTCTTCTTATTGCTTCGTAAAATTCTTTACTGCACATCTCCTCACTGAGAATAATAGCCTGTAAACTTCTTCAAGGGCAAATGTATCCAGGATAGAGCATCTAAGGTCATAATCGCGCTACAAATTTCACCGAATATTCATGGTAAATATGCTCAAGTACTAGTAGACTACATAAAAGAGACAAAATGACGAAAAAATTTATCAGAAATCAAATTTTTTTCGAAACTCTCTTTACAACAGCTTATGAGTAAATATCTTTACCAAAAATCAAGTACTAGTGGACTACCTATAAGGGACAACATTCATCCAAAATCAAATTGTTTTTCGAAACTCTCTTTACAACAGCCTGTGAGTAAAAATCTTGACCATAAATCAGCAACAAAATTACAACTACAAATCAGTTGGTATATTCATAAACGTTCTCGTGGACAAAAATATATTTTTAAACTCGTTATTTTCTCATTGAAACATTATCATTTTCAAATTTAAAGTACAAATTCAAGTAGATACTAACTTTAAAGCATTATGAGCCTTCAGAGTTTTTAGCACTCATAATGAAAATATTTTTATGGAAGCTTTGCAGTACATCTCACGTAGTACTTTTGCTTATGTTATCCATGCCAAGTAGGCGCAAAGAAGTGTCTTTCTTTGCGGAACATGCGTAAATATCTTAAAAATTTGAAATACATCGAGGATGTAGGAGGGAAGCGACTGATGTGGAGGAATTGAGAAGATAAGAACACCGGAGGGGATGAACGATGGGAAAATAACCATTTTCTGAAGATAAACGATGTGGATTATGGAGAAATGAGGGATATATTAAAATGAGACGAGAATGACTGAAACGAAGTGAGGGTGCAATGCTGGCAGGAATGAGGGATGTCTCGGGGAGTGGTTGGAAAATAGGAAGGGGTAGAATTAATTGCTCCCTCAGACCCATTCATTTGGTGAGTTCCATGAAAGAAGTTTTATCTTTCATCAAACAACTTTTACATGAACTTCTCTTTCCCTTGGCAAAAGGTCATGCTAGTTAGCGGTTTGTCGAACAAAAGAAGATATTTCTTCTTCCTAGGGCAGCTGGTTCTCCTAATAGGCTAACGTTATTCCCAAAGCTGAGGTTTTGAGTTTCCTCGCATTCAATCCGTAGAATTATGACTTTCCCCTTCAAATTAACACTGGACTTCCCATTTTTTTCATAGCTATTAAGCGTAATTAGGTACGTTCTATAACAATTAAATACCTTCAATTTTGTGGACAAAGGTTACGGAAAAAATTAAAATATTTATTAAATGATTTCCACATTTTTTGGGCTGCGTCCGCGTATGTCGTTTAAATGTACAACAGTTTCGCCAGCTATCCTGCTGGCGTCCTCAGGTCAAGGATGAAAAGAAGCTTGTTGTCCCGTCTTATATAGGAAAAATCCGGCGCCAATACCGGGAAATTTCTTGGCCAATCAGGGAACGTCCTCATATTTTCGCGGAATAATTCTTTTCCACGCACTGTGGAGTGGATATCCATCCTCTCTGTTAAAATTTTTATATGAGGACGTTCCCTGATTGGCCAAGAAATTTCCCGGTATTGGCGCCGGATTTTTCCTATATAAGACGGGACAACAAGCTTCTTTTCATCCTTGACCTGAGGACGCCAGCAGGATAGCTGGCGAAACTGTTGTACATTTAAACGACATACGCGGACGCAGCCCGAAAAATGTGGAAATCACCTACTCATCGCCGCGGAAACCTTCGAACGAATATTTTTTAAATGATTACTTCTAGGGATTAAACGAGCGAAATGAGCCTTCAATTATATAGCTATGCGGACTGCGAAACATTTTCATGTTAGATATACTGATAAATGTATATAATAATCACTCAATATTAATGCTAATATGTATTTTACGGGATATTTATATCAAGTAGTCCAATGCTTACAATCCTTATAGAAGTAAAATTTGTTTTTTTTCGGCGTAACTTTATGGAATTTGCATAACATATTGTAATGAAATTATTGACTTTGTAATTTCACACATTTTATTAAAAAAAACACCACCCAGATTTAGAATTTGAACGTCATCATCAGGTGCTCCTCATAAAAGCGCATTTGGTATATATACCTTCTAATCAAGGGATGAGGTTGGTCAGAGAGAGAGGAGGGTTAAAAAGGTTAAAATTTAGCTGGGAGGGAAAGAGAATTACATCTTTCGGTGTAAATCGTTGACTTGAAAGAGTGGTAGGTCTAGGAGGGGGGAGTGGGAGCGATACAATACTAGTATTTCTTTGGTACGTTTATCCTTGCAATGGACGCATTTCAAAATTTCCAACTGCTCCAAAGCATCAAGCCTTTGATCTTTATTTTCAAAATGAAGAACTTTAGTCACAAAGTCACACTTTACTCACTTATGGAAGAATAGTTTTCTTGAAAAATAATGGACCAAGTTAACAAACAGGAAAGATTACTGCAATTATAAGGCAAAATATTAACTGCAGAAAGATTTAAATTCATTCTACCAAAATATCGCAAACCTATTTGAATGTTGCTAAAAAATATACATGTCGACAATAGAGGATTGCTGATATTACTCTATTGGATGGTGTATTGACATATCCTGCCAAACCCCTTTTGGTGGTTGCTGGGATGAGATGGAGCTATAATAGATAATAAATTGGATAGTTACTAACGGAGCGCTTTAATATTAAAGGAAATGAAAATAACACGCTTGAGTAGTGCATGGGTTGCAAATATTAAGAAACTCAGCTTAGAATTGAAAGAGGCATGATTTAGGTAAGAATATTTTAAGGGGCCTAAGAATGAAAGATATATAAAAAGCAAAACTGCAATATTAAATGATGTCGGACCGCTTGTAGTGATGGATACTAAAAAAAGCTAAAAACTAGTTGAACAATAGGAGCTAGAGTATTTTTGGAGTCATGTCTAAGTTAATGCGGTTTGGACAGAAGTTTTTATTAGGTCAATTTTTAATACCAGCCGAGAAAAGAGTAATGTGTGAGACATTGTTAGCAATATGTAAGGAATATGGAGCGATGCATTGAATTTTACACAAAAAAGAGCAAATCAAGAATTATCAATAAAATTAACTTAAATTGCTGAAAATACCTAGGTTAAGATCAGCTGGGTAGCAGTTTATGACTGCTTGGATTGCAAATTATGCAATCCCATTTCCTGATTTTTTTCGGTTTTAACTAATCAAATAGGATGGTTAACAATTATTGAAAACTTAAGAAACTGCATGCTCTGTGATAAATCAATTCATTTTTTTATGATCATAATACAAAAATTAAGATGAGCATTTAAATAATTTGCATCACGTAATAATTAAGTATTTACATGAAATCGAGGGGCAGATGCAATAAATTAATACTTTGGGTTCTGAGTCACAATTTTTAATAATCAAAAATAATTTCGTTAACTGCACTTAATTTTAAAAAGGTAGGGAACTAAATTAGGGTATTGAGAGATTTCTATATGAACGGTATATTTTAAATAGGAATCGCTTTATTCTGCGTCATAAAAATTATTTTGATTTATAATTGTACGCCAAAAGACTACCAAGGTTTAGATCATTATATTTGAAAGTTATTTTACGACTAAATCATCAGTTAATTTTGAGTTGGTCAGAAAAATGGAATGTAGATTCTCACTTTCATTTTCCATCCAAGGATTAGGCATTATTAACGATACCTGAGAAGCCGAATAATTTTTTTAATGAAGTAAATATTTTATTAAATATTATTGAGCATTAAGGTACTTGTGATTGGCAGTAGGAAAAATAAATAACATATGGATGAAAAAATATACGTATATTGATAATTCATGTGAACCTTAAAAATCATGACCCTCAAATACTACTATTGATATTGAAAAAGATTAAAAAATGTTATCACCCCGTAACAAACAGCAGATGAAGTTATCCGAGAATGTCTGAATTTCTCTTGAAATCTCTTGACCGAAAAACTAATTTCCTTTGAAAGGCCCTTCATTGCACCATGGCGTTAAATTCATCGTACAGGGAAAGGGCTTAAGGGGACCTTTGAAGTTATTGAATCCTCTGGCCGCGCCCAGGACACCGGTTCGTTTTAAAACGAGGGGGAATATAGGGGTCGTGTCCTAGGTGGGAGGAATCGCGCGTGGAACCCGGCGTCGGGTTGATGCGATTATGATTTTTATAACCAAAATTCTAAACGTATATATCTTGCCCGTCCTCCTCTTCCCCATGCCCACATTTTGAGATGCAAATTCAAGGCGGGGAAGTTTCTCTACGGGGTCTCTCTCTCTCTAGTTTCCCCTCGAAAAAAAATCTTTTTTCCGCTTACGAAACTCGGGTCATGGGGGTACGGTAATAAGCGCGGGGACGTGGAAAAACGGTCCGTAATGAGAGGCGGTTTTCGGTGGGTGGAGTGAGGAAATAGCGCATAGAGTGTGGAAAGAGAGGAAACGGTGGTCAGGGTGCGGGAAATGGCGGTGGAAGTCGACCGTAATGGAGGAGGCGTCACCAGATGGAGAAAGCAAGGATACCGAAGAAATTGTGCGTAAAACTTGAACTGGCAGTGGGAAAAAAACAATATGAATACTACGGGAAAGATCTCATATAAATCAAGTAGTAAGGAAACCAGGGAGAAACAGTGGCGTTTTGGACGAACCTTGCCATGTAAAATGTTTCATAAAAACTTCGGTGAGCGTAGGAGTAGGGAATTTTTGATAGATTGAAAGGTGACAGTTCTTTCCCCATGTTTGAGAGCAATTGGCAAATATCATCACCCTCTCCAACAAAAGAAGACTCATATCTCCAATACGGCAGCATTATTTTCTCCTATTCCTGAGACAAATTACATTAATGGTAAAACGCAATGCAAAAGAAAGGCCGAAAGTAGATTAAAGTGTTTCAAAGATGATCACAATGATAATTTGAAAGAAAGGTAAATGACATAGTTTATGGCGTTACTTTAGGAAATCCTTCATGATCATGGAATACAGTTGGCTTTTCCAAATAACATATTATATATGCGAAGGTTCGTTACAGCATAGCATTTTTAATTCCAGTCTTCAGGCCGTACCTGAATATGCAACAATCTAACAAGACCTATTTTGAAAATATAACATTTTATGTGGGAAATCAATATGTCTATATGTTATTCCATCATGAAAAAATATATAAAGTATAAAAAATTTTAGGAGCAATATTTTCCTGAAGGATATATAAAGCCCTAAATTTAGGCCGTCAGTTAACTGTGAATATGATCGCAGATTGTAATGGCATTAATAAGAGGAGAGTGTATATCATTATCACTGAAAATTTGGTGATGCGAAAGAACTGCTCTAAACTCGTCCCGAAGGTCTTGGCGGATGATCAAGAGCATAGTCGAGTGTCTACTTGTGAAGACTTTCTGTGAAGTGACGCAACAATTCCCCAACCCCCTCACAGTCCCGAATTGACACCAGCAGTCTATTTCCTATTAAAAAAATAAAATCCTCCCTTAAAGGACACCATTATGACCCTAGGTGCAGTCAAAAAAGGTTGTACTCGTACCCATTAGGACCTTCCGGAATCCGCTAACCATGGAGCTTTCCAATTGTTAAAAAAGGTTTGGGCAAAATTGTGTCGTTTCTCAAGGAATATCCTTTGAGGAATTTTGAGGCATTTTAGCAATATCTAAAATAAATCTATTTTTCGAATCTTTCCTAAAGTAACCAGGTACATTTCATAAAAAAAGCAACAGAATATTTTTAAGCGCGATATAATTGGTTGGATTCATTTTTAAAATTTTTATACGATCCATATAAGCTTTGCGATGAGAATCATTTGCCTAATAAGAAATAATTTTTAGCTTCACTCACATATCGTGATTTTGAAATGATTTCCCGAGAATGGATTGATGCCCAAAATTTATTTCTTTTTATTTTGACAAAAGTAAAACTAAAGAACATTTTATTACAGTGTTTTTTATTAACAATTTTTAATTTAAAACATCATTGGGTGTAACAGAACCTTAAAAATATTGATAAAAAATTTGAAAATATTTAAATATAATTATTGTGGTTGTGATTGTGGCTTCCTCCTGAAGATAAAATGTTGAAACCCTCAGGACTTGATTTATCTAACGTTAATTGGTACGTTTACCGTCATAACTCACTAATTAGTAACTTGTAAAGAGGGCTTTAGGTTTAAATTTTAGATGATATCCTCGGACAGTCACATCTTCTCCCAATAAGCTGTAAAGTAATTCTCTTTTCCGGAGCATAGCGTATTAGTAAAATAATTGGTGGTCCGAGAAAGAAATCAACCCCATTATTCAGGCTGAGTTACATTAACTTACCTAATGGCATACTTCCATGTGAGCTCTATTGTGCGTTGTCAAAACTTAACTTCAAAGTTAGTAAACTATAGTAATCTTAATCATTTATATAAGGGTGTTTCTTCTCAATTTTTTATATATCTCTAGGAGAGATAGATTCACTAAAATATGTCATACTCTTTCCATTTAAATTATTGTGTTCTCCGCACATTCTTACGCCTTGGCTCTTTAATTTATATTCATTGCATGGAGCAATAAACTCAGTATACACCGCAAGACCAGTTTTTTATTGCCCATACAATCTCTGACGTGTTATTTTATTGGTTTAGATAACCCTTTGAGCCTGAACATAAATGTATTCATTTTGATGTACATTCGTATTCCCAACACGGCAACATTCATAATAAGAACCAGAGTTCCGTGATGATATCGTTGCTTCATTAAGAATGCTGATCGTTTGGGAAGTTATGGTATATCTTGCGCTCTATTACGAAAAACAGGTGGTAATCCAAGTGGCTGTCATTGAAAACCTACACGGTAACAATATAGGTATTTCTATTAGTTAGCAATACTCGGAGTTAGACCCCCTCGTGCTAGTGTGGCACTAAGGCAATATATGAACCTTATAAGATCGAATAAATATACTGTAAGCTTGAAAGAAGTTTACTTGATTTTAAAGAAAGATGAAAACTCTTGAACAGCAATATAAAATTTCACGTTTTCTTAGCATGTACTCATACAACTCGCATATGTGAAATGTGATCATAAGTAAAATCCTTCGAGACACTAAAAACTATTGATCATTCTGATAGCATTTTGTGTCATTTTATAGTTCACATGTTGTTTTTTGGACAAAACATTAACATGTGAACTTAAAATGCTCACCTGCCTGATATCGATGAGGTAATGTCAAAATATTTCAATGAATACGAATATTTTATAATCACAGGGGACTTAACGGCTAATTTTAATTCAAATGTAAGCGCTTTTGATACCACTTATCTCCGGAACATGTTTAATACTTATAATTAAAATACCTTACCGCCTGTGCCAACAAATAAAATTTAAGCATCCTCAACGTGGATCGACTTAGCTAACACTTCCAATCCTGAAAAAGTAGTTTCCCATGGTCAACGTGATGCACCTGGCATCTCCTCCCATGACTTAATCTACATAGTCTACTCACTCAGTACCCCAAAGTGTATGCAAACATTTATTTCTAAATGTAACTTGAGTCTTATAAATGATTATGATTTGATAAATTCTGCTGCATTACTTCCATATTGTATATCTAAACACTGGAATATTGCATATCTAGATGACGTTGAAGAAATATTTGAGGTTTTAAATTCTATTGTAATTCGATTGCTGGAATCATTCGCACCTAAAAGCGGTGTACGTGTCTCTAAACCACCTGCACCATGGCTGACACCGGACGTAAGAAAATGGCTGCACGCGATACAGTTTTTCGCACTTTTAAGAGATCTAAAAGCATAGCCTTATTTCAGAAATAATAAAAACTTAGGAATAAAGCTAAGCAGGAGACAAGAAATGAAAAAATGAGGTAATTTTACTCATTTACTAGCAAAAGGGAACCGTCAAGTGACACCTGAAGTAAATCTAAATTTGTCGGAACAGGTAAAAACAAAGATGTACCTCTACCCTCTTTACAGTCGCATGACATATTGTGCAATAATTTCACCTTACTAACAAACGCAGTGGATACATAGACAAAATCCAGTACTCGGCAATTACTTCACGATAAACTAAATCACAATTTACCACCTGCTAACACATTTCAATTTTCTCGGTCTCAGTACTCAAAACATTACGAAAAATTAAATCCACAGCACAAGGGTCGGATGGAATTTCTATTATGTAGACGACATCCATATATATCTAAGTGCCGCAATCAATAACCTTCCTCTCGCTTTGCAATTAATTAATGCTGTCCTTAATAACATAACAAGATGGGACACGCAAAACTTCATTGCATTAAGTTCACTTAAAACGCAAGCTTTACTCATTTGATATCCCAAACTGCTAAAACCTATTGGTGTATTTAAAACACTCAACTTTTATCTTCAAAACACCGTCATTTCATTGAAGAATGTTTTTACAAATTTAGGTATCCTTACAGATTGAAATTTCTCATGATTTTCACAAGTTTATAAAACTTACCGAACTGTTAATCACTTCTTCTACTCCTTTAGGAAATAGTAGTATGTTACACCCATCGCATTAAAAAGGCAGATCGTTTCTTCTCTCATAATTCCTTACTTTCATGATGTTTACGAAGGTTAGGAGCCAGACGAAAGGTAGTGCACGCAGCGTCTGTTCCTCACTGAGGCACCTGCAAAGGCGTGTGATCCCATTGGGGCGGCCATTGAGTGATGGTGTCACGTTAAAAACACTATTGAGGAAGGCAACGGGAAACCACCTCAATTATTATTCCCAAGAGTTTTATGATAAACATTACACAGAATATTTGTCCTGGCAAATACGCGACTCGGCCCAAGCGGCCGTGTGCCGTTCCCGGCTGCGGGGGAGGCAAGGCTTCCGCGGTCGTATTCTCACGAAACCCTTGCAAAAGAAAAACCAGCAGCAAACGGACAAAAGATGCAGAAGAAGAAAACCAAATCAGTTAGAATTGGAACTTTTAATTATAGAAAAATGCTGAGGACAGGAAAACTAGAGAATATTAAGCGAAAAATGGAAAAAGCATAAATAAATATTTTAGGTCTATGTTAAGAGAAATGGAAGGATAGCGGAGACTACTGGAGTGATAGCCATAGAGCATTATATACCGGAAAGGGAAAAACACTCGGGGGGTTCCCACAATATTGATAAAAAAGGTTGGAAGAAGTAGTCAGCATAGAACAAGCAGCGGATAGAATATTACCAGTAGATATAAAAGCAGAACCGACGAATTAGGTCATTGTTCGGGTATATATTCAACGAAGCAATCATAAAGAGGAAGAAGTCGATAGGATATACGATCAGTTAGAGGGCATAATCGCTTGTGCTCCAGCTGGGAAACATTTGATAGTGATGGGGTATTGTATTGCCATTGTATGCAAAGGAAAAAAGGTAATGAGGTGGAGGACAACGGTTTAGGTACGAGGAATGACCGCGGATAGAAAGCAATTGAGTTCTGTAGGAGACAGGGGTTAGTCATTACCAACACTTAGTATAGACACCGCAAAAGGCGTAGGTATACATGAAAAGTGCCAGGTGATTCAGAAATGTATCAGTTAGATTATATTCTGGTTAGACACAAATTTAGTGTCAATGAGATAAATTCGCACAGCTTCCCGGGAGCGGATGCGGACTCGGACCACAAGTTAGTTGTTATGAGTTTAGCGTCCGTTTCAAAAAGTTTAGGCAGGGGCGTAATAGGAAATGGAATATATAAGCATTAGCTGGATTGGCCTGAAAGGAGTATTAGCAGGCTGTAGAAAAATCCATGAGAGAGGGAAAAGAGCTCAGTTCAATCAAGGCAAAATGGATATATATCAAAAGAGGGATATCGATCGCCACAAAAAATTATGGGAACCACAGAAAACTATAGGTAATGGTGTAAGGATATGCAAAATAAATTTTCATGGATGAGATGATTAGAAAGATAGATGAAAAAAGAAAATGAAAGGATATGAGCACAGAGTCAGGCAGTAGGGAGTAAAAACAGTTAAATAATACACAGGGACAGGTAACAAATAATTTAAAACAATGGCAAAAAACACAGTGTGAGGATATGGAAAGTTTCCAGAGGAATTTTGAAATTAGTACGCTATACAAGAAGATTAACAGACCATCGGGAAGTAAGTAGGAATGATCTCTGTTACCGTTTGAAGCTTGGCCAGGTAATAATCGAAACAGTAAAGAACCGACATAGAAGAAAGAAATATTTAGAAGAACTGCATGGTAAAAGAATTAGGCCAGCAAAGTAAGACAGAAAAGTAGAAAGAGGGCATAACGTAGGTGAAGATAGCTTTTGGAGGAAATGATTAATGAAGGTGCATGGAAAGAATAAGAAACAAGTATGAATGTTCGAGAGGAATTCGAAATATGAACTAGATTTCTGGAGATCATGCTTAAGTTTCTCTGTAAGCCGAGGGGTTACAAGCTTTGCTGAGAGAATGGGAAATTTAATACGATAGGTATGATGATGAGAATCAACATAAATAAAACAAAGGCCATGTGATTTTCCAGAACTAGAAATACCAAGGTTACCATTAAAATAAGAGCGCAGAAGTTGGAATAGGTTAGCAGTTTACGTATCTCGGAAGTGTTTTGGACCAATATGGTCAAAGTAGTCGGGATAAAAGGAAAATAATTGCACTGAAGGAAAAGGCTTTCGCAAAGAGAATGGAGTTAATGAAAGATACGTTGAGTAAGGTTGTTAGTAAAACACTTGTCAAACTTTGATATGGAGCGTTTTTTATATGCGGCACGGAAAAATGGTGACATATACAGTAGGGTAGACTTAGGTTGGTGGGTTTTGAAATGTTGATTTGGAGTAGGATAGGGAAGGTGATATAGGCGGAAAGGTAAACGGAGGAAATGCTACCGTATAGTGT
This sequence comes from Hetaerina americana, assembly GCF_022747635.1. NCBI lineage: Eukaryota > Metazoa > Arthropoda > Insecta > Odonata > Calopterygidae > Hetaerina > Hetaerina americana. The sequence goes on along the minus strand of NW_027287205.1, from coordinate 30,269,653 downwards.
GCGAAGAGAGGTGATTGTTGGAAGAAATCATAGGTAGGCAGGAAAAATATAGGACGTCTTGATCGGCAGAATGTTGAAGAATATGATAGAGGGGTTAGGCAAACGAGGAAAGGGAAGGAATAGGATAGGGATATTGGGCGGCTGAAAGGGAGGAAGGCATTACACAAAGATGAAGAGGGACTTTTCGGGAAGGACAATAAGTTTTTTTTTGTTATGAGAAACAAAATGTATATTCGGTAGTTGTGTCCATGCAAAAACTACCTTAACTTGTACATTACTTTAAAAAAATCATAATTAAATTAACTACGCCTTATTCATTTAAAGGTTATATCATTTGTTTTTTATATGAAGCGTTCAGATTAAATACCTGTATATTTATGTTTACTTAGCAAAACGACAGAGAAATTGGGAGGAAAACAATATATATATATATATATATATATATATATATATATATATATATATATATATAGAAATATATTTTTATATCTGTATATAGATTTATATATATCTATTGATACAAAACAAATTTTTCCCCAAAGGTAAAAAGTTCCTTTAGGAGAGAGAAGCCGTCGGGGTTGACGATTCCAGGAATTCGTCTTAAGGTGCGAGGATGGGAAGGTTCAAAGTGGGGACTAAGCAAGTTAAAGATAATGTCGTCTCGGGAGTGGGGGAAAAGGGGTTTCAAGTTCAGCAATCTGGCCCAAAGATTCTCAGCTATGAAAGGAGAAAGATGGAGAGAAATGAGTAACATGAGATAAGAAGATGATTTTATGTGGCTTAACACCATTTGGTGAATGAATTTTACCTTAAATATTTTTATAAGGACATTTTCCTCCTTTTTCCAGCCGGATATATATATATATATATACATTTTCATACATACAATTCATCGTGTACAGTTAGGCACGGATTTATATATATATATATATATATATATATATATATATATATATATATATATATAATATCATACTCAACTAAGTAGATTTTTCTCATTCCCTCATACCCCCACTTTTCCGCCTCTCGTTCCGTTCTGTGCCCTCCCTCCCATATCTCGGTCCTTGTCACTTGACACGGCGAAAGGAGTGGGAAATCTCTGAAGGGAATAAAGTGGGACGTAATAAAAAAGGGACGAAATCGCAATTTACACTCAGGAGGGTGAGGAGCTTGTATAAACGGAGTCCGTGACATTTTAATGAATGACGTCGTTCATTCGACAAACAAAGGGAAGGAATGGGTTAAATAAAGAAAAGTTCTGTGGATGGATCTTCAGAGCGGGACGTGAGAAACGCTCTCGACAATGACTAAATAAAAATAATATTAATAACAATATAAACAATGAAGAATTCGTTGAACAGTCGCTGGATGCGTTAATGAGCCCTTCCGGTTTTATTTGTGAGATGAAAGGAATATTTTTTCTTAAAAATGAATTGCAAGCCAACAATTAGTTCTTACTTAATGGAGGAGTTTCAACCGCCAAATTTACCGCGTCACTTTGCATTTTTATGAGTTAAATTGAATATTTCCGCCGCAACCATTTTGCTCTTAGGTAGTTCTAACGCTGAAGAATTAAAAGAAGAAGAAATAAAATAGCGTTAAAAGCTTTAACATAATTATAATTCATGACATGACTCATTAGGTGAGGCTTTCTCGTTACAATCATCAGTAATCGTCAGCCATGGGATTACTGCATCCTACCTCTCCCCACTCAATTGATCTCGTGGACAATGGTATCAATTCATTTCGTCCATCTTTTTCATATTTTCATTTCTTTGGCTTTATGAGAGATGTTTTCTCTGGACATCTTTAGTCTTCTAAAGGCATACTCGATGAGATTATACTTAAATTATTTTTCTCCAAATATTTTTAATATTATTCTCATAAAATTCCCGTTGGATACGTCTTCAATTCATATACTCTTCGTTATTAGCTATCGTCATGTTACCATTTTGAATATCCTATCTATTTTTCCATTTTATCTCGCATCTCTAATCACAAATTCTTAACCTCTTAGAATATTTTTGGTCAATTATATGCATTATTTTATTATATTACCCCAACTATTTACTTTTATTCGGTGTATTTATTTTTACTTTGGTAGAAATATAAATTTTGGTTCTCCTTACAGTAACTTACTACCACTTCCAGGTTATGTAATAACACAATGTTTCCATCTCCTATCATTTGTTGCCCTCTTAAATGCACCTATTACGTCACCTATTATGATTTCATTCATCCTCAAGTCTCCAACTGACCATTGTCGTTTAACTTTTGATCTTTGTCTTTGGACAGTTTTCCTTCTCTCCTAATCTTCTGGTATGTCCAATCCATGACCTTTTCTTTCGCTTAAGTAATAAGTTTATTTTTTAATCGTCCTTGAATAACTTGTCATTAACATTTCATGGTGGCTCTTGGGAGTCGTAGGATTTCGTATCTGTTTTAGTTCAGGACAAACAATTTTGATTTGTCTTATTGAAAGGATATTGTTTCCTTCTTTTCACAGAAGCATAAATTGAATACTAAGAGCATATATTATTTTAATTTCAGCAGAAATGACTTTGCAAAAAAAATATTTTGATTAAATATAAATTTCCCATGAAATGTAGATTGATGCTGAAATATGACCCGTTGAATATTCTTTAGTTTGGTTTCATTGAAATAACTTGCAATGTCTTAATGCAATCGGTGATTTGTAAACAATTTGAACATTGAAATGCTTGACTACCATAATTCCTGATCCCCTGTTTCAAACTTCGAAAATATATAGACAGATGACTTGTAGTACAAATTAAGAGTGTTATATGTTTACAATAGTATTATTTGGCATATTTTTGAGTAAAGGAATACCGAATTTGAATATATTTCTAAACTATTGATTGAAATCGTATTTTAGAATTGAATCATATGTGAAACGGGCATAGGTATGTCTATAATTTGATATCATAAATTCTCTTTCATATCTCGTTATTCACAATTAATGCTAAATTATTTAAATGAATTTTAGTTACTGTAAACATCTATCAATTTTTTTCTACGAGTACTGATACTGATTCTCGTATAAGAATGTTTTATGTGCGTTGAGCACCTGTTCTTTGGGAAAAGTGCTTAGAGATGTTTTCCTTGGGGAAATAATCAACTATCTTTAAAACGGTCATCCATTAAGTAACTATTTTGAACGATTGCTCAATATAATTGAGTCATTAAAGAAAATTATTTTGCTATTTAGTTAGATAAAAAAAGACGAAGTTTATACACAAAGTTGAATTCTTATATTTAGGTGCACATCATGAGGTGATTCCGTTATAAAACTATCGTGACATTTGACGCAGTTTTTTAAATTAGCTGTTGAGTACTTTGGCGATATTAGGTAAGATACCTGTATGAACAGTTGTAAGTTCTTCATCTTCATCTTTTGTTGCGTTTATAGTGACTATATTCCCTACTCTGCTACAGTATTTTTGTTTCTCAATTCTAAATATTTCTACTATATTGAACCAAACTATCTCATTTGATGAATTCATGCTGCTTCCGGGAATTATCGTCGCGGAGGTGAGTTGATGGACAATTGTTTCGCCCCCAGTCCTGGAGGCGTCTTCGGCGGCGGAGGTCTAACTGAGTTGCGTTGTTTCAGTTTTCAAGTTTTTATTTCCGTAAAGTAATAGTGATACAAGAGATATACATGAAATATAAAAGAAATATAATAGAAAAATATGGTAACCCCGTTTTAGGATTAACTCCTCTTGCAATTTGGCTGCTTGTAATGCAATAGGAGACGCTGGCTGGCCGGGAGTTCTCTGATTCGCTCTTTCTTTGAGGCAAATGGGAATCAACCTTTTCCATGTGGGAGCCAGGGTTTAGCCGTCCTCACGGTTGAAATTTTTTACATTCTATCACTATATTGAAATTTAAGTATTAATTTATGGTAACAGCTGGAAAAATAATCGACGGTGGTGCAATTTACGATTCGAGTAAGACTCGAGATTCAATACAGGCCTGTAGGCCTGATGCCGTCTACAGCTTCTGATTTTCCACTCTACATAAAGGCAGAGGGTCGTGGTAAATATGGACATCATGCCCACACATTGACTAACTACTTTCTTCCACGAGCATCATCTGACACGGTGGGGTGTTCAATCTTTCATGGGGAACATATCATGGTTGGATACGAGCTCCACTTTCAAAGGACTAGGTTTTCAGAAAAGTTTTGATAATACTATATAGAATCTTGAAGCAGTGAATAAGTATCATTTAGAACTCTAGTTTATATTGATAATACATGCCATTCATTTAAAATCAACCATATAGTTTTAGAAATAAATGAATTCCTATTTTATTTTAAATGTTTACTGACATGGTCAAACATATTACTTAGTTGCAGTAAGTCGGACTATGTTATTTGGAAAAATGTTAATCGATGCCCTTCAGGATAGAAATGCGGAGGCTATTAGAGAGTAGCAGCACTTTAGAATTTCATAATGACTAGGGAAATTTCATGTGACCGCACCGTGCAGGTACATTGGGGAACTAGCATAAAATAAGAGAAATTGGACTGCAATCATGATATATCTAATGGGTCGTTCTCTTACACAATTCGCTAGTCCACCGAAACGAAGTTAAAGTATATAAAGAATTCAACTCGACGAATCGTGTTGTACTTTATCTCCCGTTTCATAATGGCTTGAAGTTAACCCACGATTTTTTACATTAAAAAGGTCATGTATAATAAAAACCTCGTACCCGACGCCCTCTTGGTGGCTCATGCCATGCGTCATAGAGGCACGGGCTAGGAGGTTAAGATCTCGAAAGACATTCTCCACCATTCTGCCCCCATACGTCGTTAGTAAAGGTAAAAGCACCTACCCGCAGACGTGAGCCCTGCTGCTGAACATTTAAGAGCGCTGGGAAACGGGCTGCTCAATGAGTAGGTCGTTCGGACCGCCATGAGTATTACCTTTACCATATTCGATACGGGTCTACTTCTATTTATGCACTCCATCCTTTAAAACTAGGTTGATTATTGGAGTATTATGCATGATCTTTAAACGTAAGGAGAAATAGGATAAATTAACATTGATACACTCTTATGACATGGAAGCTAAAATTCCTGTGGCTTACGGGTATTATTTGATTTCAAAAACTTTCCATGGAGAAAATGCAGTGGAGGTCTTTTACTGACCATTTAATTGATACGTAAAACGTTGAAAAACTATTTGTGTGGCAACTACGTAAGAATTATAATGATACATTAACAGTGTGTATATATATATATATATATATATATATATATATATATATATATATATATATATATATATATATATATAGTGTGTATATATATATAGTAAAAGTGTTATATATATGTATATGTATATATATATATATACAGGTGGTGATATATATATAGTAATAATTAGTAATAAGTTTTGTGAAATTCGTAATTTTGATGACTATAAGTCATATTGGTCAGTCATAATAGGTCAGTATTTAATGGAGGAATTAGACGTCAAAATTTCCAGTTCATCAGCTGTCAGCAGCTATTCATTTCTTCACGAAATCAGCTGTAAACTCGTTGCGGAACAATTAGTAAATCACTTGAAAACGTTCCTAAATAGGTTCCCACAGGTGTGTGACATTTATATAAATGTTTCTCCAGGTATAAGCTAATTTTACGGGCTAACCTAAGCCTAATGACCTACTTATGTGAAATGAACCTATGTCATCCTTTGAATAAATTCAAAGGATGACATAATACATTTATATTTCACTTGTCACAGCGATAACGGGTAGTATTTCAAGTAAAATAGTCAACAAGACGATACGAGACGTACATGCGGCTCCGCTGGCATTAGATAGCCGGAGCGGAATTAGAAGCAGTACCACCTAAAGATTTAGGAATTCTCTTCTGCTTTTTTAAATGATTATTTTCTTGTAAATGCTTGAAATAAAAAAACATTTCTTAAGAAATTTAAACCAAGAAACTCATAGAAAGGGCACTCACATATGCAGTTTTGACTTTTCCTTTGCCATCATCAGAATATGATGATGTCCTATCTTTGTTCTTCTGTGTTTGAATGTCTTAAGAAACGTTACTACATAAACTAGTGTGTATGTTTATATATATACACACACACACATATATATATATTTATTTATTTATGTTTATTTATTTTTAACTTTAAATGTTTCATATTAAAAACTAGTATTCATTAAATGGTCTACAGTACGAAATGCCACTCTTTGTTACTTCCAAATTAAATTTTACCAAAATATTTGCGATGAACCTAAAATTTGAAATTAGAGCTCTTTAGTGTGCATGCGAGTTGAAAATAAGGAAAAAAGATATTTTATTGCCAGTATATTTTATCGATTAGCAAGGAAAATTTACTTTAGTAGTGATTACTCCGTTTTTTTTACTGTCGTTTCCCCAGAGTTTAAAATTTAAAGGCGTAGCTTTAGGATCAATTATTAATCGAGTTCGTAAAAATTTTGGTTTCGTTCACATTTTGGTAATGGTTTCAGTCGCATGGTTTCATATGCCTTTATATTGAAATCGGTAATGAATGGTGAAATTATATGTTCAATTATACACTGTGATGGTGGTTTAAGGTTTAATCATTGCTCTCTTCAAGTGCACAATTCTGAAATTAGTATTTTAACATTAAACTATAAAAAATACAATCGCGTATTTCTGTCATGTTCTCTTGTTACGTTTTTTGCGCTAAAATGTTTACTAGAATATTCATTCATTTATTTCTGGAAATTCTGGTGGTTTTGTAAGTCAAAAATACTTGCAAGAAAACATATTCATCAATATGTATACATCTCCAGGATGTATGATCACAACTCAATAAAGGTTCAAATATTGGACATATATAATTAGCATGATTACCTAACATGCATTTTAATATTTGTGGAATATTTTGCATATGCTTTGCTGAAAACCACACTTAAAATGAAGTTTCAATGTAGCTTTAAACAATTTTTCAGCATACATAGCATTGAGATGGGTCAAGTTTATTACCTGCTCTTCCCTATTGCCTTCCGTCTTTTTATGAGTTAATTATTTTAGACCACCCCTCGTTGGCCTCCACCCGGAATGGAAACACGTACGTGGGCGATAGAGATGAGTTCGCTGTGAAGTGAATATCGGGGACGGAACGCGAGATAAACCGGGTGATGTGGTTTTCTTAAATGCGGCGCATTCTTTCCGAGACCCGAAGTATTCTGGTGCATACTTCACTCTCCGGGCTCTCACCACGGGACTAGATTGGAGATTGGGTTTGGAAAGGGCAAGTGGGTTCGGTAGTTAACTCCCCTTCGATTTCTCTTTCGCCTGGTGAGGAGTTTCCGAGGCGAGAAGAGAATTCGCGCGAGAGGAGGAAGGAGATGAGGCGGGAGTTCATAATAGGAAGGGGATGGTGTTGCTATCGGGAGGGAGTGGATCGGCGGTGATGGAGGGGAAGACGGCGGGTGAGTTGCAAGGAGATCAGGGTTCGGAATGATCGCGAAATGGCGGATGGAATGCGACGCCCTCTTCCTGTTGAAGGAAGAGGTAAAAAGAGGGAGAGAGATAGAGTGAGGGAAAGAGGAATCCACAGAGGGGGATAGAGTGAAGCGCCTGCGGTGTCCCCGGTGGTCGGAACTAGAAGCAGCGGGTAGGATTGGCGGTGGGAGGGAACGGAGAAAGATCTGTGTGTGACTCTGGAATTCGGTATTCCGCGTCGCTCGTCGGAATAAATGAGGCGTTTTCGAGAGCAATGGCTGCCATAAAACCGAGTTCCCCGGGTCGGGACTCCCGCGTGCGAGTCGGGAGGCTGGCGAGGCTTGGGAGAGGGGAAGGGTCTGTGGGAGCTTTTGGGGGCTCCTCTGGGAAGAGCCGGAAGCGGGTGAGGGAGAGGGGAGTGGAGGTTTGAATGTCAATTGCTCATTAAGTGGGCCGCGGGACGAATGGAAGCGAGCGAGATGTCTTGCCTTTGATTTCTTCGGTTTGGCCAGAGAACGAAAGCAAACGGACGGTGAGAACACAAAAATGAGGTTGGGCAGTTCCGGGGACTAGTTCACATATATTATATTGGCGAAAACGTCGTGACGGACGAAGTGCGAGAAAGTGCAAAATCGAAGACCTAATAAAGTCATTGTATGAAATTTGCGAAGTAAGGAGCATTATGCAGTAGATAAAGGGGGCGCGAAAAGAACAAATATGGTGAACTAATGAAGGTAGGTATTTTCACTTAATTTACTTATCTGCATCCGTATGCATGCAAATTTTGATTGTATATATTTTGAAGGAAAATGACTGGTTTGAAAGCAAAAAATGTAAAAACGGAAGGTATAAATTACTTGGTTCAAATAAATAATTAATATTTTAATATACTACAGTACAGAACATATAGTAATTTGAGTGTTTACAAAACGCAGTTACTTCAAGATCGAAGCAGGCCAGATGAAAATTTGCCTGAAATTTTATTTCCATCTCTATCGAGTCAAGTTATACTTATTCATATATCCATTACGAGATGCATTGGAAATCTTTCCAATGAGGCTATACGGATTCCGTCTTTCAGAATGGCACACTTGAGAAGCAAATATTACTGGTAATGGTAGGAATTCCAGATGCTTCCTTTGTTATATTTCCTTATTAGAAAAATTTTGCCATTGAAAAGTCTCAAATATTAAATACAAGAAAGATACAACTCAAGAATAGTTGATAATCAAGTCTTCTGTATAACATACTATTCTGGAAGTACTTTTATCATACTTAAATATAAGTAATATTTACTAGAAAGAAGTTTGTTGAAATAATGATAAACGTAAGAATACATCTACCAGCGCTCTCATCCAGTAGCTCAAAATAAGTAAGTTTTCTAATGTTCATCCTTTCGGTAAAGAAAGATTTAAAGTGGGGCATTTTACTGAAAATGCATTTATCATCCCTTTGAGAACGCATCAGAGAAGACTATCCTAATTAAGAATTGAAGTAGACATTCCTCCAAAACAGAAAAACGTTCTTTTGATAAATGGGATTTATTCCGAAATTTCATACCATAAGGAAAGATGAAAAAACATTGCAACGTGTGTAATTTCTCACATGAAGACATCATGATCATGCTGAATCTGCGTTTCAAGCAAAGGTAGTATTCATAAATTTTTGGAATAAGAAAACCTCAATGACAGCGCTAATTGTGTGCTAATGGAAGCACTAACAAGTTACTTAATGGTTAGCCTTCCTACCATATTTATTCGTTTTATGGATCTTTGATGCTGTATATTGTTTTGATAAGGACATATTATTCATTTTTAATTATAAGCAACGATGTTTGTCTTAAACATCAATGTAAAAGTACCCTCTTCGGGAACATCGGGAACTAAAATTACCAAAATAAATTTTAAAATAATTTTTCTTTATAAATTTCCTTAACCACTCAAAATGATTGGTTAATGGGTATTATAATCACTTCGTCGATCCAGAAACTTTTCGTAGTTTACAATATATGATTTTATCCAATTATCAATCAGCAAATTTTTATTACTGTCCTTTAATTTTCAAATACATTAAAGTCCACGTTAAAATACATGAATATTGTTTCAGATATTTAAATTTCATCCAAAACTAATTGAAATTTGTGCATACTTTAACTAACTTTAAGTATGTTATTAAATAAATGAAAATTATGAAATTAATTAAAAAATTTAAAACTTTTATTAGGATATTATTTTTATTAGGTAATCTACCGGTTAAGGTAGGTTTTTGGATGGACACAGCTACTAAATAAATATTTTGTGATTCCTAACAAAATACAAAATCCAGTATCCTACTCTACATCAGGTCACTCTTCATCTCTGAGTACTTTCTTCCTCCCTTCATCCCGTCTAAGATCCCTATCCTGTTCCTGCCCTTTCCTCGTTTGCCTAACATTTTTCCCGTTTATTACCGTCTTCAACATCCCACTTCCGGTCAATACCCCCTTAATCCACTTTTCCTGTCTACATAGGATTTCTCCCAACAAACTCCTCTCTTCGCTCACCATACAAAGTACTTCCTCATTAATTGGAACCCGTGCATTGTCTTGATGAAAAAGAATCTTTTTATTTTTTAGAAAATGACGCTTTCCCTTAATTTTTTTGCCCAGCCGTTCCATTAATGACGCATAATTCTCACCTGTTATCGTTATTTCCTTTTTCAAGTGATCAATGCAGATGATTCCGAGGGTATCCCAAAAGACCGTGGCCATAACCTTACCGGCCGACTTGACCGTCTTCACCCTCTTCAGAGCGCGTTCGCCTTCAAATATCCACTGTTTTCACATTTGCTTTGTCTCTGGAGTACAGTGGTGTATCCATGTTTTATCAACAGTTATATATCGACGCAGAAACTCATCAAGATTGTAACGGAAATGTGCCATAACAACCTCAGAGTCGACCACACGATGCGTTTATTCTCCGCTGTGAGCAAATGCGGCACCCATCTTGCCGAGATTTTTTTCACGGCCAGTGTTCCGTGCAAAATAGAAGCTACTGTACTTTATACTTTATAATAGGCCTATGGCTTCTACTATTTCGCGCACCTTGATTCGCCGATCATTTAAACTCATATCGTGGATATTATCAATCATTTCGGGGGTAAACACTTCCTTAGGGCGTCCGGATCTGCATTCATCTTTTGTGGATGTGCGACCACGTTTAAACTCATTCACCCAATTGTAAGCAGTTGTAAACACAGGAGCAGATGTGTCATAAACTTCATCCAACTCAGCTGTTATTTCTTTCGGCGTCAACCCTTTCAAATGCAAGTGTTTAATTACTGCTTGAAACTCATTTTTATCCAGTTTTATAGACTAATTAAAGTTCAATACTTCAATCGATGACTATGTATATATATATATATATATATATATATATATATATATATATATATATATATATATATATATATATATATATATATATATATATAACACTTTTTGAAAGTCTCACGGACGTGAATAATAATGTATAACACTTAGCACTAGTGGACACAGACAAAAACACAGAAACACACAAAAAAAGAGACTCACTATTTTTCGAATTTTCGGTGGTCGTTGCCACCTTTATCAAGGAAGAGAGGGAGAGAACTGAAGGGAATACGAGGGCTGGAGCGATGGATGGAAGGGGAAGGTGGGGAGGGAATTCCGAAGGGACGGGTTTGGAGGGGCAGCGTTAGAAGGGTGGGGAAAATGTAGAAGGTGATGGGGGTGGAAGGGGGATGAAAATATAATTAGAGCAGGGTAATTAGTGCTTAATATTGATTCCTGGCCAGTTCCAGGACTCCAAAAGCCAGATGAAGGATTGCTCTAGTGTTTTCAGTTTCAGAGGAGGATCAGAGGGTGGGAGGGATGCTATGATGGATACACTATAGCATTTATCAAAGGGAGTGTTGTGTTCGGAGGCGTGTTTGGGGATAGGGAGCATGTCAATTAAGGAAGAGTTTTTGCATGAGGCTCGGTGGTTGTTGATTCTGATATTGAGGGGTGTGGTGGTCTGCCCAATATAATAGGCAGGGCAAAGTTGGCGCTTCAGAAGGTACACTACATTGCTAGAAGTGCAAGTAGAGGGGGGAATTGGTGGGAGAGAGTTAAAAAGCGGGTGGGAGAGGGATGGGATTTTGGTTTGGAAAATAGGGCATGTTTTACATCTGGGTTTATTGCATGGCGTTGGAGTGGTTTTAGGACGGGTTGGGGATTTAAGGAGTGGATGTGTTGATTTGAGGAGATCGGATAGGTTGGCGGGGCGTTTGAAAGTAACTGAGGGGCATTTGGGAAAAAGGTTAGCGGTGGAATTATGATTTTTTAGGATAGGGTAGAGGTCTTTCAGGATTGATCGTATAGATTCTAAGCCCGGGAAGTATGTTGTGCAAATTGAGAGAGGGTGGGGTTCTGCGGTGGAGGAAGGTTTGGGAGTGTACGCATGTTTTCGGATTCTTTTGTTCAGGAGGGATTCGGGATAACCTCTTTTGAGGAGGGAACAGTGTAGACTTGAAAGGAAATAATCAAGGGAATCAGGGTCACTACAAATTCTGTGTCCTCTTGTGGATAGGGAGTAAGGAATGGAGCGTTTTGTGTGATATGGGTGGCAACTATTGTAGTGTAAGTATTGCTGTTTGTTTGTGGGTTTAATATGTACAGAGGTGTGAAATGTTTGGTTTCTTAATGTAACATTTACATCCAGGAAGGTGATTTGGGAGGAGGAAACTGTAGAACTGAAGGAAATAGAGGACGAAGCATTGAGGTCGGAAATGAAAGCTTTCAGGGAATCGGTTCCATGTGGCCAGAGGAGGAAGATATCAGCGATGTATCTGAGCCACAATAGAGGTTTCAGTGGTTGTTTTGACAGGAATTTCTTCTCTGCGAGACCAAGAAAGAGGTTTGCATAGGAAGGGCTGAACCTGCTACCCATGGCACAGCCCTTGATTTGTAAGAAGAATTTGTCGTTAAAGGAAAAGGAGTTGCGGGTGAGGATGAACTCGGAAAGACTAAGGAGAAAATCTGTGCTGGGTATGTGTGGCTCAGGGCGTTGGGAGAGGTAATGTTTGAGAGCGGAGAGACCTTCTGAGTGGGGAATCGATGTGTATAGGGATGTTGCATCTATGGTGGCCATAATGATCTCAGTATCTGGAGGGAGGGAGGTTGATTTTAGCCTTCTATCTCCTTCAGACCTGGACCTCCTCTCCCCTCCCCACCCACGCACCCCTCATTTCTATATCCTTCCAAAGATTCATTAGCCTGGGAATCCCGGTCGTCCGATTTTATCCTCCCGTCACTCCCCAACTGAAAGAATCTCTGCATTTGTAGACCACTATCTCCAACCGATAGTCCATTCCCTACCGTCACACACCAAAGATTCTTACCATTTCCTGGAAAGGCTAAGTAAGTAAGTTTTGAGCATTTGTTTTGCCTCATTGAGGTCGAATTTAAAGAAAAATTTAGGATTATCGAAATATATCTCAATATTTTCGTCACTAATTGTATACCGATGCAAGTGGGTGGACCCTGTGAAGTTCTCACATAACAATTTTGCGTATTCGATTAGGTTATTTGGAAAGAAATGGCAATAAAAGCATTCTTTAATTTTTCAGAAAATTAGAAATACATTTATTTTATATCAACCTAGAAACTATCAATGCTTTTACTAAAAACGTGCTCCTGATGTGGGGAAAAGAGTTTAAGTACTTAGCTCGGATGAATTATTTTGAGTAACAGTATTCCAACATAAACTTATGAATATATGGAAAAATTCTGTGGTTCATCCATAAAACCCTACAGCTATGTTTATTTACATTTATTGTCTTTCCAGGAAGTGATTTTGTTTAATTAACAGTTTTTTTTAAGTTAATTAACGGTGTTCATTAAATATTGTGAATCTCATTCCCGAATTATTTTCACACGGGGAATTAATTTTTCACAGTTAAGAAGAGGTTTTCGAATTTTGTTTCACAATGAAATTCTACGAGGTGTAACAATTTTAACGATTTTTATTTATCATTTGACTTTAATTAATGGTTGTAAAAATTCTGTATCTCTACTCTTTCAGGCCTTCGGTGAGAGGAACAACGGTGAGAAAATATCATCTATTCATCGAGATTAACCGGAATATACTTCGTGTAATATCATCTCGTTATCTATTTGATCATTTAAAATAATATCAGATATTAGGTAAGTACATAAATTACAGTTAATTTTTATACGATATAATATATCTGCTAAAATTTCTTACCTTATTCATAATTATACACTTTATTGTTTCAAAAGGTTACAAAATAACCTATTCAGCATTCCTTATCGATAAGCAAAATTTAGGTAATATTATCTTTACTTAGCGATGAAATAATAATTCCATTTCACATTTATGCCTTAAAGTTTAATACTCTAAGCTTTCACCGTGTTATCATGATATTATGATGCCACGGACAAAGTATGTAAGGCCAAAGAGAGATTTCCAAGATGGGCCTTCCGTGATTGTACAGAAAAATAAAGGTACCTGTTTCTTACAGATTTCTTATTAATATATTCTGCAATTAAATTATAACCTACTGAAAATAAAGAAAAATTGTCCAGGAGTTTTTATCTTAATTGAAAAATTTTTGAGAAATCATGCAGAAAGTTTCGTCATAAGAATAATTTCGGGCCATCGGTTGCCAATTTTAATTGACAATTTTCCTTCTAAGGTCATTGTCAAGAGAGATTTTTTTCATAGAATGGGTTAATTGAATGTCAGGGAAAGGAGAATTGTGGAACTTCGAAGAGAGTTGGGTCGGTCCTGTAGAATTGTGAGTTAAAAAAAACATCTCAACGAATAGGGAACGAAATAGGGTCGTAAGTATAGCTAATTGGAAACCATTAAATGGTATCATATTTCCCTCGTAAATGGGCAAATTGTTAAAGGAAAAGATTTCTACATCAATCTAATACATTTTTATTAATCAGATAGTAAAAGCCCTGTTTATTGACAACCTAAGCGACCTCTTGTTTGTCAAATTGATTACTTCATGTCATTTTCTGGAAGGTGAGAATTCTTTTATTCATATTTAATGTCAAATATATTTTGATGTTCACCCCGATTTGAGATATAATTGCCTGGCTCATCGTTGACAGTACCTAATGGGACTCGTGCGTTCCCAGAAGGTCAATTGTAAAATAATTTTTATCCTCTCTTAATAGGGATAAAGAGTGTTTCTTACATTTCACCGTGCATGTAAAGTTAAGAAACGATCATAAAACAGAAATGGATACAAATCAGCGCTTAAATCGTAGTTAAAAAAATAAATAAGAAATTAGTCCTCGGATACACTATTTATATGACTTTCATGTAGACAGTTTTTCTTGATGGGCGTAAAAAATGTAATTGATGAAATCCTTTACGCATTCCTATGGCCAAAATAGATTTTAAATCGCCTTGAATCTTCAGTAGAGTAGAAGCAACAAGGCAGTAAAATGTTTTCTACTGCGGGTATCTGTGCCTCTGTAAGACGTTTAAAAGGCGTCATAAAGGCTTGCTTAGAGTAAGTTGGGAAGAGGACCATTTTTACTGCAGCGATTTAAAAGGGAATTAGATAGCTTTGAGCAGAATGCTCGCTCTGGATTGGATTCAGTCATCATCAACGTAATTTCTGTAATTTAAAAGTAGTTGCCAAATTTTATTGAGAGTTTTCCCTTTTAAGGCTAAGGTTCAGAAAATGCTTGTAGAGATTTTGGTAGACGATGTTTTGTGAAGATTCTTCTCTATTCTATACTGACTATTCGATCTGATTTGATGGATTTATCTGAGGTAATGTTCCGTATATAAACACAATCAGCTAAGAAAAATGTTTGGCCAAATTATACTATATTATGGAAAATATCGGATAAGGTGATATGTAGGGATGTCATAAAAGAATGTGGAAATATCAGTAGAAGAAAATAAAGGAGAACTGGAATTTTGTATTAAGATTCCATTTGTATAAGACCTTTATGGCAAAGATATTAAGATATTTTCCTTGTAATCCTAGCAAAATTACTCCACCGTATAAAGGAAGGTTTTTTTCAAGCTCGGTGTCAGTAATGTTTTGTAAGAAAAATCTGCAGGAAACTTACTTCTGCCAGTTTACACCCTCCTTCTATAAGACAGTAAATTAGAATTATATGGCCATAAATATATAAATAAGACCTATCATTATTCTCCGTATACCAAAACGTATGTCAATAAAGCGTACCCCATGTCCTCTAAAATAACAAAATAACATAAAGGATCTTTATCCAAGTCAACGCTTGCTTAATTCTGAAAATTTGCTGTTGAATGCAGTGCCCTAATTCATCGTGTACAGTTAGGCACGGATTTATATATATATATATATATATGAACCATAAACACAGTAATGAAGCCGAAGGTCGGTAGGTGATGGTAGAGATCACCCAGTACTAAGCCCTATACGGCGTGTGAAAATTCACACATCAGGGTAGGGGGGCCAGTTCCTTTCCCTGTGCCGGTTTTGGTTTCCCAGGAAAACCTGGTACCCGAAAAATCACATAGCTTGGGTGGAGCTGCAGGTGCCCTATATATATATATATATATATATATATATATATATATATATATATATATATATATATATATATATATACGTGCCTAAAACTGTACACGATAAATTAGGTCACAGTATTCAACAGCAAATTTTCATAATTAAGCAAGCGTTGACATGGGTAAAGATCCTTTATGTTATTTTGTTATTTTAGAAGATATGGGGTACACTTTAATGACATGCGTTTTGGTATACGGAGAATAATAAAAGGTCTTATGGTTATAAATATATGGAAAACACTTGGAGCTTCTTAGTTCGCCTTCGTGGACTTAAAGCAGTACATCGGAGTTGCCTTGAAGTTCGTTTATATAATACGGAATATGTTAGTCAAATCGAGGGAAAGGAGTGTCCTTTTCAGCTCATACGATATGGTACGTGGAAGTATTTCAGAAGTAAACGGGCATTTAATAATAAAATTTTAGTGCAGGTGAAATAAAATTAGAAATTAGATAAACCGAAACAGTAGTAAGGAGAGAACACGTTAAAAAACACAGTACTAAACGTATTAATGGAAAATGAAATAAAAAAGGCTACTAAATTTATAACTTCGGGACCTTATCCATGAATCCATTCTGAGTTTAATGAAGGGTATCAAGATACGTGCGGGGGAAAGAACGTAGACAATACATCGAACAGTAAACAAAACAAAGAAAGGATTTAGGCACATTAGGCAAGAAGATCAGGCTTTTAGTAAACATTATTATGGCGGAAAGTTTTCGTATGGTAACTTGTAAGAAAGACAATGGAATGTTTAAAAAATATAATAGGAGGGAGAATTCGGAGTGCAGGAGGTCAAGACGGAAGACCTGTTATAAACGAATGGTTAAATAGGATAGAATTAAATCAAGTAACATAATATTTTGGCTTGTCATTGAATTAGTACTGACAGCGGATATATGATTTCCATATACTTATCCAGTAAAATTATCTTCTTATGAAAACCACAATGTGTTAAAAATTTAGAATCCTGCAACAATTGCGTCTGATAATTCAGCATCAATTTTCTTATTATATTTAGCATTATAGTTAATTGCACTTTGCACTTAATTAATTGAATTCTTTCAGAAAACTAGTTTCACAGGAATAAACAAATTTCCTAAATATGCAGAAAATCTTGCAAAATATAATTTATCCACCGAGTACGTTTCAATCCATCTATGACATGGTTATTAAACTTTAAATATGTGAACCACGCACATACATATTTGTTGCATGGTCACATAAAAATCTAGATTTCTAGGATCTTGAATCGCATACCTTATGCAGAAATATATTGCTAGACATAATGCATTTACTATTAACGGAAGTAAGATAATTTTGCTTAGCCAGTGAATGCTAACCGCAATACTTTTTTCTATCGAAATGAAGTGCATGCTAGTAAGAAAATACCACTGCCAGTTTAAGTGAGGACCTCTCTGAATTTTCACTAATGTAAAAATTAAAAGAATGTATCAAAAACCAATGAGGAATAATTATGAAGAAACAGGAAGCTGACATCGATTTTCCTCTCTGCTGAACTCACCCCTCAGGAATTTTAAATTAATCGAATCTTTATCAGGTGAAAAGTTTATCCATTCCACCGTGTGCCATTGATAACAAAACCGAATAAAGCGTGAGAAATTGTGAGAATCACTACTCAGTGGCTCCTTTTGTCCCGAGACAAAAGGCCTTTTCTTTTTCTCACGTATATATGCTCGCGACAGAAATATCATCCGGTACCTTCATAGTGGAGGGGAGGGTCAGAGCGAAAGTGTTTCATATTTCATTCTCACGCAAGCTGGAGGAGGATGAAGAGGAGCGAGAAAGGTGGGCGGGGGTGGAGAAACGGAATCCTGAACTTGAGATGTAAAGGAATATCTGTTTAATTTTCTTCCGCCCTTCCAACCAACTCACCCTCCCCGCATCCCTCTCCGCGTTCTCCACTCAATGGTCTCTTATAAGCCGACATGCTAAAGAGCGGACTGGTCGGGGGGATGAGTGGGAGAAAAAGGTGGAAAGGGGATGGACGTAGCGGGTTGGCGGAAAAAAAATCTCTCTTTTCATAATCCCAAAAGGCCACATCGAGAGAATTCACGAGTTTTCGAGCCGGAGGGTGAGTGTAGAAGAGGTGGATAGGGGAGGAAGTTACGCCCATGCCGAGGGCTTTGCGTTTTCAAACTATAACAGCGCTGAAGAAAGCATTAAAACTCTTCCCGCTCACCCCGTCCCTCTTTTTCTCCCTTTCTCCTTTCCTTCCTTCCTTTCTATGCCTTTCCCTCTCTCGCTCTCCAGCCACCCAAAAAGCCCGAGGCTGTAATCCCCCTCAACCGTTCTGTTCCCTACCTCCACACCGTCCTGAAGCGCATTAACCCATTACGGCGGACACCTCTCGCTCTTTTTCCCTCTCTCCCACCGCTTCACCTTTCTTCTCCACCCCGCCGCTCTCTTTTCCTCCTGAACAGGTGCCCTTCCCTCTTATTATGAGCACACACTCACACACGTCGCGCAAAGCCCCTCCTCACCTTTTTCCCTTTCCCTTTTGAGTCCTACCTTGCTCCGCCGTCCTCTCTTCGCGCCCTCTTTCTTTCTTTTCCGGCCGTACCATCCTCCAGCTTTCACCCTCCCGGCCCTCTTAGCCCCTGTAGCTCCCTCATACCTCTCTTCCTCCGCCTCGCATCTACATATATCGTCGTGCATTCAACCGTAAGGGTTTTTGGAGGAAAGGTTTAATGAACCATCCTAGATTAAAAGTATTAAGACCTGCACGTGGATAATATATTTCATGTAAAGATCAGTGGATGTACCTCATTCTCCTTAGGGTGGGGGATAATGAATTGATGGCCTCTAACAAGTTCTCTCGATCCAATTGTTTCTTTTCCTTCTCAGTTGGCTTTCATTTACTTGCCTCTTTCGTGTGACCTATTTTCTCAAAATTTTTTCCTCTTTCTCCGCGATTGAAACTTTGAAAATTTTGCATCGAGGGATCAGGGTTCAAATCCCGTTCAAGGCGAATGATTTTTTACTTTGACATTGTTCCACTGTAATTCTTATTTAGTGGATGACTCCGCCATATTCCCCGCAGTTTCTCGTAATAAAAAAATATGTATTGGATTCATGTATGAGTATAAATGTTGGATGTCTGCTAATGATGGTTTATTATTTCTCGTTTTCTATGAGTTGTTTAAATTTCCATCGGGGAGCAAGAATAGCAATAATGCATAGAATAAAATAGTAATGTTGTTGGGATTGAAAATGAATGTATAAGAATAAAATGAATAAGGCAACACGAACATTGCCATTTCTCGAAAGCACTATTTCACACCTCTTTCTGCTAAAAACTAATAGTTCATTTTTAATTGTCGTTCTATTTCCTTTAGGTAATTTCAACTTCGGTTTTATTGAAATTCGCTATTCCTGTTTAGACACTTGATATCGGACGTACTTACTCATATTGTTCAATATAAGTTCAGGCGAGTTTATTTAATATAATTTTAGCAAAAGGCCTTCATAAGAGACATGTTTATATTTACTCTGTGATTTTTTCAGATTGGGTTAATTTTTATATTAAATAATGATGTTTTCCCTTGTAAAAAAATGATCTCAGTCAATATAGATCATGTATACGGAATCTTAGAAATATTTTCTTTTTATAGAGGGGCTTGAACTTATAAGGGAGAATACAAGTTTAGCATTTGCTCATGTTTCTTGAATATTTTGTTGTTTTAATATTTTTGTTCCTGTGCTTCTCTATCGAATACCATGTAATCAGAGGCCAATATAAATGTAAAAAGATACTGGAAATATAACATTTATTTGTTTTTAATGAAAATGCAAATATCAGCATAGATTTCATTGAGAAGATATACAGGGCAACACTAAAAGTTTGGGATAAGTAAAGAAAGAGAAATGAAATAATTTCCAAAAATATTTTTGTGGAAAAGTATTATGTTTTAACTGTGTCTTTTAAGGATTAGTAAGGCTAACTTGAACTCTGAAATTGGAAGTCAAAGGTACAGAAGGTGTAAAATTTTACTTATCTTTACATTTTTTTGAACTAAGATCGCCAAAGTAGTCGGAACTTCAGGAAAGAAATTTTCTTGGGCAAAGAACTTTCGTAAGGAGAGGAACGGTTATGACGGGGATTTTGAGTAAGGATGTTGAGAAAATATTAGTGAAACATTATTATGAAGAATGCTTTTGTACAGTGGGGAAACATGGTTGTTGAAGCAGGATAATGGACTGAAGACTTTTGAATTTACAGATGAGAAGAAAGATTGATAGGTAAAATATGCGGAAAGCAAATCAAAAACCAAGAAATACTGGAATGGTTTTGGCAGGAGAGAGGGTTTTTAGATAAATCCAGAAAAACACAGAAAAGGTGGCTGGAGAAAATGTTTATATTCGATGGAATAAGAAGACAGTCACGGATGGGAGGTTATTTGGCAAGTAAAATGGGAGAAGGAAATGTATATGATTGTTGTACGAAATAAAGGGAGGAAAGTGTATTTGCCTGTCACTTGCGGTTAGTAAAAATCTTATTTTTAATTGAACTTGCAGTAGTCCAACTTCATAAAAACTAGCCATGAAATAAATTAGTAATACAAAAATAATACAATGCATTTAGCTTAAAAGTGCACTATGTTCCACGATTAATTTAACTTATCTATACAAATCGAAATATCATTGTTTGTAAATAAAAAAAATAATTTGCGATACATTTTTGACAAAAGGTGATCCTCATGAATTCAAGTACACAGTGAAAGATGTTATTTTGTCATGTTATTTCACACTGATTAAAGTTGAAACTTATTACGAGGCGTCGTCACAGCAATCATTAGAAAAGAATCTAAGTAAATGCCAACAAATCGTCTGGGACACCTAAGGGTCATCATGAAAACAAACCAAAAATATTACTGAAAATAACACCAAAAGATTTTCATATAATTTCATTAAATTAGCAAACATAAAACAAAATGAGAATTGATGATCTACGGTAAAGATTTTTTATCCAGCAAGTTTCATTCAGGTACTTGTGACAATTCTCTCCGTGAAAGACGTCTCTTGACGAGCCCATCCGTCAACCTCAAGCGGTTTTAACATGCCTAGCTCTTTTGTTCAGGGTTGGATGCTGGCGTTTCATCCTCTCTCTGATAATTCATTTCCTTTGTTTCTTTGTGTTATTTTTGTCTTGGCTTTGGGTCATAATAAATCGCAATATCCTAATTATCGTGAATTATATTGTAAAGCTTACTATTTCCCTAGACGATGGTGCTGATTTATTTGTACGATTTTTCTACGAGCTTGTCTTTATTTCCACTAGTACCTGAATAACGAATGTAATGAATATTATTTGAATAGTAGCTACGCACACATATGGATCGGATTTTTTCAAAAATAGGCATTACTTATTTGCCGATTAAAAGCCTTAGTAACAAACCAGTGTTCATAACTATGTCTGATATCTGTGTTGCTTTACCTCATATGCATTTATGTAATCACTAATAAGTTGAAATTTACTTAACAACAAGTAAGAATGACAAAAACAAAATATAGTATCTAGTATGATATGACTGAATATTTCTACATTGAGAAATGAAACTTTTACCAATTTTCTGTTGAAGCATTTTGAAAAATGCAACGACGTTTAAATGCGAAACAAAAGTTATCACTGATCCTTACGCTTCAATTCATGAGCTATAATAAGTTGAGTATTGTCCTTAAAATTCAATTTGATTCATTCTACGTTGCAAAATGAAGATAACAGCTAACCGCGATATTTTTTATTGAAAAGAGACACCTAAAAATCAAAGAAATAATAGTCGCTGAAATCAGCGGATGTGGAGAGGGCAAGAAGTCACGAGAATATTGACATAATTCCACGATAATATATGGCCTAATCTTTAGTAAAAGCCCTACTATCTCTGATATCAAATGTCATGGCATGGATCAAAGCCTTGGCATGAATAACCCTTTTCGATATTGCATTTGCAGACAATAATGATGAATGCTATAGTCCTCAAGCTGTTTTATTTCAGATGCAAAATTAATTTTTTTTGCCCAATTTTAAAGATTAGGGTCACATTTTATAAAGTCTTTCTTATTTGTTGTTACAAAAGCCAATTAGATACTTTTTATTGAAGCTAAATTAAACTTAAACAGATTGAATTTATAATGGAAGGCCATGCTCAAGCGTTTGAAAATGAAGACACGTCTCATTCCAGTTTCACACCTTGTCGCCAAAACCATGAATTCAAGTTAATTTTTATAAACGAACATGTACATTTAACTGAGGTTTAGTCAAATCCCTATCTTCTCCTCCTCCTCTAATTCATTGTTTTTAACCCTGAACCTATCTTCCACTGTCCTCTTCCCTAATTCCCGTTACTTTTCCTGCTTCTTCGAAATTGGACCATTTTCACCTTGGACCTCATTTTATCTTCGTATGGCCTCCTTAATTAAACTTGGTTGTCAATTTCTTCCTTTAGCATGAAACTCCTCTGTTCCCACTGTTCTCCATCCAATTTCCTCTTAACTCTTGAAACGAAATTACACCTCTTTCTCATCTAATTCCTTCCTGCGTGTATCCTTTAACCCACCACTACAGTAATATTAACATTTTATTCCTTGATCATTCATAGTTGTACACCATTGCTTGTACCAATGTACAAGCAGGAAAAATAGATGAAGGGCGTGTTGATCGGTCGCAGGATGTGAAGAATGTAATACAGGAGGAATGTTAGGCAAACGAGGAAAGGGAAGGAACTGGATTGGGATGTTGGACGGGATGAAGGGAGGGAAGAAGTACTCAGAGATGAAGAGAAACCTGATGCAGAGTAGATTGCTGGATTGTGTTTTGCTAGGTGTTACAAAACATTATTTGGTATGTGTTATTTAAAAAAACGTACCTTAACTGGCAGATTATTTTACCTTATATATGTACAAGGAAGAGGGATTTGATGAGAGGGACATTGAGTAAGGATAATGAGAAAAGACTCGTAGAAACTTTGATACGGAGCGTAGCTATGTACGGCGCGGAAACGTGGTCATTGAAGCAGGAGGATACACGTAGACTGGAGGCTTTTGAAATGTGGCTGTGGAGAAGAATGGAGAAGGTGAAATGGACAGAGAAGAAAACAAATGGGGAAGTACTTGGTATGGTGGGCAAAGAGAGGGGTTTGTTGGGAGCAATCCTATGGAGGCAGGAAAAGTGGATGAAGGGGGTGTTGACCGGCAGTGGGATGTTGAAGACTGTGATAGAGGGGAGAATGTTGGGAAAAAGAGGAAAGGGAAGGAACAGGATAGAGATGTTGGACGGGATGAAGGGAGGAAGAAAGTACTCAGAGATGAAAAGGGACTTGATATAAAGTAGGTTGCTGGATTTTGTGTTTTGTTAGGAGTCACAAAACGTATTAATTAGTAGCTGTGTCCATCCAAAAACCTACCCTAACCGCTAGATTACCCTATATATATATATATATATATATATATATATATATATATATATATATATATGTATATATGTATATGTATACACAGATGTAGATGTCAAACACAGATGTAGATTTTTAAACATAGAAACACAAATGAAGGACACTCACATACGTAGTTTTGACGTTTCGACGGCACGACCTTCGTCATCAAAATGGTTTTCTCGGGGAGGAGTGGAGAGGACATGTACGGGGGAAGGATGAGGGATGGAGAGGTAACGGACCAATAGGAAATGAACAAGGGGGTGGTAGGGGATATTTAGGCAGCAATTGGATTTGTTCAGTGGGCTTGATTTAGCCCGGGGTGTTTAAATGAATGGGACGCCCAGATATGCGCCATATTGTGGGTTCTCACCTCAATGATACTCGAAGTTTGGGAAGGGTTTCATCACCGAAACGGAGGGGCAGTCATCGAAAGATTGGTTGTGGAAAGCAGTGTG
The DNA here is from genome assembly GCF_022747635.1 of Hetaerina americana. Taxonomy (NCBI): domain Eukaryota; kingdom Metazoa; phylum Arthropoda; class Insecta; order Odonata; family Calopterygidae; genus Hetaerina; species Hetaerina americana. The sequence goes on along the minus strand of NW_027287205.1, from coordinate 30,245,654 downwards.
AGTAGGTTTGGGATAATTAAGGAAGGTGGGAGATTAGATGGAATAGCGGTGGTTATTCATGCCTAGGGAAACTGTGGTCGTGCATTCGCCCGCGTAGAAGGCAGGGCAGAAGTTACAGGAGGGGCGATATATAATGTTTTTGAGATGTGATGGCTTCATGTTGGGAGATGGTTGTGAGAGAGGTGGAGGGTCTTAGAAGATGGCGGCATTTGCAGCATGGGCGGTTGCATGGTGAGAACAGGGACGGGGAAGAGACAGGGGGGCTTGCAGGTGGTCTTGTCGTCTTGAAGATGTCTCTCAAGTTCGACGGGCGTTTAAACGAAACGGAGGGACAATATGGGAATAAAAGGGATTTAGACTGCTATTACTAATTGGGAAGAGTTCATGGATTAATAGTTTAAATTTGTGGGGTCCACGGAAGAAAGTGGTGATAAGACTGGGGTATTTTTGGCCGTTTGGTTTGGGAAGAGGAGTGTATTGGGTTGACGGCTTGAGAATTTTACTATCCAGTAGTTTTTCAGGGTAACCATATTTTCTGAGAGAGTCATGTAGCTGGTCCATGTATTTCTGTTGGCAGCGGGTGTTATTATAGAGACGGAAGAAAGACAAATATTGTTGGTTTTTGGTCGGTTTAATGTTGACTGAGGTGTAAAACGTATTGTCCTGGAGGTGAATGTCAATATCTAGGAAAGTGATTTTCGAATCAAATATAGAAGGAATGAAGAATATCGAGGAGGAGTTGAGAGAGGAAATAAGGGAGGATAAAGTTTCGCTTCCGTGGGACCAGAGGAGGAAAATTTCATCAATACAGCGGGCCCAGAAGAGTTTGAGGGTTTGTTGTTGGAGAAAGTTATGTTCAAGTTTACTCATAAAAAGATTGGCGTATGCAGGAGCCTTAAGCGTGCCCATTGCAGTACCTTTTTTTTTACAGATATATGTTGTCGTTAAATTGGAAAGTATTGTTGGTGACGACGATTTGACTCAGTTTGATGAGGAAATCTGATGAGGAGGTGTGTGGTGTGGGTCGTAGGGATAGGTAATATTTCAGGGCTTTTAAGCCCTGGAGGTGAGAACCCGCAAGATGGTGCATATCTGGGTTTCCCAATCGTTTAAACCTCTCGGACTGAACCACGCATACTGAATGAATCCAATAGTTGCATACATATCCCCGCCCACCCCTTTGTCCATTTTATTTTCATCCCTTACCTCTCCTTTCCTTACCCTTCCCCGAACTTGTCCTCTCCGCTCTTCCTCGCGAACGTCATTCTAATGACGACAGTTAAGCCATGAAACGTCAAAACTACATAAGTGAATGTCGTTCCTATGTGTTTTTATATGTTAAAAAATATACATTAATGTTTTTAAATATTTGTGCGTCACCGCAAAGCGTTCCATTTCGAATATATATATATATTGATTGATTGATTCTGAAGAGGACAGCCCTGCTGTCGAAACGTCAAATAACAAATTGTGAGTGTCCTTTCTTTGTGTCTCTATATTCTAAAAATCTACATCTGTGTTTTAATATATTTGTGCGTCGCCGAAGAGCGTTTCATTTCGAAGATTATATATATATATATATATATATATATATATATATATACATATACATATATATATAGTACAATACACAGTAACACTCAATATAGAAACACAAAAAAAGAACACTCACAGGTATTTTCTTGATATTACGACGTAAACAATCCGTCTTCCTCTGAAGATATAGAAGTAATCATTACCTCTATATATATATATATATATATATATATATATATATACATATATACAAATATATAAAAACACAGATGTAGATTTTTAGAATATAGAGACACAAAGAAAGGACACTCACAATTTGTTATTTTACGTTTCGACAGCACGGCTGTCGTCTTCAGAATGGCGTTCTCGGGGAAGAGCGGAGAGGATGTGCGGGGGAGAGGTGGGGGAAGGAGAGGTAAAGGGACCAATAGGAAATGAACAAGGGGGTGGGGGGGATATGTAGGCAGCCAATTGATGCATTCAGTGGGCTTGGTTCAGCCCGGGCGGTTTGAATGATTGGGCCACCCAGATATGCGCCATCTCGCGGGTTCTCACCTCTATTATACTCGCAGATTTGGGAAGGATTTCAATCACCGAAACAGAGAAGCAGTCGTCAAAAGATTGGTTGTGGGAAGCGGTGTGAGTAGGGATGGGATAATTAAGAAAGGTGGGGGATTTGGTGGAATAACGGTGGTTATTCATGCGGAGGGAAAGTGCGGTCGTGCATTCGCCCACGTAGAAGGCAGGGCAGAAGTTACAGGAGAGGCGATATATAATATTTTTTGAGGTACAGGTGGCGAGTGGTTGGGAGTTGGTACTGAGTGAGGGGGAGGGTCTTAAAAGATGACAGCATTTGCAGCGTGGGCGGTTGCATGGTGCGGATAGGGGCGGGGGAGAGACGGGGGTGCTTGAAGTTGGATTTGTGGACTTAAAGATGTCTCGCAGGTTCGACGGGCGTTTAAATGAAACAGAGGGACAGTGTGGGAATAAAAGTGATGTGGACTGAGTGTTATTGATAATTGGGAAGAGGTCACGGATTAGATGTTTAATTTTGTGGGTACCGGGGAAGAAAGTGGTGATAAGATTAGGGCATTTTGGGCGGTTTGGTTTGGGGAGGGGAGTGTATTGTGTTGACGGTTTGAGGATTTTACTGTTTAGCAGTTTTTCCGGGTACCCACATTTTCTGAGGGATTCATGCAGCTGGTCTAAGTATTTCTGTTGGGAGGGGGTGTTGTTGCAGAGACGGAAGCCACGGATAGAGAGTGAGAATGGGATGGAGCGCTTTGTGTGAGGAGGATGGCAGCTGTCGAAATGAAGATATTGTTGCTTATTGGTTGATTTAATGTGGACTGAAGTGTGAAACGTATTGTTTTGGAGGTGAATATCGATATCTAGGAAGGTAATATTCGAGTCGGATATAGAAGAAGGGAATGAAACTGAGGAGGAGGAGTTGAGAGAGGAAATGAAAGAGGATAAAGTTTCGCGTCCGTGGGACCAAAGGAGGAAAATATCATCAATATAGCGGGCCCAGAAAAGTGGTTTTAGGGTTTGTTGTTGCAGAAAGTCGTGTTCTAGTTTACCCATAAAAAGATTGGCGTATGCAGGAGCCATACGCGTGCCCATTGCAGTGCCTTTTATTTGTAAATATATTTTGTCATTGAATTGAAAAGCATTTTTGGTAAGAACGATTTGGCTTAATTCGAGGAGGAAATCTGTGGATGGGGTGTGTGGTGTGGATCGTAGGGAGAGGTAATGTTTCAGGGCTTCTAAGCCTTCTTTGTGGGGAATGGAGGTGTACAGAGATGTGACGTCTATCGTGGCCATGAGAATGGTTGTGTTATGCGGAATTGGGATTGAGTGTAGACGTTCCAGAAAGTGGTGCGAGTCTTTAATGTAAGAAGGGAGTGAAGTGGCTATCGGTTGAAGGTGGTGGTCTATTAATGCGGAGATTCGTTCTGTGGGTGAGTTGATGCTGGAGACAATAGGGCGTCCGGGGTTATTGGTTTTGTGTATTTTGGGTAGCAAATAGAAATGGGGAGTCTTAGGATTAGGTGGTGAAAGAATGGATATGTCTGTGGGGGAGAGACCTTCTTTGGGACCGAAATTGGAAAGAAAAGAGAGAATATCCTTTTGATAAGAAGGGTTTGGGTCTTGGGGCAGGGGGGCATAGCAGGAAATGTCATTTAATTGGCGCAATGCCTCGGCGTTATAGTCTACTTTGTTTAGCACGACAACGGATGACCCTTTGTCCGCCGTCGTGATTATGATATCTTTATTTAACGTTAAACGTCTGAGAGCTTGTCTCTCAGAGGGGGAAAGGTTGTCTGGTGGCTTAAGGGAATCTATGAATTTTTTGTCGGAAATCTTTGTCAGAAGGAGATTGATAAAGATTTCAATTGGGTGGTTTGATGGGAGTGGTTTGGGTTCGTTTTCTGAGGCTGGACGGAATCGGGTAAGTGCTGGGTTAATGGAAGGGGAGTTCGAAGGGAAAGGCTGGGATTTCCAATGAGCATGCCACCGTAAATTTCGGCAGAAATTTAATGTGTCAGTGATGATGTTAACGTGGTTGGTTCTCGGGGTGGGGGAGAAGGAGAGGCCTTTACTTAGTAGCGAAAGCTCGCTATTGTCGAGGGTCACGGACGAAAGGTTCACTACTTTGTTTCCGTTTTCGGGTGTCGGGTGCTGGGTCGGGGACTCTTTCGGTTGACGCCTGGGGAAAACGGGTGCTTTGCACGGAGGATATGGCAGGTTGTAAAGGGTTGCTAGATCCGGTTTTGAAAGAAAAAGGGGTGGAGGTGCGGGTGGGGGCGGCGATTGTTTAAGCGGCAGGGAAAGTCCCACGCGGAAGAAAGACTGGGTGAGGGTAGAGAGCTTTTTCAGGAGGCCCTCACGTCTTCGAGTGAGATTTCGAAGTGCCGAGGAAAGTATATGATTAAGTGATGGAATTAAATGAGGGGCTGAATTGGATATAATTTTGGCTAGAGACAGAAGGTTGGACCGATGTTTACTGAAAAGAGAGAGGTAGTGCGATAGAACATCACGCGTGAGATCACGTGATTGTTGAAATATGACGGTGTGTAGGTGTGGGTGAAGGCTAGGAGGGATACCAGAAAGAGGTATTTTGATGACGAGACCATTGGGTATGATGCCTAGGGATAAACATGAGGTGAGGAACTCGGAATGGCTAGCATATTGGGCTACTTTATATGCATTTATGCGGAATTGGCGCAGCCAAAGTTGAAAGTGGTTAGGGTGATTCATTGGGAAGGCAGGAAATGACAAGGAGTTAAGAAAAAAGGAAGGAAACAGTGGTGAAGGAAAGAGAACAGAACACTCACGGCGACGGTGCGACGGCAGACGGACAGGAACAGACGACACGGTGAAGGCGAACAAAAAGTTAATCGGCTATATCAGCCAAATATAAAATATCTTCGAAATGGAACGCTCATCGGCGACACACAAATATATAAAAACACAGATGTAGATTTTTAGAATATAGAGACACAAAGAAAGGACACTCACAATTTGTTATTTTACGTTTCGACAGCACGGCTGTCGTCTTCAGAATGGCGTTCTCGGGGAAGAGCGGAGAGGATGTGCGGGGGAGAGGTGGGGGAAGGAGAGGTAAAGGGACCAATAGGAAATGAACAAGGGGGTGGGGGGGATATGTAGGCAGCCAATTGATGCATTCAGTGGGCTTGGTTCAGCCCGGGCGGTTTGAATGATTGGGCCACCCAGATATGCGCCATCTCGCGGGTTCTCACCTCTATTATACTCGCAGATTTGGGAAGGATTTCAATCACCGAAACAGAGAAGCAGTCGTCAAAAGATTGGTTGTGGGAAGCGGTGTGAGTAGGGATGGGATAATTAAGAAAGGTGGGGGATTTGGTGGAATAACGGTGGTTATTCCACCAAATGCACGACCGCACTTTCCCTCCGCATGAATAACCACCGTTATTCCACCAAATCCCCCACCTTTCTTAATTATCCCATCCCTACTCACACCGCTTCCCACAACCAATCTTTTGACGACTGCTTCTCTGTTTCGGTGATTGAAATCCTTCCCAAATCTGCGAGTATAATAGAGGTGAGAACCCGCGAGATGGCGCATATCTGGGTGGCCCAATCATTCAAACCGCCCGGGCTGAACCAAGCCCACTGAATGCATCAATTGGCTGCCTACATATCCCCCCCACCCCCTTGTTCATTTCCTATTGGTCCCTTTACCTCTCCTTCCCCCACCTCTCCCCCGCACATCCTCTCCGCTCTTCCCCGAGAACGCCATTCTGAAGACGACAGCCGTGCTGTCGAAACGTAAAATAACAAATTGTGAGTGTCCTTTCTTTGTGTCTCTATATGCTAAAAATCTACATCTGTGTTTTTATATATTTGTGTGTCGCCGATGAGCGTTCCATTTCGAAGATATTTTATATACATATATATATATATATATATATGTGTGTGTGTGTGTGTGTGTGTAAATATACATTTATGTATTGATATTCTACTGTTTTAGATGGTTTTTTGATTGACACAGCCCATGGAATTATGTAGCAGTACCTTCATTTATGCTATTTACCTGGCTCTCCTTGACGAAAACATAACCTGACATCAAATACAACAGTAACTCCCTCTTTAATTCCTCCTTCTTACTTCCCTTCTTCCTTCCTCCCATATAACTGCTTTTTGTATGCCTAACCCTAACTGGCTTGCATAGCGCTCATCTCTCTCCCTACCTTCATTATCAACTAATTAATGAAAACCCCCCGTGTCCATCCCTCTTCTCTTATATGGATTATTTCTTCAAGCATTCTCTTTACCTCCCAATTCAAGCATATTGCTTTCCCTTGCGAAATCCTATCTGTACATTTCACTGTTTTCATTCTCTTCAACATTAACATCGCAAAAGCCTCCATTCTACGACTATCGTTCTGCTCCTACAATAAGGTTTCCACGCCATATGCAAGTTAGGTCCGTGTAAAATTTTGGTTGAGTCCTCTTTTAATCTCCTAATCAACGTTCTTCCAACAAATCCTTCCTCCTTGTGACGTTTTCTTTGCCCAAGGATATTCTCCTTTAGACCCTACTTCTTTGACTCTTTTGGCCAAAAAGACTTTCAAAATCGGCAAACTATTTCAAGTGTTTCTGTGAACGAATTCCTCTTTTAATATTGGAATAATATTTTTAAATCTAAAATGACCATATCCCTGTTTTTACACTAATTCTCATTCCAAATTTATTGCGCTGAATTTCAAAAGGGTCTGGCCTTGCTTGCAACCCCTTGGCTGACTGGAGTGCTAAAGCTGGATTATCAAATCTGACTGATCCTAAGAAATCTTCAGTTATTTCCTTACCCCCGTAATTACTTCCTGCTTATATTCGTTGAATAGCACATATAACAATTGACCGTACTGGCTTACCCTCTTCTTAACTCTGCTCATCCGGACGCCACAAGCAACTGAGCAGACTGAGACTTACATGGTTTTTATAAAAAGTAAAGGAAAAGTTTCGGAAAAATGGATGAAGATCAGATGTTGTTACAATTCCTCAAAAGTACATCCCTTACGCTTTGACTGACTTTTTCCAGCGGCTTTTTCACGACTTCCTGTACCCATGCTCCCTGGTGTCAGATTCTGGAAGGCCATTAAGGGTACGCGGACAAGCTTCTTTGACAACATTTGAAGGTCCAAGGGTGATTTCCTTTATGAAAAAATTTCACTTTTATAAATAAGATAAAGTCTGATGGAGACAAGTAGGGATTATAAAGGGGTTGGGTAATCGTAGCAAAATCGTTGCAAAAGGTCTTTACAAGCATACACTCGACTCTGATTTTGGTCGTCCGACAGGACCTACGGGACGTGTTTACCGCCTGATTTTTTGCCTATTTTCCAGTATTAATGGGGGTAGTGCCATCTTATCAGTACCAATGTAACCAACGACGGGACTGAGGGGGATGGGGATGGTAAAGGCGAACAGCATCGAGAGGATGGAGGGAGGAGTCGACGAATGGAGAGAGACGGAGTGATGATGCGAGTGGGCGAAGCAGATACTACCCGGTGACCTGAGTGAGGCTTTTTAGTGATACCACTTCCGGTTCTTCCCACCACAAAGCGGTTCTTCTAGCGGAAAGCTTCTTAAAAAAGAATATCCCACACAATGTCGTCTCAAATGGAGGTGTTTTAAATTGATTTTCGACATTGCAGAAAGAATTAAATCCAGTCTCAATTCAGAAGTTAATTCCCGCAAATAACTTTGGAGACGAAAAAGAATTTCCTGTTATTATATAACAAAGAAGAGATGTGGTTGTTCATTGGATAGAGCGCTGAATTATTGACCTGGAGCGCTTGACTACTGACTGGAGGGCCCGGGCTCGATTCCCCAGCAAGCCTTTGGGCAACCTTCACTTCCACACAAAGTATGTATTTTTTCGGGTACCCGATATTAATGATATTATCAATGGGAAAATATAGGCGGTGCAGAGAAAGGAACCCCTTCCCTGAGGTGTGAATTTCACACGCCGTTTGGCTTACAAGGCGAGGCCTATCCACCCTAACTTAACCAATCAAACTTTACAAAGCAATACCACTCGAGTGGTGTCCGCATTTTAAGATCCAAGGCCACCGCCGTGGAATATTGCGCGTTTAAATTCTGCTCTACGCAAGGGGATTGGCTCGGGGGCCATAATACGTATCATATCATGGCCGAACCAGAGCATTGTCAGTGTGCCGTTGGTTACATTCTGCGAGCATGCGAACAGTTAACTGACGGTCTGAATTCAGGACCACGCAGACGCCAGGAAAAAATTATAACCGATGCTTTTTATGCAAATCTTTTATACAGGTTTGGAATTAGTCTTCTTTCCCTAGAAACTATTCCTATTTTCAGCAATGCTTTTATAAATTCCGCCCATTCAAACCTATTACAAGGCCTTTATGAAATCTACGAAAACAACGAATATATTCTGATTGTATTCTGTGTTTCCCTCTTTTAGGGGCTTCTTTACAGTTATAGCATCACACTTGTCCCCTTTAATTGATTACTTCAGGAAAAAATGTTAAACTTCATTGTAATACACGTTGTATATTTTATAATTCTATCCATATTTATCACATTTTGATATTTCCTGCTAATTTTATACGCATTACCTAAGTAAAGTTAAAATTAAATAATTAATTTGTAAAGCAATTTTGGCATTTGGGAGATTTTACCATTGATAATTGTAAGTGGTACGAAATCTAAAAGCTTTTAAGCTTTACAGGGGTTAATCCATGCCATTTTATTTTATTTTTATTCCAAAGGTAAGAAAAATAGGTGCCGAGAACTCGAATTTAGTTTACGCTAGGCATTTCATCTTGAAGGATATGGTCGCGTGTTTGAAAAAGGCATGCAACAATGCATGTGCTAGCAAGCGGCAAAAAGGTTTATAACGATTTTAAGGTGAATGAGAATTATATAACAAGATGAACATAAATTAAATTAAAATATAGCAATGATTACCTTGAGTTACTGAATTGAAATAATGCGTGACGTGTAATTAACGTGAGTGATATCTTGATAAAGTTTATGATTATATATATTGGAATAATACTTACGAATAAATAAGGATAAGATTATAAAGAGGAGGTTAATATCTCTAATTTATTAGTAGATGAGACTAAGTCATGCAAATTCCGTCGCAATTTTAGTTAATATACGGCTCATAATACATGCAGAAAACATCCTCAAGGATATTTTTGATGGGTACGATTTTTAGTGACTGAAATTTATTAATCTTCGTAAAAGTTATTTTCTCGTTTATCTGCCGATGTAAGGAGAAGTAAAACGTCAGGATTAAAGGGAAACCCCTTCCTCCCTTCTGTGATAAATGTCCGCTTTTAGCAATGATGTAATTGATTTGTACCACGCCTACACGCCACCTTAATAAAATAAGTTTATAAACGCCGATATATTGGTTTCCCCCCGATATTTTAGCCCTCTCACGTCTGTCGTACAAGTTAGTGGATCGTTCACTCCTCTCAGCTCCTCCTTTATCCATCAATCAATGCGGGGAAAATCCCCTTTAACATACTCACTTGCTGCTTATTTGAATCAAGGATCATTCGGTGGAATCCAGAAATTGGATTATATTTTTTTTGCACCAAAAGAGACTTAGTGAAAAATACTCTTCAAGACTAATCGAGTAGGTTTGGAAGGAATTTTTTGGATTATTTTTTATAGCTCCTTCAAACGAGCAATTTTTAGGGTGTGGGAATGATGAAAGGCTATTTTTTAAATTAATAATTCTCCAAACTAAAGTTTTCAGCAAATGACGTGTTCGTGTTCTGTTTTTGTTGAAACTCAAGAATCCTTAGAAAGCTTATCAGTGCATATAAGTTGATGTGTTTTACGTTATCAAAAACGATGCCCATTTCTTCCCCATTAAATTTTAACGATTATGCAATCCGTTTAAATCTAAATGTTTGGTTCTCAAATTACATTTAAAATTTTGAGATTAATAGCCTACCAATAAAAAGGAGGCATTAGTTTCTTGGTACCTCACAAACTTATCCCAGAATTTCTTCCAATTTTTAAAACAATCAGCATGATCTTTTTTGAAGTGATCACCAGCTGTCTCTTTGCTTTCTCCTTTATCTCCTCAACGTCAAAAATTTTGTGCTGCAGTTGCATGGGACTTGCTCTAAGCCACAAACGATGACCCCTGTTTTCTAAAAAGGTCATAACTGAAAATTTGGCATTGGTCTACGACAATGACCCTGAAACAAAAGCCGAGTCTTTCCAACAGGCGGTTGGCAAGATTAAAGAGATTGCTAAGAGGCAGCTAATGACCATTTCGAAAAAGGACTTCGCCGACTGTTTTGAAATGTGGAAGTACACTGGGAGAGAGAAATGTGGGTGGTCCCAAAGGGAGTACTTCGAAGGGGACTAAGGCCAAATTGTTCTGGGTAGGCTATTTTTCTCAAAATATTGCATGGCTTGATCGTTTTCGTGCACCCTTTGTATATTTCACACAACTCGTACTGAGTTAATTTTCACTGCTAGCTGATCTTTAATACTGCTTACGTGGATCTGACTGCAAAATATTTTATAACTCTATTGGCCGTTATTTATATATGTACATGACGGAAAGTAGCGTTTATGAAAATATGATCAATCTAGAAATTGTGTTTTCACTAAGAAGGGAGTTCACGTTTTTATATTTCTGTTTTTATTTCAGGTTTTTTCTTATTTTCTTGAAAAGAAGGACAAATTACTCATCTTACGCAGAGTCGTTAAATCAATCAAATGATTGGTGATCCCGTTGTCTTTTTCGCAGTAGTGAAAGAAAAACTGAACTGAAAAAGCTGAAGCATTGCCTTAAGAACGAGTCAATCTTTTCTCAATGCATTGTTGTTTGCAGCTTTTATTTGCTGCACTTTTCACAAAATGTTTATCTTTGGGACATTTTTTTGGTATTCACCATTCTACTGAGTTGTTGTACCTCAAATTCTTCCAGTATTTTTTTCTGATACCTTACATCAATTTCGCGCTTCCATATAGAAGTGCACTCCAAAGGACATAAATGATTCGGCCCAGTTTTTTTCCTATTTGTAGGCCAACGCTGACTACGATACCTTTATCTTTCTTTTTCGTGATGTGTTTTCAGGGCTCGTAAAACGTCATTAATTCTTATCGTTTATACCCTATTTTTATTGTTTTGCTCTGCCTCAAACCAACTAATAAATGTGGGTTGTAAAATCGAAAATAACAACGAATGGTGCTGGCACTAAAATTACATGGAAATCTTCACAAATAATGACAAGGTATTAGTTGATAACTTTAGAGGTCAGGTTAGTAACTAATATCCGAGCAGAATAATATTGTTGGAAGATAAAAAAATGGATAATGAAAGAAAGAATAATAGTTTATAATTTGACAATGGAAATAACGAGATGGATGAACATGAACCAAAGCAAAAATCCTGAGCACCAAAGCTAATTTTATAGTAGGCAAAGGCTCACTCCTGCCTTTGTTTTTAATGAATTATTAAAATATTTATTAATATTATTAATAAAATTTTTAACATGTGAAAATTGAAAGTTGTTTTACCTATGGCGCCGTTCTCTGCGTTTTTGAAGTAAAATTAAGAATACTGATTAGTAGGTAATAGTGGAGAGGATCAGTCTAAGACACTATAAATAAATTTTAATGTATTACGCTGAGAGAATCGGTGAAGTAAATTGCAATAAATTGAAGCAATATCTACTTCATCAGAATATTTTTTATGCATCTGATAAAAGTAATTATTTTATGAAAATCATGAGTGTAGCTAATGATGAGTACACCTGCGCGACTAATGAATACAAATAAATGTCAATACTAAAATGTATACGAGGGTAAAGTGAAAATTCCTCGGGCAGACGATGTAAGACTGCGATTTTCAGTCAAAAAATGATTGTACTCTTCTAAATAATCTCCCTTGATTTCAACACACTTGGTCTAGCGTTTCTCCAACATCCAGTATTCCAGTAGAAGTGAGTGTCTGGAAGACTGAAAATATGTAGCCCTCTTGCTTTCTTTATTGAACCTGAAGCGCTTCCCAGAAACAAATTTCTTCAATTTTGGGAACAAATAAAAATCTGAGGATGCTAAATCAGGAGAAAAGGGGAAATGACCGAGCAAAACGTACCCAAAATCCCATTTCTGCCCCATCGGCAACGCAGAATTGTGAGCTGGCGCGTTGTCCAAGTAAAAGATGATTACTTCTTATTTAAGCCAGGCCTCTCATTGCTAATTTCGGCATTCAGCTGGTCAAGAAGGTTGAAGTAATGTTCGCCTGTTATTTGTCTACCTTTTACAGAGTAATCATTTAACAGGATCCCTTTCGCTCCCTAAATACACATGCCATGACCTTTCCGGCAGATGCAATCGACCTCGCTTTCCTTGGCGCTGAACCACCGGTTTCTACTTACTGCTTCAACTGCTGTTTCGTTTGTAGCATGTAGTTGTGGACCCATCTCTCATCCATGGTGATAAATGGCCGCACAAAATCGGTCGGTACCCTCTTGAATCGATCCAAACATTGCTGCGAAAATCGTTTGCGCATTTGCTTTTGATCGGCATTCAGCAAATACAGTATCCACCTTGCGCAGAGCTTTCGCATCCCTAATTCCTTGTGCAAGATGTTTCATACCCTTTTTCCCGATATCCTACGGCCTTAGCTATCTCACTCACCTTCACTCCCCCAAGGTCTTTCAACACGATATCGTGTACATTTTCGATGGCTTCCAGTGTGGTTGCGGCTTTTGGTCGTCCTTCACGTGGGTCATCTTCAAAGGCTGTGTGACCACGTTAAAATTCAGCTGGCTACTTTTTAACGGTTGGTATTGAAGTAGTAGAGTCCCCGTACTCTTTCTTCAAGTTCGAATGAATTTTCTTAAGGGTTATTTCATCCGAAAAAATAATTTTATGGCCGTACGAAATTCAAGTTTTTCAGTTTTAAAGAAATACACTAAATACGTATGCTGTAACAATACGTGTAAACAAATTCCTCTAGAAAACAAGTTGAAGCTTATCTTGTCATAAACTGTGCACGCAGGCAGGAATCATTGATTTTCGCTGACTGGATCGTCATCTCTCTGTCAGGCCGAGAAGTTGTCATCTAACCCTCGCAGGAGGCAAAAGAGCAAGAAAAGAAACCATTTTTAACTAAGATATCTTCGTTCAAAAAGCAGCACAGATTACGGCTAAGGAGCAATACATTATGAAGGCTAACAACTTTGTTCGATTGCGCCCAGCTTAACTTATTTGGCATTGAGTATAGTTTCTTGGTGCTGAGGCATGTGCTATATATGAATGTCTTGCAGGTACTTCAATTTCCAATAATCATACTTTTATTGCTGATTCCAACTTGGCACATTATTCTTGTGGTATTCATAAATTACATGATTACATGGCATTCCTTTTCTTTCTCTTCGCTTCATGGAGACAATTTTCGTGCCAAATTTCCTTCTTTAAAGGGTCACCAATACTTACAATTCTCATTTATCAAGCTCCAGGTTTATTCTTGGCGACAATGAGACCATAGTTGTCAGACCTTGTCTCTCGTATCCCCCACAACATCGGACCACTAATAAAGAGACGAGGTTTCTCAGGTGCAGTGCACAATAAAATAATGTGCCATCTGCTCTAATGTCTGACCAACTAAAATATGGTCGCCCTGCGTAGCATTCACTGGACCATTATAATAGATGTTTTGAAAAAAATTTCCAGCAGTAGATATCGAGTTGTCTTTTCTTTCCAGTCAGATAGTCGTCTTGAATTCGTGCGGGCTGTAATGTTATCGTTTTTGGAATAATTTATTACATGAATAAATGGATTCCTCAAGGTTTTCATATTGGGTTTTTTTTATGATTCTATTTTCCATCGATTAGATCCTTGTACACCTTTTTATTTCTTTTTTTTAATTTTCTTGTTAGTTTCAATGTTCACCAAAGAACCTTAATTCAGAGATAGTCAAGGTTAGCGTTCATCGCTCGAGAGATTAGAATCATTAGCTTGCTCTACGTCAGACTCTTCAACTTCCCATTCTACGTTATTTGGAGGCATACGATTACTGCTCGGAAAATGTTTAATAAAATTTGTATTAGTATATTTTCCTTTGCATAATTTAATTATCATATTATGCTGCTAAATTAAAATGTAATATATTTGTTGTAAAGGGGTTATAAATTTGATTTTATACTTAATCCTCGGCGGCCGTTTCGATTTGGAATAAGTTCAGGTCGCCTATGGCAACGATAAGGTCAACATACGACGCTGCATTTGAATTTTGTATCTCCCCAACAAATCAACAACCGAACCCAATTGAATCCAGCGGTAGCATTAATGTGAGTCTTATTTCATACGGCACGGTTAAAATATGGTTTTAAATGTTTGAACAGAGAGGACAATTTCAAAGGAAGATGGAATCGGGATCATTTACTTTGTGCATATGAAATTAGTCACTGGTTTTGCGGTGGTAAACATTAACAGTACTGCTTCCACTGTGAGGAAATATTTTCGAATGAAGCCAACAGTAACGTAGGGAAAATTTCATAGGATGGCACACAAACGTTGGTAACAGAAAATTTGCGTTTTAGACGTGTTCATATCAAGTGGATTTTGCAAAAATCACCGCGTAGAAAAACGACTAATTTGATGTAATCGCTTTTGTGTTGTAAAAAAGCAGTTGGTTTGTATTTTTTATCCTATCCGTCGTCCAGAACGTTCCGAGGGATTGTTTCTTATTTCACAGTGTAATGAAACACCTTTGTGGAAACTGTTTTCTCTAATTAGAAAGAGATATAGGCGATCGGACCATTTTTCAAATTTCCAATGTCACTGCTGATGTTATGTTTTAGGAGAATTGGAGGGAAGGATATGTTTGAATCACATGCACAACCTATACTTAAGTAACGACAGCATAAAAAGGAATTTTTCTGCACCAAATAATGCTTATAAGCATGTGATCACTCTCTATTGAACAGTCCGCGAGTTTTGCAACTCTTGGAAAATGTCAGCCATAAACTTACATAACGATGGGGTCTTTTAAGCCGATACATATTGATGTTGAAGTTAAGAATCAAACAGTTCCTAACGTTGGTGCTTAACCGATAACGGAAGACCTGTTAATGAGGCACGCTTTTCGACCACGAAGACAAGCTCTCTTGAGAAAATGTTACCACATAATATAGATAGATGGATTGAGATAACAATACCATAAGGGGTAAATGCTAATTAATACACATCTAACCGCATAAGCTTCCCTCGAATCTGATCATATCGCATGAACCCTAGTACGTGACCCCTCAAATTATAAATGGTGATATTTTTGCTGCAGTAATCTCTTTATTTTTAAAAAAGTCATCTTATTTTCATTGTTAGGTGAAACATATGTGAAAACATTTTCTTTGGGTTAAGAAACAATATTGGTCAAGAACTTCAACCGCAAATACATGTAACAAAACAGCATTATAAAACAGGGCAGTGGTCAATATATCTTTCGAAAAACTTATAATAAAAATCATCGTTTTTTAAATGAATTTTCTGCTATTTTAAAAATAAATATCATATTTTAAATTAAAGAATATATTTTCGCATATAAAAATTAAAAGCGGTCATTTGACCGCTATCGAGCCTCATAGAAGTTGTGCACAAAAAGTAATCCATAAATGGGAATTGGAAAATATACTAATCCACTTTAAGCAAATGACACGTGGTGGAAAGGGCAAGGCAATGATATGGAGCAATATTTTATAGCTATGAAGATAAGTGGACGTTCTGCGGACTACCAGCCTTAACATGAGTTGATGATGGAAGCAAAAAAGTTATAGGACTTATCGTTTTGACCTAAGTTATTGAGCCAGAAAATTTCTGCATGGAAAGAAAATTTGAATGAGATAAGCTAGCGTTGAACAATATCTGCTATGGAGGTAGAAAATTACGGTGAAAAACTAAGAAGCCCACCCCATTTGGAAGAGATAATATTCCTAGAATGTATCTCATGAATTTACGAAAGAAACGATTTTTAAACTTGCTCATCTAGGAGTTTTTGAGAGAATTCTTTTGGCAGTAGAATACTTACGGTTAACATAAATTCACTTTTCAAAAGAATCTAGATCTGTGCCAATTTTATTGCGGTTTGATAGGTTTGATAACATACATGTACATGCATGTTATATCTTCAGGGAACTAGTTAGAGTTGATTCCTGAATATCTAATTAATTGATGAAACCGACTTTTAACCATACGGTAATTGGTAACATATACGATTTTTTATAATTTTGAAAGTAATATTACTCTAGTTTGAAGATATATTAGCAAAATATTTAAATATGTGACATAGGAGAGGCAATATCAACCCAAATATAGAGAAAATGGATAATTATTTAGATAAAAACTAGATCAACTTTAAAGGTCATAGGATAACTTATATGGCCGAAAGTACAGAAATAATCGGGATATTATGATTAGTTGACGTTAAAATAAGTTTGAGTTTTCTTGTTTATTTCATGACTATCGATTGTGAGTTTACCAGTGTTTCTCGGTAAATATTTTAAGATATATTGAATATTGAAGCAGGTCACGAGGGGTATAGGGGTCTCACACAGCACATATACGTGACCTTCAAGGAGAATCAAACTGCATTTTAAATGAAAGCGAATGGAGAACCTGGATGGAATGTTACAGGCCGGAGAATAAGAGTCTTTTACATTATTCGCCGGCAGTAATGTGGAAATATGGGTGATAAGCGAAAAGATGCTAAACTCATTCAGAACCAAAAATGATAATTCTCTGTTCAGTCATACCACCAAGTGATTCCAGTGATTTTTAGCATATTACAAGATTCTTATGAGAGATATAGGATTTAGTTAAGTGATAAAAATAGGCCTAAGTTCAATCGTCAATGTGAATGAGAAATAATATAATTTAAAATAAATAAATAAAAGACTTTTTCAGGGTTTTGGTACAAAATTCTGAGAAAATATTATGAGAGAGAGAGGGAGGGGAAGGAATGCAAAAATATTCAAAATATTCAGAGAAAGGTTGCTATGTGGATTTTCAGCAGGAAAAATATTGAATGGAGAAGATATTGAGAGATAGTGGACTGGGAAAGCCTACAATGGCAAAGAGAATTTTAGGGAAGCAAAGAAAAGAGAAAGGTAATAATATGCAATTAAGGAAAGGGGCATAGTAATTGGTATGGGGAGAAGAAAAAGAAGATATTATGTAGTTAAATGTTCTCATGATTTATTGATTTTCCCGTGAATAAAAACAGAATATTTATCGTAATAATTTTCAGTAACCGTGTAAAACCTACCAACTATCGGTAAAATATCATTAGTTAATTAATAATGGAATAACATACATTCCCTTTCACAAAAATTCTTTTGGTAAGTATTTTAGGAAAAGCCAATGTATATTCGGAGGGGCTTATAGTTTTTATTCGACTCACCAAATAAAAGTAATTTACTTCTGCGTTAGGATTCATAACTGCAAATAGCTATCATACATATATGTATCGTATTTTCTATTGTTTTGTGGGATAGATTGTAAAATCGTCAACATTAAACATCAAAGCAGTCCCTTAACGTGAAATCATGCATTTCCATTTTCCTGAATCATTTACAGATTGGTTTTCAAAATATTGCCAGTATGGGGACAGAATTGGTAGATATAGGCATAGATACGTCTTCTGCTTAGCTCCTTTGTACACAATATATATGTAGATGGGCACACAGCATTTGTTATTAAGCACCTTTAAAATGTTTCATCCGATTGGATCGATCGCTGGAGTGTGAAAAGTTGTACCTACTCTACATTCTTTATATTTTAAGTACCGAAATACCAAATTTCCGAGGTTACTGTCTTAATTTGAAAACAATGACATGGGGAAAACCGATTGGAAAAACTGCAATCCACATCACCGCCTTGCTTGGAAAAATTTAATACCATGCTTAGCTAGAATAAAGGGAACTGTTTTGTCCCTAACGGCGTCTTGCCTCCATAGTTTCATTTTTACGGACTTGATCCACTTTCTTCTCGAGCCATTCATATTTAAAGCCGCCTCAATCGCCTGCTTCGCCCCTCTCCCCCTCCCGCATCCTTTCGCTCTCTCTCTCATCCTTTCTAATATTCGCGTACTTAGCAGCCCCACTCATTTCCGCTCCCACGGTTTTCATATCATTCCCTTCTTTCCCCCCACCCCACCACTTTCTTTCCTCCCAAGCCAGCATGCCTCCAGTAGGCCGCCCATTCGCTCTCATTGTTCAACCTTTTTCGCATCCCGTCCTACGCCCAACCCACCCCTCCTTTTAATATCCCATTCGCACATCCTAATGTTCCTCTGTTATCCCTTCAGCCCGCCCTTTTAAACCCCAAGCGGTTCTCCTTTTCACGTCCTTAAAAATGAACTCCATCCTCCCGTTACTCCAGTATTAATCCGCTTTCCCCTTCGCCTCCCTTTCTCCCCCCTTTGCCCCTCCCTCAAAGCTCCTCGATTGCGTAACTGGGTCCCCGGGGTTAATTTAGACTTTGCACCAGGCAAAACACCCCGAAAACATTCACGCGAGGCTCGAGATGATTAAAACAAATACGGCAAACGTTCCATTCCTCATGGAGTATTTTTATTTTACCCGGTAGGGTGCACACAATGTGTTTCTTGGGTAACTTTCTTCCTGTTGCTTTCACTCGAGTTCAAAAAGGTGGATTTTGTTATGCTATGAATTTCACTTTCGTTTAGCTCTGAGTTCATTATAATTCGGGATAATCCTGTGCAGAGAAATTTTAAATGTGTTGCAGACGAAATTTTGCTCCAGAAAACAGTATTTTTTCCGTCTCTTCTCGTTATTATGCTCTGTGCATAATCAAATCCACTGAGATGAGAATCGATGTTCCTTCTAAAATCTGATTCTGGAATAATCATAAATTTCACTTTGCCCTAATAGCGCCCCTATCGCAACCTGAACCTTGTCTCGTCGTGCTAAAATGATGATGGAAAGTCTTGCGACAGGCGTATCCTGTTTATATACTTTCACCCGTTTGCACCTAAGGCAGAAAAATCTTATATTCTTAGCGTGTATCACCATTGTGTATGTAATTTTACCTTTTGGATAGTTGTTTTACATTTTCTAAAATTATATTAATCTAAAATACTGTCATTTCTAGCCCTTTCGCCCCAACTAATGTAGATATTTACGAAACACTGTGATGAAAACATCATTTTAGTATAATTACACATTTGAAAATTTGAATTGACTGATTATTACAGTTTCAAAGGTTTAAGGTAACGATATACATATTACATAGAATTTATTTTTTTGAAAGGGATCCATAAGTTTACCGTAAGCAGTATTTTTATGCTCAGTTTACAATTTCGCGATTGAGTGACATTTGGCAATACCTTTTTCAAGTTTTCTAAACGAACAGTTTAGCAATGGAATAAAGTACATTTTTATTTTTAAAATATCACAGCCCAAAACAATCTCAGAAACGTTTTGTAAGTTTAGCATTGGTATGCTGACAAGCCACATAATTTCTTTTGGTTCCATATATATATCGAAGTTCCTTTGAAAGGACTGATGGAACATAAAAAAATTTAAATTCATTTTTGAAACTCAAGTCCTAGTTTCCCTGTTCTTATATATCTTACTTACGGATAACATTTTCTAAAATATTTATGAATAAGTAGTACATTTTCTCGTTCATCTTATCGCTCAACCTTAATCGTTTACAACGAAATGGAAAACTGTGGAAAACTTTACGTCAAACCTTTTCCCTTTTCGTTTCGGAGGAGGAAAAATTCCTCTCCACTGCATGTTTATGGCATGTAGTGCTCGGTCGCGATCGAAAAATTCAGTAGGGACCCTAATGGCACCATTAAATGGTGGTGTCCATTACAAACCTAAGGCCAGTGCGGTGCCCCATCGATTCGTTCCGCGCACGCGACGCATGTGAGTGACTCGAGATGACTACCCTATGGAATTACTCCCTCTCTCTCCTTCTATATCGTCCCACGTCCTCCCTCCGACATTACTCCCCAGGCTATTCGAACGTCGAAGAAACCAGCTCTCTTGTCCCCAAATCGACCGTTTTAAAAATCTCCGATTCGATTTTTCCCATCGGAAGGGGTTTTGATATGAAGGGGGAGACGCGAAGCCATGGGAACGTACCGGATCCAAACATCCAAGGTGGCATGGGATATGGGAAAAGGGGTTGGGTTGGAGGCGTAGACCCTCTGAATGCGTCGACGCCTTGTCCATATTATGCACTGGTACGTTTGTGTGGAGACGTGAGCTAGGGTTCGTGTATTGTGGAAGCGCACGGCACTCACTCTTCGTACAAGGGTCCATTTGGGTCATTGTTGTCCCTTTCAATGGACGTTTCCAGGCGGACTTGGTTCTGCCGGAGCCGCAAACGCTTTCTCCTCTCGTCTCATCCACATTTCTTCCCGTTTTTTCCTCCTTCTTTATCCCTTTCCCCCCCCCCGTCACCGCCCGCGTGGTATCCTCCCCTAATTCGCAAATCCCTTTCGCGGAACGCGCCCCAATTTACTCATCCCCGTCCCATTAAAAACCACCCTACTACTCCCCCCCGCCCGCGTGGATTTTTTTACCGTGGCAGTCCCTCCATCTCATCCGACTTCACACTTCGTCAGGGACAATGCATTCATTGGACGAGATGAGCCCACTTGTACTTCGCATGCATGTATGTGTGTGCGAGCGTTCGTGTGCGCGAACGTGCGGGTGTGTTGAATCGGGCCGAATAGCGGATTTTAATTAATGCAGGCTGAAAAATCTTTCCTTATTCAGCGCAGCAGGAATTAACGGCTCTGAAATACTGCCGTCGATGCCTATAAATCATTCGCGTAAAAACCCCATCCGAGCCTTGGTCTAACAGAGCCCGCCAAGGCAAACACTGCGGTAATTAAATATGGTTCTTTATTTTTGGCAATATTGATTGAATAGCATTTGTTTAATTCACCGGCTGTTATTCCGGCCGTCCACTGATGATACCCTTCTTGAAATCCATGCGTTTGGTTTTGAAATTGATTTTGGATGCGTGTTCGGATATGTGAATCTCAAATATGCCTCCCGGTCGCTTTATATTAATTTCTATCGGAAGCAAATATTAGCACTGCCTGCCTGCCTTTGGCTATTCTACCAAGCTGCATAATTGGATGATTTTGTGACCTGAGAAGCGACACCAAGCGTGAACAAATGACGTAAATGATATCTAGTGAAGAGGCCTTTGTTTGGAAATGAATTTGGCTTCCCCGTGATGTCAATTGCTTTAATTAGTTTGCCTTTTTTCAAATTGCGTGATTCTGCTTCGAAAGGTAATTAAAGCGTGTCCCTCCGAATCCCACCCAGTGAAAATTTGTACTCCAAACGAAAAATTATTTTCCGTTTAAATTTGGCATATTTCGAATTTGCCAACTGCGGATCATAGAAAATAACATTACCAATGAGACTTTATCGAACACATCGCTGTATGTTACTGAGATAACTATTACTTTCGATGAAACGTATTTTGCTAATGGGCATGTAGGTCCTAATGCTTTTCGACAAAAGATTTAGAGATATTAATCGTCCCACGCAATACGCCATTACGCGCTTTAATATTGAAACGGTGGGGAAATAAACCGCGAGGTGTAATATGCAAATTCAAATATCTATCATGTTGTGCAATAAATCTTTTTTATTTCACCTAAATTTGTTGCCAACAACTGAGAAAATAAAACGTTACTCAGGAAAATAATGTGTCCATTCTCGGTTTAGTGGCAAAACATAAATTATAACCGTTTAAGTAATGTATCGATATCCGGTTTTTTCTTGTTTCATCAAGGAAAGGAAAAGCGGAAAGTTTACGGAATATTAGCCGTCTTCTAAGTGATGATCTTTCTTTTTGTAGATATACTTAATGCCCAGATCCATGTAATCTTCTGAGGGTTTTCTTGTTTAATTAATGAAATCTGTCTCATTTTAGATAATGTGTGTTCTAACGATCACATAGGAGGTAAATGAGGCTTTAATCAAGTAAACAAATGCCTGCAGGGATGCTTCAATTTCGAATTTATTTTCTGATTACTTCTCAAGTTTTATTAATGCTCCGCAGGTTTGTGGAGCATTCTCAGTATTTAAATGACATATTTTATTGGCTTTAGCTCATAACGCTGGTTTAGTTGGTTGGGATCTAGCTTTAAAAGACACATGATTGAATTATTATGCAATGGCATTGAAATTACAATTACATATTGGTGCATTATGCAAACGTAGTTAGTTTGGATCATAAAACAGTGCGTTTTTTCTACTTTACTACGTTTCTATATTTTTCATAAAAATGGAATGATATTATTATTATTATCTAAGTTCACTACGAAAAACTATTTAAGTTGTACACTAATAAAAATAGTCGTTATTACTTTAATTTCTAAATGCTGTATAAGCTATGTTTTCTACATTATTAAAATCCAAATAACGGAAAATAAAGTTGAATGAGGTATAAGTATTACTTGTGGAACGCCTTAACTGAAAAGACGTTATCAATTGTTTCATTTTCTAAACCGTCAGGAACTACCTAAGTTGAAGAACAAAAACTTGAAATTGATGATTACACCCATAAGTATTATTCAAGAGGCTATCAATTAATCATTTGGGGCTCTACTTTATTTCCCTAAAGTTTGCTGATTTTCCTTTCTCGTAAAAGTTTCTCTTTCAATATGCATGGAAGCATTAATGAAAGCTGCTTCATGAACTGGTCAATTAACAAGCCCTGGGACAATAATTTTTAAATTTCAAAAGACTATTAAGATGAATACTCGTTTTGCATATCAGCGTGTATAGGGAAGTAACTTTCTACATATTATCACATAAAACTTGTTAATTAATTGCTTTTGTAAAATGTCGTAGGTTGCCGAAAAGTAATCTTTTCTCCAATCGATGGTTCACCTTGTGCAAACATTAAAATCTTTAAAATTTGTCTAATTTTATAAATAATCAGGGTAGCGTATACTCTTCTGAAAAGAATGAACAAAAATTTGCTAGAACTCGGACAAGGCATTTCGTTTCAATGTACAACTCAAAAGAGCGGTGTCGTTTCGTGTAGAATTACCCTTCAAGCAACAGCAGCTCTTTTCCTGCATATAATTTTCAATATACTTGGAAACTCTTCTCCTTGCTAGTTAGCAGTAGCATTTGTACAGGTACGATAAATAAATCTATTTTTCCATGGAAATGAATAAAATCATACGCATTACTTTCATAATGGACCATGTATCTTTTGATGTTTGCCTAAAGAAATTTTTTATGGGACTATTATCATAATCTTCATTGAGTATACATACATTATGGTTTTCAAGGTTTTTATTATCATTGTACGGATATTATGACGCATGATTATTATCTAATATTCATCCGCGAGTACCACCATATCGTCTGAAATCTAGCAAATGTCACTCTTCTACCCACTTATGAAACCCGTCTTCCTCCCTACTTGCTAGTTAGCAGTAGCATTTGTACAGGTACGATAAATAAATCTATTTTTCCATGGAAATGAATAAAATCATACGCATTACTTTCATAATGGACCATGTATCTTTTGATGTTTGCCTAAAGAAATTTTTTATGGGACTATTATCATAATCTTCATTGAGTATACATACATTATGGTTTTCAAGGTTTTTATTATCATTGTACGGATATTATGACGCATGATTATTATCTAATATTCATCCGCGAGTACCACCATATCGTCTGAAATCTAGCAAATGTCACTCTTCTACCCACTTATGAAACCCGTCTTCCTCCCTACTGAAACCAAAACGTTCCTATAAGTAAAATTTTATCAATATTTTTATGAAAAATATCCTTGTACACTATTGATTTCAAATATTTATTTAACTATGCCAACACGATCTTTTCATAAAATACATCCTCTAAATTGGTTGCAAAATAATTATATAATTATTATTCTAAAAGGGTATCTTTCTGATAAATATTGACATAACAATGACGTCTCACATTTCCTTTCGTATCCGAAAGACATGTTATTATATTGCACACAGATCCCCACATATTGCATAGTTTAGCCTTCCGCATATTGCCGAATTCAGTATTATATATTAGGATTTTTTTATTTCTATGATATAGAGCAATGATTTTTATTTCTTTAAATGAGAGATCCCCATATATTCTGATAAACCACAAACTGATCTTGGATGCGGAAAGCCATAAGATTCCCATCATTTTTATACGTTTGGAAATATTTTTGGGAGATCAAAGGGAATAAATTTTGGAATATGTATTAATGACACCAGCCTATATGTTTTTGATAGACCACGATACTGCAAAATATGACAATTCTCCGTCTCGACAAGAAAGTTGATAAATAGTTCATCGTATGATAAATTAAACCATTCTTTATGCCGCATACCTTCTACTTCCCTTCAATTTAACCAACATGCCTAATACTTCCCCTCTCTCCCTAATACTCAACATTTTCCCCCGTATATCAGTCTTCAACATTCCATTGCCAGTCGATATACCTTGTATCCCCCAGCCTTCATGGAATTTCTCCCATAACCCACTTTCCCTTACATACCAGGCATCTCTTTTGGTTTACATAAACCCTTTCCAGAGCGCAATGATTAGAAGGAATAGTGTAAAGAAAGGTATGCTAATAATCAAAGTATGCGTGTCAAATATGCAGCTCAGGGAGAGAAAATAAGTTGGTACAAGGAGTAGATAGAGGTAAAAAGATGAATAATTGCTGTGTGTTGGGATATGGAGAGGTTGAATAGAAATGATGGAAACAAAAGCTTGAGGTATAGCTTAGCTTTAAGAAAATAGTAAAAAAAGAGAAATGTAACCGTGAGATATGCTCAAACGTTATTCTCTGGCGATAAAATGGAACTATTAAATAGTGATGAGATTCATAGCTTTTTGAAGCAATAAGAGAAAGTAATAAAAATATAAATGAAAAGTTGAAAATAGAGTAAATAATTTAATGGAAATTCAAAGAAAATAGCCTACTTCAGAAACCCCAAAAGTATGTAATGAGATTGGAATTATAATGGAGTAATATTATATAAGTTGGAATAATTGAGAATAGGAAAAGGGAAATGAGTGGATAGGAGGCTTAACAATGCTTCGGGAAAATGAGAGAAATGAAATAGATGACCGAAAAGGAGTTTTCTGAGGAAAGTCAAAAATGTAAGAGGCTGGGGAATGAGTGCAAATATGAAAGGATGCGCAAAATGGCAGTTAATGTTCCCTTTCATGAGGGCAAAAATGGGAATAAAAATGAAAAAGAATGGTGGAACGAAACTGATGAACCCACTCAAGTTATGAAAATACCAATAGTACGCTGAATCCTTCTATGAAACAATTCATTGGCATGAAATTTTACAGAATGTGAAAGAATATTAATTAACGAAATATGAGAAAGGATGAAGCATTTTAGAACCCAAATAAGGAAAAAGCATTGCGGGAATTGAGGAGACGGTATCAAGTGAAAAAGATAAATTTCCATTAGCAATGGAGGCATTTAAATTGGGAAGTGAAACAACAAATTAATGAAATAATGCTTCTATAGTTTGATTGAATCGTGACGGAATGGTAACAAAATAATTAATTAAGACTTGAAGCACATTTTTACATTTATGATTTGAAATACATGGCCAAAGCCGAAAGCCGAAGATCAAAGTTGAAGGAAGCACAAAAAGGAACCATAACTAAGGATGGTCAAGGATAAACTAGGAGAAGTAGGCAATGGAAAATGTTGGTGCCAGGAGGTATGAAAGACTGAAATGATCCGAAATAAATAGTGTGCAAATTGGACAGCTACAACAAGGTATTGGATTTATGCCCCATGATGTAGGTGATGCCAATGTAGCTTCTATCCGTGGTAAATTCTATCCAGTTTCAGAATGTATCGTCATTAACAGACTCAAAATTATTTGATATAATACACGCAAGTCGGATTTGTAGTACATTTGACTGTACTAATTACTTTCATAGTCACCACCAGGAAATTCGAAAGTAGGAGCGGTTGTCTTCTGAAAAATGATGACGAGAACTACATTTTCCTGTAAAATGAATAATAATTATCACAGAGCTGTTTGGAGAGAATCGTATATTCAAGGAAAAATAACCCACATTTTTAAATTACAAATCATGAGTCATTTAAAAGCAATTGTTAGGCAAATTGACATGAATATTTCGTCAAGTTTACAATACAGATATAGCAATCGAAATTGTGAAATCGGGGAATGATTTTCGAACAAGGCTATAAAAAATGAAGAGGAGGAAACGTAAGTGATGAAAATGCGGAGAAAGTATTTCGGCAAAGTTTTGGTGTTATTTCATTTTTATTATCCCAATAAAGAGGTTAAGGGCATTGGGCATTCAAATATACCAAAGGGGACTTCTGTCGTGATATTAATCCAAAATTCAGCAAATATACCTTTTACTTATCGAGTTAGAAGTATTTCAAAACGTTTCACCGGCAACATTTTCCTAAAAAGAGAAGAATTGCTCATCTTTCGCGACTGCGTGGGGGTGATGATTTCCACAGCCGATTATTCCCGTATCTGAATGTGTAGTATCCACCGCTTAGGAAGTACGGATGGAACTTTGGTGAAGTTCATATAAATAACATTCAATGACGCGGAAATATTTCGACTGCATTTTTGGAATCATTCCAAAGTTTGTGCTCACTTATGTGGTCTCACCAACTTTGGAAACTAAGCTACCGGACGCTCGGCGCATAATGTAATTACTCCATTAATCCAGCCACAATAATATTACCATTGATGCTATATTGTTGTCCTGCACTTTAGTCTTCCACCGGTGGTAATTACGTTAATGGGAGTAAATGAAATCCTTTCACAGACTCAGTTTTCCTTGTGTAATTTTGACCATATTTTTTCGTAAATGAAACCTCATTTAATGACATCCTTCACTGTTGAGCATAAGGGAAGTTTTTAGATTGATTTTTGCAATTTTTTACATTTTTGCAAGTGAAATTTTCTTACACTCTCTTGCCCTGTATTTTAATCGAAATGCAGTACTTTGTGCATATTGACGAGTGTAATGAACCATGACGTAAAAACATATTTGTCATTATGTAATATATCGATAAAAAATTTCCTCAGGAATAGTACAAACCTACGCTTTGATCTCTATGGCCGTGAATTATACAATTAAGTAGTTCATATTTGTATTCAATCAATACAAATCATTGAATTAATTAAATAACTTTTAGCTCTACTAGTACAGATCAGTTAAAAAATTTCAATTATGAACACAGAGATACTTTATGTAGCTCTTAATGACCTTAAAATAGTAAAGATTTAATTGATTATTTTTCTAAAACATTTCATGCCTTTCCTTAATTTTCTTCTTTGTCTCCATATTGACAAAGATCCGTAAAAATGTGTTTAAAGTAAAATGGTATGAAGGTTCTGAACTAGTTTTCATAAAATACTAAGAAAAACTAATAATATATATGAGATCAATATATTTCATTGAAAATCTTCTGAATTCCTAAAATCTGGAAAACATAATCCTTTGGAACTTTGCCAAGTTTGTATGGTATTCTTTTAGGAATCAGCTTCCAATCGTCTCTGTCACCAATTAATGAGCCTCATGCTCTTCCCCCATATCTGCTTATAAATCATTAAGCTATTCTTATTTACGAGCTTAAAATATATTTATATTCACCTCGAATTATATCTAAATACATATAAGATCAACAATATTTTTCACTTAATAGTTTACATAACCAGTCCAGTGGTCAGTCGTTACTTTATCCTTTGGCCCTTAAATTGTCATATACATATTACCGTGGTATTTTATGGAACTGTACACTAATTATTGTAACTAGGCAGCCTGCCTTTTGTGGTAGGTTTTGAATTGACCAAACTATGATGCATTTCTTTGCCTCTCTCGACAAAAAAAACCTTGCACCTGAGTCTACGACATTTTCAGTTCCACATATTTTCTTTCTGCCGTCGGTCCAAATAACATACCTTTGCTTTTCCTTCCCTTTCCTTGCTTTCATAATGTTTTCTCATTTATCATCCTATTCAGACTCCCATTGCCAATCAAAAATCTCTCTTTTTTGGACCTTAGCCACTCCTGCATGGTAGCATGCCTGGTGCTTTGTCGTGTATTTTCCTTTCCATTCATTTCACCTTTCCCAACTTTCGCTACCGCAACATTACAGTGTGTTCTTATATATGGCTGTCACCTTTCTTCAACGATCATGTTTCCGCGCCATACAAAAATACGCTACATAACTAAGTTTTCGGTTACCATTTCTTAAAACCTTTTCCCAATGTCCTCGTCTTCAAGTCCCTCGTTTTTCAAGCCGTCAGCCCAACGCAATACTCCTTCTTTTTATGCCCCTTCTTTAAGTATTTTCCTTTATAACGCTTTGAAAATTTTATTTTTAACATTTGTGATCAATACACTTCCAAAAAAGGTTAACGCGTCTGCTTTCTATGGTCGATTTTATCCTATTTGATTTTATTTAACTGTATTTTCTATGGAAAATTTCAAAACTCTTTTGTTGTCTGCTCTTATGAGTGAAGGAAACATTATAATTAAGGCAAATGGTTTCCATGTTAACCATACTTTTACTTCATTCAGTGCCAAATATAATGTTTATTATTTCTCCCTGATAACGTTGTTTACCAAATTTCCCTCATTATGACTGTATTTAGCTTACAATTTTCTCCCCCTAACTTTGTTTTTCTAAAATATCCTGAAAATTTTACCTTTTTTCCTTTGCATTTTCGCCTGTTTTCGTTTTGACCATTTCAATCACTCCATTTCTTTTATTTGTAACACACGTCATTCATCTCTTCAACGACTATGCAGGGCTCTACTTTAAGCTTGATATAATAATTTTCCCTTCATTTTCAACATAATGGTCTCCATTATTAAATTGAACGTCTCCATAAATGTTTCTTTTGGTAATATTATATTTTTCTACTTCTTTTAAAAATTTGTTCAAACTTGTCAAAAATTCTTTCTAAAAAGTAAAAACGTTCAACCGATACGGTCTAATTTCTCCAATTCTTCCATGATACCTAATGTATTATTTCTATTTCCATATAAATTTCTTAACTTTGTTATTTATTCGTATAACCTTATCCCAAAGCCTTTTCTTAGATTATTCAACAAAGTGATCAATAAAATCCCTTGACTGCGTGGCTACTTAAGATTGATCATTCGCAAATATTACTGGCATTTAATATGTTCCCATGGTTGTTGCAAAGAATTCAAGTTCTTGTAATCCTTAAAAATATTCTTTAATTTCCACGAAAATAAACGTATGGACATGGTCATATTATCTTACTAATACTCTTATCATCTCCCATTCTAAACATTCACCTTATTCTCCATTCTGAATGCGGGAACCTATTAGTTTATTGAAAACTCCATCGTATCAAACAAACATTCACAATTCACAAAATAAATACATTGCGAGAGGAAAAAATTTTGTTTTAGCCTTCTCTATCTTTAAAATAAACAAATAAAAGTGTAACTGTTTCCTTTTAATCCTAAATATCCTCCCGCCATCGGATTGACAATGTAGATTGCAATATCCATATTTTTCAAATGATGCTGAAGAAGGTACTCAAGCCTAGTTAAATATAAAAGTCCGATATTCTGGGTGCATCTCAAACAAGGTCAGTCTTTTGCTGCGAAAGGCAGTGTAATTGAAGCCCAGGATTTGGAGCATTCCACGTCATGTCCAGTAAGAGCGTCAGCAGGCTGGGATTGAAGTGACATCTCTGAGTGAAAGATCAAACGCAACAGTGTGAGGTTTGTTTTCGTACTCGTGTGTTTTATATGACGTCATCTCAGCTCGTTGATTGCTTTTCCCGAACAATTATCAATGAACTTATCAGTACAACATAGCGTATAAAGGGATGAAACATGCTTAGGCTTTCGATTTCTCTTTGAAATAAAATTTCCCGTTGTGCCTTATGCCATTAATTGAAACTAAAAAATTATTTCACCAAAATTAAATCTGTTATCTCAATTAGTTTATACCATCGTAACTGATTTAGCAGGTTGTAGAAACCTGTTTATCTTACACTCTATTATCAAATAAATTTCGGATGTTATGACAGTTCTTCCTCATGTCAAGGGTAGCTAGAATCCCTGATATCACTTGCTAGACACAGTTTTTATCATTCAGGTGTATGATTAATGGATGGGATGTAGGTTCATATTTTTGAGCATTTAATTAAAGGAATGATTAGGAAAATTTTAATAGGATAAATTTGGGAAAATTAGCTGAAATGGAGCGTAGCAAGATTTTCTTGAGACATAATCAAATATATTCCTTATCAATTTGAATAGCGACTCAAAATTAATTTATCCACTATACTACCAATTTTCAAAAGTTATATGGAAGGTTCATAGTTGTTATTATTGGTCAACGTCAATTTTTCAGGTCAATCTTACCTTACTACTTTCCCCTTGGTTTTCGACACCTGATCATATGCAGCTTCACTTCGAACTAAAGATTCATCGTTAAGAAGCCCGTTTTTTGTTAAATACGAGTTATGCCATAAAATATCTTACTAAAAACATTACATTTTCTAAAATTAATCTCAATTTATAAAATACTGATCTACGTTTCTCTGAGAGTGCTTTGAATGAGCCTGGATAGTATTCGAACCCGGGGAAAGTTTGTTTAGTTAAGCATTAGTCCAGAAAAATGAAGGAATTCCATCTTTAAATAGGACCTTCCAGCATACTAAAACTCAGACTAAGGGTTAAATCAAACAGATTTTTTTGCCCGGCGTAAAGTCCATTTCCATGTTTTTCTCACCTCAGTTCTTCTCGATGGAGAGCGCGGAATCCGACTTCGGAGTTGAAGAAAGTTAACTCGTTTTAATTTTCGTCCTCGGCCATTTTCCCAACCAGTCAACGTCGCGGATCCCTAAGTCGGTCGTTCCAAATTAATTCATAGGCCCAGGGCATTATTTTTTTCTCTTTCCCGGGACCTCTTTCACTTTGGAAGGGAATTCTTTGTCTGTTTTAAACTGTCTTGCATTGGAATGAGTTCAAAAAGTTCTCCTCTCGACTCCCCAAGATTTGTGTCGCAAGGGTGAACAAAGAAGGCTGGATGAAATATGTCGCGGATATCTGTCGTCTCCATACGAAGGGGTTAGAGATGGTGGTGCTCTTTAAAAAAAACCTTGGTGAATTTAATAGACCTTTCCATTCTCTTTCAAGGCTGTAAGGTAGCATTTCCAGCTATCGCCTTTCCACACCCGCTGACTTTTTTAATGTTTTCCGCAACACCCTCGAGGATCCAACGTCTGCCTTTTGAAATTCATCCCGAAGAGCACTAACGAATGGAGCGTAATGAATACAATGAAAAAATATCATTGCCAACAAATTAAAAATTGTTGAACAGATTTTTTGGTCCTTTGTTACAAAACCAGGTTAAGGCAGGAGTAAAGGTGATAATTTGAGGCACGCGACTTTTTCTTTCCAGAGTCTATCTTAACTCCTTTCTTAAGAGGTCGTTAAGTAACTATCCTTATAGAAATCTAATTCTAGAGTTTCAACTGTAAAATGCTTCAATAGAGCTTAAGAAAACGTTATTCTTGCAGAGATAGAGTAATAAGCATTTTTTCAAACTATTAAAATTAACTTATATTTTACATTCGAATTCAAAGACTCGCTTTCGTATTCTTTCCCGAATGTTTGGCACAGGTGGACCCAGGTGAACTATCTCATAAGATATGCAGAAATTGAGATATTTATTAAAGTTTTTTGCGCTTATAAAGTAATATTCTAACTGTATACGTAATACTACAGACATCCCTCCTCTCTCTTATTGCGTGCGTTGCGCTGTAACTAGTCATGACGACTTGCTAAATAGACGTTTATACAAACTTTAAAAATACATTAAATATTTTCGTTTAGAAACCCACTTATCGTATTATTAAGCACTATCAGTTTGTTGCTTTCTTGAATGATAATTAAATATTTGCCTTAAAATATTACCCACGTCGTGGAAAATTCTGATACGTTTGTTAATCATAATCTTACACTCTGGAAACCTAACCACCTTTTTAAGACCATGATGGATTTTTTAAAAACTAGAGCGTCATTAAAAATAAAATTCAATCTTGAGTATTGATTACTGTTGACGTTACAAAAAGAATGCTTCAATTCCAAAACTTTCAAGTTTACCTTTGAAATTGTAAATATTCCTGCGATTAAATCACAAATACGAATGCCCCAAAATCGTGAACGTCATGCACTTATGCTTTAACATTTGGGCTCGCTGTTTGAACAACTAACAAGTCGTTTCCTGGTGAAATCACTTTTATTTGATGCAGCAATAGCATTATTTGAGAAATTCTTCTATGTATCTGGCGAAACGGCAAATTTAATTGACATATACAATTAGCTCAAATGATTTAGATATTGAAACTAAATCCTTCGCCCGCTTGTTTACATATTCTTGTTCCTCTTTTTTAGAAAAAGTGTTTTCCTGAAGATTTATAAAATTGGACTAGCATAATTTTCGGAGCACTCCACTTTCACTTCACAAAACACGCATTTTATTTCGTGTTTTGTGGAGTGGAATCACTTATTGAAATCAATAATATTATAATGTCCAATAATGCGGATGCGGTTTTTTTCACCCACTGTGGTGAAGTGAGTCTTCAATTTTCGTTTTCTGTGCAAAATCATGCTCCCTCTTGAATTTACCTCCAAATTAGCACCATGATGCCCGACGTCCACTTCCAGAGTTATATTTTAAAACAGATTAAAAATTTATTGAAACACCTTCAACCCCACCCACCTCTCCAAAATTTGGTTCGGATAGCTCGCAAGACCTCTCAAAGGCGACGCTCCTCCCCTCCCCCGACTGAATTAATGCTTTTGAAGTCCTCACGAGAGGTGGGTGAATGCCTGACGCAGAGAGAGAGAGGGAGAGAAGGGTAGGATGAGGAAGGTCCCGCGGAACTCCCGGCTGGCTCCCTGCCAATTTGGGTCCCCTGCGTGGATTGCCCCTGCAACTTTATCGTTCTATGTGAAAACGTTCTTATTAACGTCCCCACCAATTATTCACTACGCTCCCTGATCTCAAAGTCCCTTTCATTCACAGATCCCTCAAACATCTTGCCGCAAACTACCGCACAGCTGACCTCCATTCAAAGTAGCCGTCACGCTTTGCTCCGCCTTAAATCATTCATCCAACCCCTCCCAACTCCCCCTCTCTTTTCTCTTCGTTCCTCCCTGAATTCAGTCCCTCGCCCACTTTGCTACATAATCCCACCGTATCTCGCCCTTTACGTTCCGTCCGTGACCGTATTTCCACCCTTTTGACGTACAGGAGAGGTTCATCGTATTAATATTTCCTATTATGAGCTGCCCTGAAGGTTCGACGCGTAAGGCGTTGCTCTTTTACGCATCTGCGTCCGGCGTGATTTTTCTGCGGTGCGGGGATAATCAGGATCGTCTCTCGTTTATTTCATTTGGTCGGTGCTTCTTTTCTGACCAGTTAAAAATACGGGAATACTCATACTTTAAATTTACCATCGTAGTAATTTCCGTGCGTAGAGTTTCGTGTCTAAGGAATTTGCAAAAATATTTTTAGAAGAGAATTATTTCATTGACGAAGTCTGACCTTATTTGTAGATAGAAGTTGAAAAAACTGTGATTTGATTGGTTTTTGGATGTGATACAAATTTTTATGTGATAAAAAAATGTGACAAACTCTGCCACCCACTACCCTGACAACCAGAAAGGTGGTATAATATTTGCCCATGACGAGGTCAATTACTTTTCTTTTCTCTCGTACACAGGATTAATGTTTTAATATCACACTTACAATATTGTATGTATTTCCAAAAATACTTGGAAACATGGGAGCAATAGGATCATTATACGTTTTTTTAGAATATATTTTGGCACTTTGATTAAAACTTTCAGTGTTATTTTATTTTCAACCGACTCCAAAACTGACAGCCCTACGTAGTCTCCTTTACTTTTCAATCGTTGTGGATAAAGTATGCTTCAGAATGTTTCGGGAAATATCTCGCCATGTGAACCGGGGAAGACTTGATTGGAAAAGTTTAATTACTTCCATTTAAGGAATTATCCGTTCTGAGTTGTTTATGTTTAATTACAAAATTGACTATTTTGATTCAATTTTTGAAGATAGTTTCAAAATATTTGCCTCTATCGTTGCAGGATATTTATCAACCGGTAGCAAGTGATGATGTCATACCTTCATTTTTTCATTTCTCTCCGGTGAATTTTTTTAACCACCTCGGAATTTGAGATATGTTCAGACTCCTGAAAATTATTTTATTGCTTCACACTTTTTATCAAATTTAAACTTTGGTAATTCGTTGGAAATTCCTCGCTTTTATTTGGTCCTTTTATAATTATCAAGAATATTATGCAAGCTTTCCGTATGAGTCTGCTATTCACGACAAGTTTCCTATCACACTCATTTCTCCTGTGCCCAGCGTAAAATGAACTCTTTATTTCTACTCCATCGCTAAATCCTTTTGGCAGGTCTCACTGCCAAGTTCCCGTCAATGGTCGGAACTAGTTAGATTACCTCGTTTTCCACAAAAAATTCCCTTTTTGCCTAGCCATTTAGTCGCCACCTTAACTTTACAGAATTATGTGGCGGAATTAAACTGGAAGTATTCCAATTCGTGAATTACCGTTTGGAATTCCCACCTAGTTAACCAATATGCATGTACACTGTATAAATAGAGTGTCATATTATATATTTAAACAAATTTTAAGAGCAACACAAGATATTTCGTAGATAAAATTATACCTCTTAAAATTACTTAGTTTAAAATACCAAATAGTTATTGCCGTAATGTTAGTGATTACAATAAAAGAAACCCTTGACCTTGAAGGTTGTTATTTCCCAAATGAGTGGTTATTCAAAGGATTATATTGTTCGTGAAATAAAGCTGAAATTGAGATATTTTTATATTTGGATGTTTTAATCGGATCCAAGCGTTTGAAGGAAAATGAAACAGAAAATTTAATATTTATTTAAAAAATGAAAAATATTGCCAGGTTGTTCCATTTATTGATCTCTATTACTTTAATACTTCATTTATTTTTAAGGGCAGTTTGTTACTTTTTCTCCCAAAAATTTAAAATAATTATTTTATAATGTATTTATATCTACATAAAAACGAAACAGTTAAGTTCTAAATTACACGTATCTGAATTTTTTTGGCGCTTGTTGTAGAAAATAAGATGTCCAGCATATGAAACGCTATCTTAATTTAAATACAAAAATATGAATTTCTGTATCACATGATACGCTGATACCATTGGAGGTTTTTGAAATGTGGGCGTGAGAAGAATGGAGAAGGTGAAATGGACAGAGAAGAAAACAAATGAAGAAGTACTGGGTATGGTGGGCGAAGAATGGGGTTTGTTGGGAGAAATCCTATGGAGACAGGAAAAGTGGATGAAGGGGGTATTGACCGGCAGTGGGATGTTGAAGACTGTAATAGAGGGGAGAATGTCGGGCAAAAGAGGATAGGGCAGGAACAGAATAGAGATGTTTGACGGGATGAAGGGAGGAAGAAAGTACTCAGAGATGAAAAGGGACCTGATGTAGAGTAGGTTGCTGGATTGTTTTTTGTAGGAGTCACAAAATATTTATTTAGGATGTGTCCATCCAAAAACCTACCCTAACCAGTAAATCTCCTTCTAATAATAATACACTAAATTTAGATGCTACCAAAAGAGCGACCAACGTTTTCAATACTAAAGATTCACTCAACTATATTCAATCCATGCAAAATAACCGTGTTAAATCACCCGTATTATACACTTGGGTGATTAACCAAGCAACAAAATTCATCCACCACTGGATGTGATGTACGGTGGTGATTTTATGGATCTGTATGAAATATTCGTTGGTCGTTGCCATTGTTCTAAGAAGACTGTCATATGGTAACGAATTCAAGGTTTGGTCACGGATACCCCGCTTTTTTCAGTTGGCAAATTTAACCCCAGAAAAAGCGATATTGATTGTCATGGAATCATGGCATCGACTTCGTGAAAAACGTGTTCTTCTACAAAGAGTCAAAACTGAGAAGTAGTGGAAGTTTCATCCTTCCAGGGTAATTACTTTTCAGTAAAATATGAAGACTTCAAAATTAAAGGCACGTACGTATGCTGGCGAAAATTGTTTTTTGAAGGTAATATCTCCACCCTTAACTCCCTTCTTTCATAATCTTTCAATCATCAAATATTAAAAGGTACTAAGATCGCATTATTGCGATGCATTGCTATTTTTACAACTCGATTTCAAAAATGATTGAGGAGACCCAAAATTATCTCACTCTTCTTTCAAAGCAATTGCTTACCTAGGGATGGAAGACAATTTTCAACGGCACCCGGGATATATGCTTTGATCACGCTCAGCCTTGTGAATTGCCTTCTCTTTCTCATGCGCGATAAAGAAAAAATTTCCATTTTTATGTCATAGAATTTTCCCCTTTGTTTAACAGCTCTCGACCATTGCGTGAGCAATGGTGTTATATCAGGCACAAAATCAGCTGTTTTGGGAGATTAATTTAGATTTTATCATAGTGCGGCTGGTTATACGTTTTACCTCATTATTTTTCCCATACCTGTCCAATTCACATGCGGTAGGAATTAGTTCGTGAATCATTCTCCAGAAAACTAATTTCGGACCAGCTAAACAAGCTTTCAGGACAGCTAGACAAGCAACACATTTTCAAAAGCTGCGTTTGATTTCTCTGAAGGCGAAAGTCAAAAAGCTAGCCATTGGTTACAAATACGAAGAGATAATAGAGAGATTTTCCTTCATACATTTTATTCATTAAAGTCATTTCTGTAACCTTATCTCTTGCATTAACACGTCATATATTTTTTATTCAGAATATACATGTACTTATCCAGATACTTAATTCATTATAATTTTTATATTTTGTTCTTAAGATTGATATTTATGTCTTTAGAAAAATAAATTCGTCAGAACTTCATTATCGACGACTGAGTTTACGAATTCTATGAAAACTTTTATAATTAAGTGTGATGGTTTATATATTCTTTAATTCTATATATTCTATGTATTCTTTATATATATATATATATATATATATATATATATATATATATATATATATATATATATATATATATATATATATACATATATACAGGGTTCGTCCGGAAAATAAGTGTA